>NC_051223.1:34347615-34650115 GCF_015220715.1 Pygocentrus nattereri
TTGCAGGGTCTACTGGGCAAGAGTGTGCTAAGAGCCCACTGTGTGATAGGTTGAGTACCATTGTTACTCATCTTGAAAGTGCTTTTCAAAAGCATTTTCAATTAAAAACTCTAAAATGATTGAGTGTTGTTGAGTACAAATGTATATGAAGAATGATATCATGAATGATCTTTAATTGCTTGAGCAAGTTTACAACAAATACAGTTCTAAGTTTAATTTCACTGTCTTTAAGGCTTGAGGCCCACTGAAGCTAGTCAAAGACAGGCATCCATGACTTTCACCAATTTGGGCAAAACAGTTCAGCTGGCTGTTGGTTCATATGCCCAAAAGGGAACGATAAGAAAATAGAGGAGAACATGCAAGTATAGTTAGAGGTGACATCTACCAAAGATCTAGCCATTTGAAAAATATGGGGAAAAACTCAAAAGCAACACAGAGCATCACTGAAAATGGTTTGCCAGACAGAAAGTATACTTTCAGAAGAGGATGAGAAAGTGCCGCTCAGTATGGTGGACAGTGGATATTACTCTGATCAAACATATTCTCAGTTTAAGACAGATCAATTGATCGGTCATGCCTATTAATGGGTAACATATCGCAAGTTAATGAATTACAAATACAAGAAAGAAGAGATATTAATGAATGTTTTGGTCATTTTTTAAACTCTGAAGATCCGTAAACATCCCTAAATTGTAACTTAATAATGTAACATTCATTAAGATGAAGTCTGAGATAAAAAAGAAAACAAATTTAGAGAAAAACAGCCTCTTATTCTACAAACTCCAATGAGAACAAAGGTCCTAAACCACTAAGCTTATCCATTTAGTTTTTCCCTGATGAGGGTAGCTTCCTTATCTAATCTAATCTTTTTTACGTTAAGTTCACTTTCAAATTTTATCACGACACATAACAGGTCATTTTGCAGGTGAAATTATATATTAACATTAATCTTAACATTTATATTATCACTGTTGGAATGGAACCTTATATCTCCAACATGGTAATTTTACAAGAGTGAAGAATATAATAATAATAATAATAACAATAACAATCATAATAATAATAATGTAAGTTAATGTAAAAATATTACACTCTGTATGATTCTGGACTATTTCTATTGGTTCATCATAAAAATTCCATACAGTGTAAAATAAAAAAATCACATTTAAAACTGTAGATCTTTCTTTCGTCTATGTCATTTTTCTTTCTGTATCTTGAGTTGTCAACTTCAATGTTTACTAGCTTATTTAGTGTGGAAATGGATACTGTCGCCTCACCAAGATAAAAGAACAGGATGTAATTGTCAGCAGAATGGAAAAAAAAACAACGGCACAGATGAAAAAAAGCAGGATGTTTTGTCACCTTTTTAATGGGTGAAGGTTTGAGGTAGCCTAGAAAACACAAGCTAGTGCAAGATAAACACACACGCACACACACACACAGACAAAAGCCCACATAAGGCAAACTAACATCAATGCTGAGGCTGTTGTCTTCTGTGATGCAAGCACTGGGGCTGGTGGTACCTGTGAGGGACCTTATGAGGGGAATAGTGCTGAGAAGACTGTAGAAACACACAAGAGTAAAAACGCAGATCACAAGATTATTTATAACATTTGGATGTTATGACTTTTAAAGTGTTGCAGATGTGTTTTTTTCAAAAACTTTTTATATGGCTCTAATAAAAAAAACAGAGCAAAAATCTTCCACAGACTAAACAAAAACATTGCATAATCTATAATCTCTGTCATCAAAGCAAAAAACCTCTCAAAAGAAAAGTATTCCTGCGAAGTTCCAACAAGCCGTGTCTTGCTCAAGACCACAAATTCTCATAGCTGATGACTGCTGGATCAAAAATGTGGATCATAGGATGAGAGGGCTCAGAAACTGTGACTAACAACATTTAAAATAAGAAATAAAATAATGATTATGCTTAAAAGAACTTGACTAGCTGTTTGTTCTATAAAATCCCAATTTATCTAAACAAAATAGCATCAATTTATTATCCTACCCACTCTGTTGTATGCATATTGAGATAACATAACTTATAGGGCTGTTAGGTCGACTTGTATCACAATAAATGTAATAAACCAAACTTTACTTCACCTCTGCTTCTTTGAGATTTATGTCTACAAATGATATTTACTCATACGCATGTATTTCTAAGTGATTTTATGAGTAAAAATAAGTCAACACATCCTCTACAGACAACCCAATTGGCAAAAATATGAAACATACCTTTGTACAGGCCACATTGTATGAATTTCTTCCCCAATGTGTTGAATTTAGCAAATAAACAGTAACTGTATATTAAACTGTGCAGCACTCTATTCACTGTAGAGGATGTATTAACTTAAAGAAAATCAACAAAACATGTCATTTCAAAATGGTAACTTTACAGGAGAAGGGAAAAACATGCTGTTTCGTTTGGTGACATGTTTCCTCCGTTTTCCTTCACAGTGCAAAATCAGGGTATAGGCCTACATTTTGGTGTCCTACATTTGAGAGGTCAACCCTAGCCCTAACCCTAGAAGTTGTAACTTGGTCTTGGTTGTGAAGATGATAAAATCTCATGTAGTCTTACCTGCCAGAACTTCCATATGATCAGACCTGTGCAAATAATGAACATTGTGACAATTGTGAGCACGCTGATGATGAAGAGAAGGTGATGAACCATGCGCTGTTTATTGCATTCCTCTTCTGGGTCTCCATCTGAGGTACAGAACAAGAAGTCGACTCATTC
Source organism: Pygocentrus nattereri (assembly GCF_015220715.1). NCBI lineage: Eukaryota > Metazoa > Chordata > Actinopteri > Characiformes > Serrasalmidae > Pygocentrus > Pygocentrus nattereri. The sequence goes on from NC_051223.1 coordinate 34,350,356, forward strand.
ACACACACTAGCCTCTCACATACGCTCTTCTGAGAGCTTAACTGTAACCACAGTAGAAAAGCTAACAGGGCAAAGCAGCAGCTGCTAGTATAAGAGCGCCTTCTTTCTTCTGTATATTTTTCTTATGATAAATGATGAGAAAGGAACAATCAGGACAAGCTGCTTTAGAAACTAATACAGGAAGAGCTGCGGTGAAAATTATTGCTGAGTGACTCACATTACTTCCAGTGTATGACCTATTTGATGCTTTTTTGAGCAAGTACTTTTGCTTGGATTTGCAGTACTTGTTAGATTTCTGACGTGTCCCACGTATATGTGAGTGATCTGAGACATTGTGTTATGAATCAATTCATTGCACATTGAAGTACAACAATGAAATTATTGACATTGATATTATGCCTTGCCCGTTTATTCAACACTTCCCCATTTTCATAGGTCAGGACACTCTGATTAAACATACACAGATGTATGAGGCTGAAGTTGGCTTCCTATTTGAATGGTCTGTTCCCTGAATGTTGACGGAAACATTTATTTGGATGCCATTTCTGTTTTGATAGTTCATTTAATTACCCATCTGATGGGTAGCTTCTCCAAGAGCGTAGGTAGCTAAGCTTTTAAGTGATACTTTTTTTTTTTTTTGATCCCACAACCGGGGAAATTCCACCTCTGCATTTAACCCATCCGTGAAGTGAAACACCACATACACACTAGTGAACACACACACTAGGGGGCAGTGAGCACACTTGCCCAGAGCGGTGGGCAGCCCTATCCACGGCGCCCGGGGAGCAGTTGGGGGTTAGGTGTCTTGCTCAAGGACACCTCAGTCATGGACTGTCAGCCCTGGGGATCGAACCGGCAACCTTCCGGTCACAGGGCCAGCTCCCTAACCTCCAGCCCACGACTTTACTTAGACGCTTGGAGTAAGAAGCAACTTCCATAAATCTACATGAAGCTGTTGGGATTAGCTGAACTAGCAATTTAGCCAGTTACACTGTAGAAACATTAATCAACTGTGATCATTTGTCAAGCTATCTGATTCTCCCTGGTAACATACAAACTTTCGTCACATCCCTAGAACGTGTAGCTACTCAAAAAAATGGAGTAAGCTTTGTGTAGGAAGGTTTCGGTCATCTCTGACAGATCTCATTGTCACCAGCCCTGGTGCTGTCTTGGTTAAAATTAAGTGGAGTCGGGGAATCGAGAGCAGAGTCAAGAGTCGGCGTCGTGCCTCACTATGGCTGACTCTTCAGACTCTAGTCTGAAACTGTGCCCTCTTCACCACATAGGGCGCTATTTAGGGGTTCTGTTTTTTTGTACTGAAGTCTGAAAACCTAGTGCAGAGCATTCAGGGCACCCAAACAATCCTACAGTGCACCACAATAAGTAGTATACAACCAATATACCCTAGTGGAAAGTAGATACCCTACATTGTTAGTGCTGTGATTTCTATTTTTTATTCACAGCTTTCTATGTCCTGCTAATTATTAATAAGTACTTCTAACTAATAATTCATTCCATATTTCCATTTGATTTTGTGTGTTTATAGTGAAGCTGTGAAACTGTACCTCTCACGATGATGACTGTCTCTTTGTCTTGCCTGTAGCTGAATTTTATACCTTCACCCTCAGAAAACGCCCATTGGCAGTAATAGCCATCTGTGTCCTCAATTTGCAGCTCAGACAGTCTCAGGGTGAAGTCACAGCACTCGCCGGTGACTGACAGGCGATGTTCAAAACCAGAAGTGATGGTCTTAGTATTGTCAGATATACTTAGATAGAGCAGCTCTCGTGGCTTAGAGTAGCGCTGTTTCAGATACAGCCCAAGAGGTTTGAGTGTGGTGGAGCAGCGCAGCTCGGCCGTGGAGTTGAGCTTGGACAGGACGATGGCTGCTGGGGTCTGGAGGAGTGCAGGCAATTCTAGAGAGAGGGAGAAGCGAGGGAGGAAAGAGAGGGAGAAGTAGAGAGAGCGAGCAAACAGAGAAAAATGGGCAGAGGAAACAAGACCTTAGATTGCTACAACTAAGCATGTTTTGACTACTGGTTATTAATAACTTATTATTCCTTGTATATAAAAAACAATCTTCAAAATAAGAACTTTAAAGGAAAAAACGTTGCTAACTTTTAGTGCTTGTTAATGCAAATAAATTTTACTCCAAGTCAGTTTGGAGCACTTCATGGCCCATTTCTCATGTTTACTCAACGTAAAGTGCAGCAGCTGCCAGTGGTGGACAGTAACTAAGTCATTGTAATTTGTTGCTGTACTTAAGTAGTTTTTTAGTGTACATGTACTTTACTGAAGTATTTCATTTTGGGCGACTTTTCACAGCTCTCGCGCATTTTTACTTTCACTCCACTACATTATGTCAAATCTGTCGTTCCTTTTGGTTTCTGTGTGTATAAAGACATAACATGTCAACACAAACGAAGCACAAAGCAAGAACACCAATCAGGACACAGCGTGCACTTTGTTTCGAGCTTGTTTGACATAAGCATAAGTTTGTTGTAAGCATGCAAGCATATGGTTCAACATCAATGCAGCAGCGTAAAATTTTGGGAGCGTCTATATGTACACATATGCAATTGTGACTGTTTACCAAGAGTGACAATAGAGCATTTTCACCCAAAATGAGTGAATGAAGACTAGAGTCTTGTTACAAAAACAGTAATAGAACATTAGACTCATACTTAATGGTTTAGTACTTTTACTTTCAATATTTAAGTACATTTAAAGGCAAATACTTTAGTACTTTTACTCAAATGGAGGTCTAAAGGGAGGAACTTCTACTTTTACTGGAGTAATATTTTACCTTGGGTAACTTTACTTTTACTCAAATACATGATTTGTGTACTTTGTCCACCACTGGCTGCTGTATATGTAAAAATAAAGCTAAAAATGACTTTTTGTGTGGTTGATCGTTTCAGTTTTACAGCATGTGTGTTTAGACTAGGTTTTAATGAGTAAGAATTTTTTCAGACTGAGACCGACTCTGACACTGATGCTGCTTTCAAGAAATAATAGTTGTTTAACCTTTGCTTTCATTCTTTGCTGCATACCTTCAGAGTCAGTAACCAAGCAGAATTCTGAAGACTCAGGAAATATTTGAATATTTTTCAAATATCTTTCAGGTTGAAGAAAGGAGGCACCGTACTCCGCATTTATCTGACTAAACAAAAACAGCTGTGGGTGGTGAAGGAAATGGGCACAGAAAACCCTCAGATCATCTGCCTTGAAATCACTGACTGTTCAGAGAAAACTGCTCAGAACCCCTCATCAGCACCGAAAACAAAAAGAACAGAAGACAAGTTGATTAAAAGAGCAGAAATGAGTCAGAAGAGTCTCGATTTCATGTTTTATGGACAGACAATGCTGTGATAAACCTACTTTGAAAAACCATTCAGAAATATGACACCTTCAGGGGCCTTTTCGGCACTTTTGGGAACATAAGTGACTCACTACATCCACTAAAATGGCTTGTTAATTTTGATTGTGATTAAGTCAATGACACAGACATTCTAAAGTAAACACAAGAAACTAATAATTAGAGAATAAGAGAATAAGATATGATACAACAAAATTCTCTTAAGATACAAATAACTAAACAGCCAATATAAAGACAATGAATTACGTGTGGCGTGTGCATCATGCCTGCTTTGCTGAACGTTTATTTATTTGGTAAACTTTTTCTGGAGTGGTCCTTTGTAGATGATTAATAAACCCTTAATAGATATCAGTGAAGTAGACGTAGTGCAGCATCTGAATACACTGAAGTAAATATCTTGTAGATGTTCTGTTGATACGGTACTTACATTAAGTAGATGTATTTGATGTTAATATTGCTGCTGTCAGAACAAAACCTTGTATCTCCATTCTTGTCGTTTTCCAGTTTTTTACATAATTTAAAAATGTATTTTGTCCTTTATATTATGTCAAATTTTCATGATGAATGGGCCAAAAGAAACGTCCCAAAATGGCTTAGAAATACATTTGGTTCCACTGACTCATATTAGAAGTGAAGAACCATTTTGGAGATATGAGGTTTTCATCTGTTTTAATCCTAATCCTAACCTTAACCTCAACCCTAACCCTAACCCTCATAAATGTTTAACATGTTACTGAGAGTCAGTTGAGTGTTTCTTCTAACAAGGACCTCTCAAACCGAAGTGCCACTAAGTAACTGCTTATAATAACAGCCTGCATCTGTTAAATATCAGAAGGGATCAGATAAGAACCCAGTCACAGGTTCATTTCGGCAAACAACAAATCCAATTATCACCAAAATCTCACCTTTTCTTTAATACAATGTGCTGTGTATAGAGCTGTATTGCTGCATAGAGCTAAAACTTGTTTGACTTCAGGGTCTTTACTTCCTTAGCACTGACAACAGCAAGTCTCCTTTAAACCTGTTGCAGTTCTATTGTTTTTGTCATCTGCCACCGCATGACTTTCTATATGCATTACCATATTGCCCTTCCCCATTGGCCAAAGTCTGCCAGTGAGCAACATTCCTGGGGCACTTTGTACTGTACACTTTAGCACTGTCCACTAATGCAGCTGTGCATGATCAAACACAAAATCATGCAGTGCAGGGGTAATGTAGGACTAGAACTATCTAACTACTGTTTTCAACACAAAGAAGATTACACCATTAACAAAGACAACATAATTTTCAGATGCCACATGAAAAATATTGTCTTTATGTAGCGATGGTGTATTTTTTTCTTTGCTCTTTGTCTCTGCAGCAGCATTAAAATAGCACTCTTGAGAGGAAATGAGATTGTCAGCCCATAGCTATGCATAAAGTGCTCAAGAGTTGAAGTCATGTTTGCTCTAATGGTCAGTGCATAAAGATGCATATTTGCATGTGGCTCACCTGCTTTGGCCGAAAGTGAAGGAGTGCAGCAAACGGCCAAGGAGAGCCAGAAAAGAGTCAGAAGCATCCTGCTGGAGCTGCGCTGAAGCTGTACACAACAATACTCTGTGGCTTCCTTATCTAGTTGGCGTCATATATATAAAAAGGAGAGAACTTCCTCCAATACTTCTCTCTGACAGGAAATGTGGTTTCCACAGTACTGACTTTCTGCTGACAGTCTTCGACATTTCTTGATAAAAGTGTCTGATGTGATGGCGAGAGTTGCGCAGCTGATTACCTGAAAGTGTTTTTGTCTGTTTCCTGTCAATTCTCCACGCTCTGTTAAACACCCACAAATTCAGTTTTGTACACTTCGCGCAGGTTTCGTGCACATCAGAGCCAGGCGTGAAACTTGCACACTGAGAGAAGCATCATCATGTTCACAACTGGGTGGAAAATCTAAAAGTCAATAAAATTCAAACCTGGTAGGTTAGTTTGTTTTCAGTTTACTGTATTCATCAGTGAACTCCAGTGAACACCAACATGTAGAATATAACAAAATATAGTAGAGTATAAAACAGAAAAATAATACAGATGCCTAATTTAAATCAATAACCTAGATTTTATAGTGGCATGAGTGTAAAATTAGGAATAAAATGCATAATTTGTGAACTTTTTTGACCTTACAAGTGCTAATATAAATACTTTTGATACAGATCGAATGAACAAAAATCACATGTATATTATGTTTTATGAGATGGAGCTCTTGTATTCATTGCCCTTTTAAGGTACAGAATTAAGTTTATATATATATTTTTTTCAGAAGTGTTTTAAAATCTTGATTCCATTCTTGTTATCTTACATGTTGTGCTTAATACATAAAATATACACTAAGTCAATCTAACTGTTACTGAATGCATATCAACTACATTACATTTTTTTACATTAACGGCATTTGGCTGACACTCTTATCCAGAGCGACTTACAATTTGATCATTTTACACAATTGGCCTGACTGCATGTCTTTTGGACTGTGGGAGGAAACCAGAGAACCCGCAGGAAACCCACGCAGACACGGGGAGAACATGCAAACTCCACACAGAGAGCACCCTGGTCGCACTACTATCACTACTATCACAAGTGACTCACATGAATAATCACTAAAAATAAGAAACTACTTTATTTGCATTATATGTTATATATACAGTCACATGCAAAAGTTTGAACAGCCCTGATCAAATGACATTTTTTTTTGTTTTGAATTTTTTCAGACTGAGACCGACTCTGACACTGATGCTGCTTTCAAGAAATAATAGTTGTTTAACCTTTGCTTTCATTCTTTGCTGCATACCTTCAGAGTCAGTAACCAAGCAGAATTACGAAGACTCAGGAAATATTTGAATATGACTTTGTTAGAATCAAAGCAAAAACATGGGGAAACTTTCAGGTTGAAGAAAGGAGGCACCGTACTCCCCATTTATCTGACTAAACAAAAACAGCTGTGGGTGGTGAAGGAAATGGGCACAGAAAACCTTCAGAACATCTGCCTTGAAATCACTGACTGTTCAGAGAAAACTGCTCAGAACCCCTCATCAGCCCCGAAAACAAAAAGAACAGAAGACAAGTTGATTAAAAGAGCAGAAATGAGTCAGAAGAGTCTCGATTTCATGTTTTATGGACAGACAATGCTGTGATAAACCTACTTTGAAAAACCATTCAGAAATATGACACCTTCAGGGGCCTTTTCGGCACTTTTGGGAACATAAGTGACTCACTACATCCACTAAAATGGCTTGTTAATTTTGATTGTAATTAAATCAATGACAGACATTCTAAAGTAAACACAGGAAACTAATAATTAACGACAGCAGAGAATAAGATATGATACAACAAAATTCTCTTAAGATACAAATAACTAAACAGCCAATATAAAGACAATGAATTACGTGTGGCGTGTGCATCATGCCTGCTTTGCTGAACGTTTATTTATTTGGTAAACTTTTTCTGGAGTGGTCCTTTGTAGATGATTAATAAACCCTTAATAGATATCAGTGAAGTAGACGTAGTGCAGCATCTGAATACACTGAAGTAAATATCTTGTAGATGTTCTGTTGATACAGTACTTACATTAAGTAGATGTATTTGATGTTAATATTGCTGCTGTCAGAACAAAACCTTGTATCTCCATTCTTGTCGTTTTCCAGTTTTTTACATAATTTAAAAATGTATTTTGTCCTTTATATTATGTCAAATTTTCCTGATGAATGGGCCAAAAGAAACGTCCCAAAATGGCTTAGAAATACATTTGGTTCCACTGACTCATATTAGAAGTGAAGAACCATTTTGGAGATACGAGTTTTTCATCTGTTTTAATCCTAATCCTAACCTTAACCTCAACCCTAACCCTAACCCTCATAAATGTTTAACATGTTACTGAGAGTCAGTTGAGTGTTTGTTTCTTCTAACAAGGACCTCTCAAACCAAAGTGCCACTAAGTAACTGCTTATAATAACAGCCTGCATCTGTTAAATATCAGAAGGGATCAGATAAGAACCCAGTCACAGGTTCATTTCGGCAAACAACAAATCCAATTATCACCAAAATCTCACCTTTCCTTTAATACAGTTAGAATAATACATAAATAATACAGTTAATAACAATAGAATATAACAAAATATAGTAGAGTATAAAACAGAAAAATAATACAGATGCCTAATTTAAATCAATAACCTAGATTTTATAGTGGCATGAGTGTAAAAATAGGAATAAAATGCATAATTTGTGAACTTTTGACCTTACAAGTGCTAATATAAATACTTTTGATACAGATCGAATGAACAAAAATCACATGTATATTATGTTTTATGAGATGGATCTCTTGTATTCATTGCCCTTTTAAGGTACAGAATTAAGTTTATATATATATTTTTTTCAGAAGTGTTTTAAAATCTTGATTCCATTCCTGTTATCTTACATGTTGTGCTTAATACATAAAATATACATTAAGTCAATCTAACTGTTACTGAATGCATATCAACTAATCACAAGTGACTCACATGAATAATCACTAAAAATAAGAAACTACTTTATTTGCATTATATATACAGTCACATGCAAAAGTTTGAACAGCCCTGCTCAAATGACATTTTTTTTGTTTTGAATTTTTTGAATTTTGAATTTTTTGTCAACTATGGGATAAATATGGAATTTTTCAGCTAAGTTTAGTGCACAGTTGCTGTTTATTTGCTGAATTTTGTCACGCTTCCAGGTTCTTTTCCCTTGCCAAGCATTCCATTTCCCATAATCCCAGTCCCGATGACGTCACCAATTCCTACAATCACCTGCAATCATCTCGTTCTCAGTCACCTGAGAGGTATTGACCTCTTTTGGGAGGTATTGGCAATTTCTTAAACACTGAGTGGTATTTCTGATTGTTTGACTTCTGCCTTGAACCTTTTGCCTGCTTTCAGGATTTTGCTCTTTTGGAATTGCCATTCAAGCGTCTTCTTGTGTTTGTGTAACATTACAAATTTAACACATTAGGGGAAAAGAGTAAATATGAAATATGCCACTTTTTGCATAGGCTGTGTTTTATGTTTTATTTTTCCCTATATGTTAAACTGAGTAAAAAATACAGCAATTTTATATTTAAATGTGCAGTGTTTTCTGAAAAGGATGTGTAAACTTATTTTTGCTTACAGAATCATGTCATTTGAGAAGTGGTAACTACTTTCCATGGTTCAGTATTTTCACTTCAGCATTCTAGTAAAGACACACACAAACACATACATATTCAAGCGTGCTTTTAGAAAGCATTTGTTCCAACTGCTGTAGGAAATAACACTATAATTTTTGGACTAAAATACAGATGAGAAGGAACTGTGAGTTGAGGTATGGTCGCTATGTAGGCCAGTTAAGTTCTTTTACATCAGACTCTCAAAACGCCTTATTTACCTCTGTTTGTGCATGGGACCTCCATCATGCATGAACAAGAAAGGCCCTTCTCCAGACTGCTTACACAAAGTTGGAAACACAAAATAGAATGTAGACTCAGGGACACATCTGGTTCTCAATTAGTACGCAAAACAACTACAGCTGCTGAAGTTGCTGTAGGGGTTTTGGGAAGTAGGAAAATTCCACTACCAGCAGCAGCTTCAGCATGACAGTATTTGTGTGGCTGCTGTTGTCAGTCACAGACCACTATGAGGTTTTCAGTTTTTCGTTGTTTCTTGTGACATGTAAATGTAGCATAAGAGCACCTAAAGTACTCTCAGGATCCTAAATAATTCTATGCTCTGGTGGAACAAACTCTTTGGCCTGAATGCCAAGCATTCATCTGGAGGAAGCCAGGCACTGCTCAAAATCTGGCCAGTTCCAACCCCACAGCGAAGCATGGTGGTGGCAGCATAAAGTAATATGGATGTCAGCAGCAGGAACTAGGATTAAGGGTTAATTAAAAGAAAAACAGACCAAGTTACAGAGAAATCCTTGTGAAAAAACAGTTCATCAGCACCAAGGACTGCGGATTAGGGAGAAGGTTTACCTTCCAGCAAGACAATGCTGGAAACACACAGCCAAGACAATGCAGGAGTGCCTTCAGGGATGGGTGTATGAACATCCCTGAGTAGCCGAGCTGTACCCATCCAACCTGACTGTGAAGAGGAATGGGAGAAAATCCCCAAATCCAAGAATGCCAAGCTTGTAGCATCGCATCCAAGAAGACTTAAGGCTGCACTCACAGCCATGGGCTCCTCAAAACAGCACTAAGCAGAGATGTGGACACAAGTAAGATTTGTATCATGAATGATTTGAGACTGGACTCTATAAAAAAGACTTGCCACTCGACTTTGCCTTTATCAGATGACTTAGACTTACAACACAGAAAGGCTCACAACCCAAAGTGAAAGAAACATGGAAAGACATCTGTCAGCAGATGTGGCTTTTGACAGTCAGCTACTTTTCATTTGAACTGGATTCCCTGGCGTGGGTATAAAAGAACTGCATCACATTACACAGTATATTTACAGCAACGTCATCAAGTCTGTTACAATGCTAATTCCTGGCCTATTTTATCTGGGAAGACATGTGAAATATTCAAGTTTGCCTCTATAAGCTAGAAACTTAATGCATAACAATGCACTATTAACATTAAATTATATAAAAATATAAAAAAATATACAGAGCTCATTTAATGCTCTACAGGTGGTATTATATAAGCACAAATTAGTTTTACATGCCATGAAAACTAAGTTCATGCTGTTTTCCAGATCTTTCAATACTGATTTTAGTACTGTAAATATTACTACCCTGGCAGGATCCACTATTGAGAGAGTCACGGAATATAAATACCTTGGCATATGGCTGGACGATAAACTCAGTTTTAAACCACACATAAATAAACTAGTCAGTAAAGGCAGACAAGGCAGACAAGACAAGACAGTTTACTAGACAGTAAAGGCTGGGTTATTTTTATAGACATAAGTTTCCCCATCCATGCCAGAAAAAGACTAGTTGAAGCAACTTTACTATCAGTGCTGGACTATAGTGACGTTATCTATAAATATGCTCCCTCCAGCTCTCTCAAATTACTGGACCCAGTGTATCACTCTGCCCTGAGGTTCATCACTGGAGAGCCATACAGAACTCACCACTGTGAGCCGTATGCGAAAGTTGGGTGGCCCTCTTTAATGGTATGAAGGGAAACACACTGGTTGAGTTTTATTTATAAGACACTTTCCGGTCATTTGCCAGAATACATCACTTCATGGATGAATACAAATAGCAGTAATTATCAGACTCGCTCTAGTAACTGGATCAGCTGCCAGGTAGCAAGACTTTTTCCTGAACTGGGAAAATCTGCTTTTACAGCACCAGCTGGAATTCACTACAGGAAACACTAAAACTTGGCTCACTGGTGTCACTCAGTCATTTTAAACTTTTAATATCAAACCTCCTACAGACAGCCTGTACCTGTTTTACTTAATCATATTTATTCTTAACTTTTAGTTTTTGTTTTAGTTCTCCTTAGTTCTTTATTTCTTTTTTATTTATTTATTTATTTATTTATTTTCTCTCATTTTATTTTTAATAGCTTTGTATCATTACTTTTTAATTTGTATTATTGTATTATTACCTTACTAATCTCTTATCTTATCTTTTGGTCTTAATTTATCATTTAAACCTCAAGTTTTATTTTTATCTATTTTCATCTTTTATTCACTGTTATTTTAAATTTTCTTTTAATTTAAAATGATTAAATGTAGTTATTATTTTCTTTGTCATGTCAATCCCTGTTTTTGTAAATGCTCGGCTACATTGAAAATGAGGGTTGCCCTCAATGTACTTCCGAGTCAAAATAAAGGTTGATTGATTGATTGATTGAACATGCGGCCATTAAAATACTTTGTTGCTGCCACCATCATTCTTGGTTTTGAAATGTCATTAAATGTTGAAGCAAGCAAACTGACCTGTTTAGGACTCAAAGTTTAGGACTCTGGACTCGACACAAGACTTGCCTGTACTGACTCCAGAGTCTTGACTTGGGATTTGACTCGGGACTCAAGTGTCAGACTTGAGGTTTACTTGTTGCTTTCTACTTGTGACTTGTTCACAACTCTGGGGCCGAGTAAATAGCCTGAATACTTGTGTAAATGTGATATTTCAGCTTTTTGTGTTTAATAAAAGAAACCTTGAAGAAACATGTTTATTCTTATGTATTACAGAGCTTTTTTTGCAGATGTTAAAATGTTAATGTTAAAATAAGGAACAGGCAAAGGGGTCTGAATGCTTTCTAAAAGCACTGTACACTGTTAGAAATAAAGTTTCTTGCAGGCACATTTTTTATTCATCAAGGTACAAACAATATAAATGTCCCTTAAAGGTACGACAGTGGTTTGAAGGTCCAGTTGTGCAACTTAAATACGTTTTTTTTCCCCAGGTGAAAAGTACGTATCTGTACCTTTTTATAATCGAATGTTTTAAAACAGAATAAAATAAAAAGCCTGGAGACGAGACAAGAGGGGTACAGCCCTAGTGACAGTTTGGTACTTTTATTTTTGAGAATGCATGTTAACAGGGTAAATAGCTTGACTTACAACTCAGTGTTAGAGTAGAAAAAAATGACATGACTCAGGACTGACAAGACAAAAAAAAACATTTTGAATCTTTGTATAGTTTGAAAGTAACTTGGTAAAAATGAACTCTTGTCCAACAATCTCTTATTCATCAATCACAAACGAGCAGTAATACAATGATATTTCATGGAAATTAGATATAAAAAGCAGAAGAAGTACATTACATATGTGTACATATTTACTGTATATATATTCAAAGCTTTCTACAAAACAAGCACAGAAACCTGATCAGTGTTTATTTGTCCTATATTTTATATATAAAACTGACCCAATTGTTTCAGTTTTCACCTCCTCTTTTACTGTTCAGCTTGACTCACAGATTCACAGTAGTAAGACACCTTGTTACAGTATCCATGGCGATGTGTTTTGCTCCTTGGGATTAAGATCTGGAATCTGAAATTTGAACATGCTCTCTGTTTGGTAAGATGCAGTTACTTTTCTTTTTTTTTATATATATAACCAATGGAAGCAGCAAGAGCTGTGGCAAAAAGAATGGCCATAAAAATTACAGCCACTTTATGATTATGAGAATAAACATCTGTGTAAGTGTCAAGGTGGGGAATATTTTCAGTCTTGTTTTCTGGAAAAAAAAAAAAATCATTAGTCTAATGCATGAATATAAAAATATACAAATCAGAATTCAGTGGGTAGATAATTTCTGTTTGTGAAGATGATGTACTTTCATATGTGTAAGTGCGTCCACTACCCTGCTATAAACAGTGGTGAAGGCAGGAGGTTGAAGCAGAAAACCACCAACGTTTTACATTTTTTGCATAATTCAGTCAGTTAAATGCACACAAAGTCATTCAGAGTGGTTTAATTATAAAACGCTTAATTCTAGATAAACTTATAGATTCCAGTTTATTTAGCTGGCAGGAATCAGCGGTCAAGATGTCTGCAACACAAATGTAGTCATCTTATTTACTAGCAAAAAGTGTCTTCTGAGATTTTGTATATATTTCGATAATGGGAAAATAGTAGTAAAGATGGATAAACATCCATCCATCCATCCATTTTCTAAGCCGCTTCTCTGTCAGGGTCGCGGGGGGTGCTGGAGCCTATCACAGCAGTCTTCGGGCGGAAGGCAGGATACACCCTGGACAGGTCGCCAGTCCATTGCAGGGCAGACAGACAGACAGACATAGACACCTAGGGGCAATTTAGCATGTCCAACCAGGCTGACTGCATGTCTTTGGACTGTGGGAGGAAGAACCCCACACAGACACGGGGAGAACATGCAAACTCCACACAGAGAGGAGCCGTGCCGCCCTGGATACACATTTTCTTTGAAAGCTGTTTCAACTTACAACAACCTGCATGTATCTCTTTACCAAGTAAAAAAAATAAGCAAAACCTTTATCTCAGACCTATTGCAAAACCATGTTTTAAGCATATTTGTAAACATCTCTTTCTTTGCCAATGAGGAGAAAGTCAGTAGAGCAAGGTTTGAAGCATGCTGTCCATCTGCTACCACTCAGTCTGACCAACAAGTTTCTAAGAGGAGTCTTTGAACTAAATATTTTCCCTGCAGCTATTGGTTCATCTCTTAAGGATTATGTCAGGACTACATACATCCTGTTGTGAGGTAGACAAGCAGATGTAATGTGGTAAAAGTTGCTATTTGTGCCCTTAGCAGGGACAAGTAAAAAACAACTGTTTGGTCAGGACATCTGCCTTGTGATCAGTTGTTGGGGTACTGTATAATTTACAATAAAACATAGAATAACTAGCACTAATGAAAGAAAAGAACAAAGAAAGAAAAGAAAGTACGCAACAATGTCATGTAAAAGTTTTCTGTGAAGTTACTTTTAGAGTTAATAGGCCTCATTCACCAATATCCTCCTAAGGTTTTCCGAAATGTGTTCCTGAGAATTATCCCAATAAAATGTTTATGTCAGATTCATGACTTGTTCTTAAAGTGCCATATTCACACCTTCGTGCTCTTGAGTGTGTGTAGATTCTTTTCTTACCTAAGAGCAAATCCGAAATAAGAAAACACTGGTGAATGTCAGAATCTTCATGAAAACTGTGTACGTGGGTTTTAAGAAGAAATTTCTTTATAGGAAGGGTTGGTGAGTGAGGCCCATTAATACCTTCAGATATCTGGTTCCTGTCACAGCCAGTGTAAACAATTCTGACTTTGCAAGTTTCTCTAGAATGGAGCGTTTCTTATCAAATCAGTCTGGATGACTTTGTTCATGTTGTAATGATTTAATTATACAGAAATATTGCAGTCCATGCACATTTCTGACCTAACATTAGGCCTTTTTATGCATTATGCTCTTTATGTTTGTAATCATAATGACTGCCTTGTCTCGTGGAATGCGTTCTACATTCTTTAAAATCTGCTGTTAATATTTTTTGTAAGTTATTGAAGTCAGTAAAATTTCTTTATGTATTGAGTCAGTCTGAGATTAATTTAACAGTGTACACTGCAATGTAGAAGTACATAACATATGGCCTGAAAAAGGAAAAGTACCTGATAAGATCACGCTGAAGTTCGTTGTAAGAGTACCACTCTTCAGCTGCACCCAAAATGTATATGTTCCATTATGTTCCATGGACAGATTCTGAATTGGGTAATAAAACTGAAGCTGACCAGTACTATTCTCATGTTTCAGTGTTGTGTTGTCCTTCTTCCATTTATATTCGATAGAGTTGCAGTCTTTACACGTAACTGTGCAGGTTAGATTTAATGGCTGCTCAACAGTCGCATTTATGTCAGGACAATACAGTGCTGAAAAGGCAATAACAAACAAAGACAGTGAATAAATTCTAACAGTTTACTAAACACAAACACACACACAAACACCTGCACATGCACCCAGGTATGGAGTTGGTGTGTCAAAAATAAAAAGTTAAAATTTCTAGATTTCAGATCAGACATGAAAGAGTTACACTCTACTTTCACAGAGTGTAACTCTTTCATGTCTGGTCTGAAATCTAGAAATGTACATTTTCTATGGTCCATGTCTTCATATGTTTATAAGTTTAATCTGCATAATTTAATCTCTGTGATGCGAACAGAATCATTCAGAGAGTTTTCATTTTTGTCCAACTTGAATCAGGGGTCAATATATCCACAACAAAAATATAGCCATTTTATTTATCAAAAATAACCAGTAAACCAATCTACACATGCCTTCTAAAATTCATCTGTATAATGCTGATAATGGTAAGGTAGTGGAATACGTCCTCATTGAGGACTATTTTGCCTCACAACACCTTGCATATATCTCCTCGCCTTTAATAAATAATAAAAAAAAGTACATTTTAAGCCAAAACTTCATCTCAGAACTGTGGTAAAACAATGTACAGGGCCTCAGGCAGCTTATTTGTAGGCATGTCACGTACGAGTTTCGAGAAGTAACTTTTAGAGTCATTAAACGCTTCAGACGTCTGGTTCCTGTCATCACCACTGTGAACCATTCTGACTTTGCAAGTTTCTCTGCAACGGAACATTTCACATCAAATCAGTCTGGATGTCTTTGTTTACATCATTGTGATTTAATTATACAGAAACATGTGCCTGATCTGACGCTCAGCATTTACAAGTATTTGATTTCTGCTTATTTATTTATTTAACACATGGCTCATAAATGTGTCATTTGACCAGAGCTAAAACTCTAGGTATATACAGAAACAACATGTTTTTATCCTTCTTAGTTGAATTGTAGTATTTTGGCAGTTAATGAGACCACAAATGTTTTATTACTGTATTCTACAAAACTATTTTCTTCCTTCTAATCTTTCTTTCTGTAGATAATCTGCTGAGTTACACTTATGATGCTATATAAGACGCTGTCCTGACGACATACAGTGCTCCCTGATATTCTACTGTAAATATTTATCTTGTAAATTTATTTACTTTTAGGTTATTAAAGTCAGTTAAATGTCAGTCTGAGATTATTTTAACAGTGACAACATATGGACTGAAGGAAAAGTACCTGATAAGACACTGAAGGTCTTTGTAAGAGACGTAGTATTCAGCTGCACCCAAAATGTGTAGGTTCCATTGTGTTCCATGGAAAATTTTGGAATTGGGTAATAAAACTGAAGCTGACCAGTACTATTCTCATGTTTCAGTATTTTGTTGTCCTTCTTCCATTTATATTCGATAGCTTTGCAGTTTTCACATGTAACTTTGCAGTTCAGATTTAATGGCTGCCCAACAGTCGCATTTATGTCAGGACAGTGAAGTTCAGCATCTGAAATGTAAAAACAAACAAAGTCAGTGAATAAATTCTAACAGTTTACTAAACACAAACACGCACACAAACACCTGCATATATATCCATGCACTGTGCGATTTCATTTGAACTCATGAATCAACATGTGTGATGTTAAGAGAGAGTATCTTTAACCTTTTCATGTCTGGTCTGAAATCTGGGTCACATTGTATTTGGATGGTCCCCTATAGATGCTCTACAGATCCTTAAGTCATTAACAAACCTTCTGGTGATGTTCGGTTAATTAACAACAACATTGTGTGTAGGGTTAGGGTTAGGAATAGATGAAGGTTTTGCCTTGAGGTTAACGTTAGGGTTGCATTGAAGTCCAGTTGCATTCAATTCATGTTAAGTTGAATGTTACTTAAAGATGGACTGAGCATTTACAAAGCATCTACAGTGGAGCATCCAAACAACACGCAGTCCACACATTAAAGTTTAGTCCACAAATTGTTAGGAACAACAATCTTTTTGTTTTAAAGGGATTAAAGCACATGGCTAAAATCGTATTTTATTTATATATATATATATATATGCATAAAATTATATATACAGTACAGTGCAAAAGTCTTTTTTCAAAATCTATTTGTATGTGTAGTATGAGTTTATGAGTTTATTTGCTGAGAAAAGTGTTAATATTTTAATAAACAAAATTGGTAGAATATTGATTAATAATTAATGTTTTTATGTTTATTTGAATTATGAATGTGACTTTATTCTAATGTATATTTTGATAAACTCACTGCTGAGGTAAATTGTTTAAAAATTGGCTTAGATGCCTAAAACTTTCGCACAGCACTGTACATATATACATTTGGGGGCAGTTGTGGGCTGGAGGTTAGGGAACTGGCCGTGGGATAGGGCTGCCCACCGCTTCGGGCAAGTGTGCTCACTGCCCCCTAGTGTGCGTGTGTTCACTAGTGTGTATGTGGTGTTTCACTGCAGGGATGGTTTAAATGTGGAGGTGGAAATTCCCTGTTTGTGGAATTAAAAAAGTATCACTTACTCATATATATATATATATATATATATATATATATATATATATATATATATATATATACTTACGCAGTTTTCCTATTTGGGATTTGTTCTTAGGTAACAACAAAATCTACATACATGCACAAAGGTGTGAAGAGTTCTGCAGTTTAAGAACATGTCATGAATCAGTCATAGATTTTTTCTCAGGGTCTTTCTCAAGTACACATTAAAGAAAAATGTAGGAAGATATTGGAGACTGAGGACCACTACAAAAAGCAGCTAAAGTATCCTTTCTCTGGAATTAAATGATTCCTATAAATGAGCTCAAAACACATAGGATGTCTGTTTCTCTCTGCTGATAGAAAATATTTAGAGAAGAAGCAAAAGGATCTGTTAGATCATCCAGTGTGTAAGTAAGTATAAAATAATTTCACCAGCTGGAACAAAGCCAGCAGCATTTTTACTTATCATACTAAATGTACTTTTTGGACTTGGGTGAATGTGAGTGAGCTGATTTTCCTTACCTTTACAGAAACAGGATGTGATGAGAAGTACTTGAATCAACTGAAGGAGACTCCATCTGTCCATGGCCTCTTTCGCTCTGGAATTGCATTTGAACAACTCATCAGACAAGAATGCAAGACATGAATGTGATACCAAGTACAAAGGGTTTAGTGACAGGGGTCAGGGAAATGATCTCAGATTAGTGGATCCTGGTGAAGCCAAGTGGTTTATGTTTGCCATGTCACCTCCTCGCTGAGGGGAGATTCCAACTGGATTCTTCCTGGCTCCAGCCACCCACACCACACTTCCATATCTGCATGTGATCTAGAAACCATTAAGTGTTTTTATAGACAACTTTGTTTGGTGTAGTTGTTTGTGAGGTCTGTGTCTCTGTCTGTCTGCCCTGCAATGGACAGGCAACCTGTCCAGGTTGTATCCTGCCTTCTGCCCAATGACAGCTGGGATAGGCTCCAACAACCCCATTCAGAGGAGTTTGCTGTGAAAGGCACCCTTCTAGAGATACTGGCTGAATTGTTCATGGTGTGATGGTGATAAGAGCCAGACATGACTCAAAAATCTACCTAACATATTGAGAGATGGGATGTCTGAGTATGCTGCCTGGCGTTACTTTATGACAGATTTGAGATCGGGCTCTGGACTAAAACGTATTTCTTAAACTCATTCATGGTAGAGAGGTACAAGCAGGGCATGTAGTCAAAACATTGTCTAGTTTTGCCGCTAAATAACCATCATTATCATTTCATACAAAGTCTCAGACAACATACTGTAGCCAGCTTCACTAGTTATTCTGGATAGTACATAAAGATTTTTGTGCTGTAACGAGCTTCTCTACAAAGCAACATCTCACAACAGACGACTGTCATTGACTTTATTTACTCTTGAGCCACTGAATTTACAGACAATTTGAAAAAAAATAATGGTAACACTTTATATGAATGTAACATTTGTAAGCATCTACAAACACATTTATAACATGTTCAAATGCATTCATAAGGCAGTATAAACATGGTTCTAAATATTATTGTAAAAATCAATTACACTTTATAGCTATGCTTATTATACATTATGAATTGTTAATATAATGCATTATAAGTAGTGTTAATAACATGTTATGCTTTCAATGCCAAAGAAGTCAGTCCCAGCTTAGAGAGACTAAAGACAAATACAAAGTTTATTTACGGCCCTGAGATTTCCAATAAGTTATTTGGGAGTAAAGTCATTAAAACACTGATGGCTCTAGTTTAAACTCTGACATTTGACGCCTGTAATGAGCTTTATTGAGTATGTTTAGTGTTTCAGTAAATTCTTCAGTAAACACTTCAAATTCAAGCTTCACTCAACACTGGAGGAGGCTTGAGTACAGTATGCTTTACTGTACACAGAGCAGACAAATACAGCAAATACAAATACAAACCACAAAGCAATCTTTAAAAGCAGTCTCTCTGGAGTATGTCACTGAAAACCTTCTACATCAGTGGTGCTCAGAATGCAGCTTGAGATAAAATTAGTTCAAGCTGCATGTTCAAAACATTTCAGTGTTGTCCAAGTCTACTCAGAATGCAGCACATATCAAATACTGACTTTTGAGTAAATGTTGATTTCTATTATCTCCTACAAATACGCTTCCACAGTCAGTAACTTTACAGTAATTACAGAGTGTACAGACTGTAGGAGAGAGAGAGAGAGAGAGAGAGAGAGAGAGAGAGAGAGAGAGAGAGAGAGAGGGAAAGAGGGAGACAGAGAGACAGAGAGAGAGAGAGAGAGAGAGAGAGAGAGAGAGAGAAAGAGAGAGAGAGAGAGAGGGAAAGAGGGAGACAGAGAGACAGAGAGAGAGAGAGAGAGAGAGAGAGAGAGGGAGACAGAGAGAGGGAGACAGAGAGACAGAGAGAGAGAGAGAGAGAGAGAGAGAGAGAGAGAGAGAGAGAGAGAAAGAGAGAGAGAGAGAGAGGGAAAGAGGGAGACAGAGAGAGAGAGAGAGAGAGAGAGAGAGAGAGAGAGAGAGGGAGACAGAGAGAGGGAGACAGAGAGACAGAGAGAGAGAGAGAGAGAGAGAGAGAGAGAGAGAGAGAGAGAAAGAGAGAGAGAGAGAGAGGGAAAGAGGGAGACAGAGAGAGAGACAGAGAGACAGAGAGAGAGAGAGAGAGAGAGAGAGAGAGAAAGAGAGAGACAGAGAGAGACAGAGAGACAGAGAGAGAGAGACAAAGAGAGAGACAGAGAGAGAGAGAGAGAGAGAGAGAGAGAGACAGAGAGACAGAGAGAGAGAGAGAGAGAGAGAGAGAGAGAGAGAGAGACAGAGAGAGAGAGAGAGAGACAGAGAGAGAGAGAGAGAGAGAGAGAGAGAGTGAGAGTGAGAGAGAGAGAGAGAGAGAGACAGAGAGAGAGAGAGAGAGAGAGAGAAGACTTACAATGAGGAGTAAACGGGACGTCAACAGTGGTGGTTTAGAAGTTCTTCAGCCTGGTACTTTCACTTTGACATTTTAATACTGCACCAAGCAACTCCCACTGAAATGAGGGAATCACCTCCAACTCCCGTTTCCCATCTTAAGTCACGCAGTGTTGCACTGGAAATCAAAACAATAGCTTCGTCATGATGTACCGTGTTCTGACTGAGAATAATTCCACTGTGTTCAGGTTATAGTTGTATTCCCAAAGTGAAGTGGTCCTCAAAAGTTCTTCTGTCCTGCAGCCTGATGTGTTCATTCAATACGGAAGATGTTCTGCTGACATGTAACCCTGATCTCAGGAAACTCCCACCAGAGAGGGGGGATAAAAGTGTGTGTGTGTGGGGGGGGGGTTAATGGAGACGATGAACATCCCTTCTTTCCCTGGACTGTGTTGCACTGAAAGTCATACATAAAAATGTTCTGTAACAAAGAGAAACAAGATCAGAAATTAAACAAGTGGCTGGGTTTAAGAAGGAAATAAAAAAAAACAGAAAAAACTTCTTACTTATAGAAAAGTTTCCTTTACAAAGTATATGGTGACACTTGCACAAATACAAAACAGACATTGAGCTGCCAGGTAGGCCTTCGTTATATTAATGGACGTTATATTAACTTATATACTAGTAAAGACACAGCTTCCTGCTGCTATAAATATACATGTGAAAGTCACAGTACGCTGTCGAGGGTTGGTTGGTCAGCACGAAGAAGACAATAAGCAAATAAAAATACTATTATAGTGTTTTGTGCGAGAGCTCCTTCGCTACACTGAAGAAGATGTACTCTGAACACATGTACAGCATGATGCACAACCACAAAGCATAAGTGATTCAGCTGGCCCTCAAAAGACATTCATCCTGCAATTTACATGGAGAATGAAAAGAAGACTTCAACTTTAGTGATATAAGTAAGTAAGTAAGTAAGTAAGTGATACTGTTTTGATCCCACAACCAGGGAAATTCCACCTCCGCATTTAACCCATCCGTGAAGTGAAACACCACATACACACTAGTGAACTCACACACTAGGGGGCAGTGAGCACACTTGCCCGGAGCGGTGGGCAGCCCTATCCACGGCGCCCGGGGAGCAGTTGGGGGTTAGGTGTCTTGCTCAAGGACACCTCAGTCATGGACTGTCAGCCCTGGATATCAAACTGGCAACCTTCCGGTCACAGGGCCAGATCCCTAACCTCCAGCCCACGACTGCCCCCAAGCCCCCAATATTCAACATAAGCTAGAATTAATTGGCGTGTAGCCAGTTTTCTGATATGGCTAGTTTGGTAGATTTACTCTCTGACTAGTGTTGTATTAGTTTTAGTTGTTAGTTTTGCTTTTAGTGTCTATCTATTTGATAATGCTGAAGCAAGCTGGTCTTATTGACTGCATCAGGGATGGCACCACAATTCCGAAGGTGGTGTTGGGGCAAAATACATTGTTTAAAAAAAAAATCATAACTGGCTGAGTGACAAATGCAGTTAGGCCACTGACTGAAACTATTGGCAATGTCACTGTAAAAACATCTTCTAACCCACTTCTCCCTCAGGGTCGCGGGGAGGGGTGCTGGAACCTATCCCAGGGGTCATCGGGCGGAAGGCAGGATACACCCTGGACATGTCACTGTAAAAACACATCTCTATATATCTACTGATAATGAGTGTTAGTGTTTGTTTGACCCTGAGCTTCAGCAGGTTCAGCCTCAGATAATAAACTCTGCTATCTCTGAAGAAAGGATGATGGTTCATTTTCTAAAGTCTGCATCAATTTTGCAGAGAAGCAAACACTCTGCTACTCTCATATTTTCACTATAAATACAGAAAATAGAAATGAGTGTCTTCTTTGTGTATCACAGAAAATTGTGTATCACAATCCTAAAGAATGCTCTGTGATCCATGTGCCAACATCAAACACATCTTCATGAACATGCTCTGGTGTTGAAATCCCTCCTTCAGTTCAATTGTTTGGACCTGAATACGAGTGAAGCGTTCACATGCTAAAACAGACTGAAGTAAAGAAAACATCAGACCTATCCCGACCAAGGTAGGTCTGAAAGCATTCTCACTTTAGCCCAGTAACAGTAGGAAATATTCTACTGACGCTTAACACATTGACATAGCGTAGGATAAGCTGTGGCTGAGTGCGTTGGTTTTTACAGGGTGGATTCAGTTAAAATAGGACATGTTTGTAACGTGAAGTGAGGTAGTGGACACATGTGCGGGGGTAAGCGACTTTTATTGAGGGCAAATCCAAAATCAGGGTCGTAATGGTCCAGGGTCATAGAGCCAACACGTACAGAGCGGGGTGCAGACATGACGAGAAACACAAACAACCTAACAGTTCAAACGAAGACCAACACATCAAACAAAGACCGATACAAAGACCAGCAAACACAAGGTGCAACCACAGGGCTTAAGTAACAAAGGGAAAACGAGGGACAGGTGAAAACAATCATGGGCGGAGACACGAAATGAGAGGGTAGGACTAGAAAAACCAAAACAAATACACATGGGCTAAACCAAAACACGAACACATGGAGAGGACTGGGAGGGGCCAAACGTGACAACATTTTTGTAAATGATTTATAAGACCAACAAATAAGCTATGCATTATATCTAATTATAGTTTTAGAAATTGGCACAGGTCCCTTAAATATTAATTTCTTGAAAAATGAAAAAAGGATCAAGTATCAGCAGGTTCCTTCTTGAGTTACGGTTCAGGTAAAATGGGCCAACATAAAGAGAGAACATCATGTCATTTCACTTAAAATCGTGTTCATTTTAACAGTAAATTGACAATAACTATTGTCTTTGGTGTGCCGAAGTAACAATAAGATAAATGCATGTCATGTAAAAAAAACTGATCAAGTATTTCACTGAAAAGTGGATTTAAAAATAAACGGATTGCGTTGCAGGGGTGTGTGTTTCTGTGTATTGGTGTCTTTGTGTCTGTTATGTGTGGGAGGGGGGGGGTGTGGATGACTGGGTGCCTCTTTAGGAATGCTGTGTATGTGTGTGTGAGGATCTTTGTGAGACTGTGTATAGCTACATGTGAACGTCCATGTTTGTGTCAAACTAACAAGTTTAAGAAATATCTTCTCAAAACTTAGAACATCTGTGACAGAAAAAAACTATACATGACAAAACAATGACATTTCCAGTATCTGGGCCATAACATCTCATCTAGTCTGATCCTGTTAGATCTTGTCCTTTGTTCCCTCCAAACATAGTCTTTGCAGATGTAACCATTGTCATCACAGACATAATTACTCTCCATGGGTTTCATCATGCCATGAGTTACACTGGCAATAGCACATCCAGTCCTCTGTGGCCTTTAAGGCTTTCACATTACCATGCACTCTCTGGCAGGCCTTGGAATAATCTTTCTGAGATGACCACATCCTCAATGAAAGTCATGGCCCTGGGCAGATTAGCTGCTTTTACAGTCTTCTGCCAGGCCAGGCGAAACACAGAGAAGAATTCCATTCAGAGAGTGTGGCATGTGCCCGTCCCCTGGGCCCTGTTTTCAGGAATTGAGGCCTTTGGTCATCTCTTGGCAGCTACTCTAAACATCTGACCCCATTCCATGAAGATGTTACTGTATATTCATCTGTTGTCCGAGATCCAACATTTTCTAGGCAGTCATAAAGCGACTTAGACCTTACTCTTTCACTACTTTCATTTAGAGAATGAAACTGGTTGTACTGAAATATTCCTTCCTTTCCCTGTCTTTTTCTTTTCTTTCTACTTCTTTTTTCCCTCTCTGCCTGTCCTCATGCCATAGCTACTGTCTGCAATGCATAATTAAAAAAAATATATATTATTAAGATTTCTTTATCTAGTTCTGCCCTCTCAGCTGCCAATCATAACCAACCTGCTAAAATAGGTGAACACCTAAACTTTTTTTTAAATTCAAAGATCCTATCAAGGCATTGTTCATAAACACTTTGTTTTGTTGGTACGCCCACTTCTAAGTACTTTGTCATCCTAATCAGTGATGAGTGCTATTTGCTTTGTCAAGTTCACTTACCATATCATTCCTCTGACGTACCTCATGCAACACAGCAAGAACAGTTATTGACTAACATTTTAAAGAACTATGATACTCAAACCTTAATTTGTGCTGCTCTGAAATGCTTAATTCAGTCTTTACACTTCCCACAGCATTTGTATTAAATGCACAATAAGGGGTTATGATTATTTATGGGAATTTTGATGGCACTGATGGGGCCTACAGCTCAGCCCAATTATTTGTAGTTTGTAATTGATTGTTATTTTACTTTGATGGACTGGAGACCAGTATAGGGTGTTGAGCCCAATGACTGCTGGGATATCCTCCAGAACCCATGTGTGTGTGTGTGTGTGTGTGTGATTGTAATTTCACAGAAATCAGATCAAAGCAGAAGTAATACATTACATACTTATTTTGACAGCTGTACAGAGTTAAACACAAAGGAGGTCCTGAACCTGCTGCAAGAAACGCTCTTTTATTGAACACCAGGCAAAAATGCTCATACTGATGCACCGAGCTCATTGCGAATTTAGGAGTAACCTAGGGACAACTTGTCCTAGCCATACAGTGGTCCCATGCATAAGTACAGTAGCGTTCCTTAATATTTAAAAAGTTTTATTGTGTTCCTAATATTAATTCAGTAAAGATCCAGCTTAATATTAGCACTTACGCCTTCATAAGACCATTAGGCTGTGAAAATATCTGAATCATTCTTTTAATGCCAGTAACATTCACTGATTAAGACATCACATTATCCTACCTATCCACTTCAGTGCTGGCAGCATTTTATAATTGGGTAATTGGCTATCAACACATCCTACTTATAGTTTAATGTTTGTAGCATTTTCTACTCAGGGGCCTAAGTTGCCAGAATGCAACTGCTGCACCATTTGAGGTGGAATAGGAAAATCTGAACAAGATGCTGACTTCTGCTTAGGCAAAATATCCTATCCACAGTTTTATGTAGAGATCTACCGCGGGCGGCACGGTGGCGTGGTGGGTAGCGCTGTCGCCTCACAGCAAGGAGGGCCTGGGTTTGATTCCCTGGCCGGGCGACCGGGGTCCTCTCTGTGTGGAGTTTGCGTGTTCTCCCTGTGTCTGCGTGGGTTTCCTCCCACAGTCAGGCCAATTGTGTAAAATGATCAAATTGTAAGTTGCTCTGGATAAGAGCATCAGCCAAATGCCATTAATGTAATGTAAATATGCACTACAGTAGGACAGTTCATCAGACCACTGGATGCTCCAACTCACCTTCTCCAGAAACTACTGCAAGCACCAACACACATGGTGAAACTGAACAGCATGCAGTTCTCAAATGCTCGTTCTCTATTAACCCTGTTTGAAAAATGTTTTCCTATTAGCTTTGGAGTGGCTGTTCTACAGAGTGCACTCTCTGGGTTTTTCTGCAGAGACTTGTGTGCTGGCTGTGTGTTTATATTTTGGGGACAGAGAGAACCAGAGCAGACGTGGAGAGCTGGGCTCCAGAGATGAGATGTGAGTCTGTGGATAAACAGTCTCCCGTAGCTGTGTTCCAAAGCCTAGGCTGCAGCCAGGGTTGGCTGCATTTCTTGGCCGCTACGTCATAGAGGGACATTTCAAAGTGAAGAACCCTTTGCAGCCTAGAAATGCAGGCCATGTTTGGAGTGATTTCGAGGATGCAACAGACGCATCCTTCCAGGCCTTCGGTTACCCTCAGTTCTCTGCACACGAACAGCACAATGGAAAAAAAAAATACACAGCGTTGTCTTCATTACCTTATAGTGATATAAGAATTTGTCCATATATTGTTTGAACTTCAGTCACAATGCCACTTTTATAAGTTTATACACAGAGTTGCCAGTTCCTTGAACCTACACTCACTGATTACTTTATCAGCTACACCTGACTGTCAT
Source organism: Pygocentrus nattereri (assembly GCF_015220715.1). Taxonomy (NCBI): domain Eukaryota; kingdom Metazoa; phylum Chordata; class Actinopteri; order Characiformes; family Serrasalmidae; genus Pygocentrus; species Pygocentrus nattereri. The sequence goes on from NC_051223.1 coordinate 34,376,410, forward strand.
GTATGGAATGTGCAGGGAGGCTGGATATGAGTGTGAACAGACTTTAATAAAACAAAGTAGTAAAATACAAAATAACAAAGAAACACAAAGAGTAAACACAACACAAGGCAGGGAAAGAACAACTACATCAGACAGAGTGACGAATAGACCAGATAAACACTGCCCAAAAGGGCTAGATCACCTGTTAGGTCACCTGCTTAGATAGCCAGAGACAGACAATGCATATACATCCAGGTCTATGTGAATTACCCATGTAGCAGCATCCTTGAACAGCTGAAACAGTCCTGTAACCCTGAAACTGCTCCTTTCGGCCTCACTTTGATGGAATAAACACCTCATCATAGCCCCTATGCCTGTACCATATTTCGCTACTATCAAAAAAGGTGAACTGGACTCACAGTGAAGGCAAACTAGTTGAAAGTAGTTAATAAACAACAATTATAAAAGAGTAGAAGAGCAGTATAGAAGAGTCTGATCAGAAGACCAACATGTTTAAGATGCTTATTGGTCTGGAACTTCAAGGAAATGCTGTAAAGTCTAAGTCTTTAAAGAAAATCAAAAATTTGTATTAGCTAACAAAATGAAAAGTACTGTGCAGAAGTCAGAGACCACTCTTATTTTTTCAAATTCCAATCAAAAAAGCCATTAACAATCAAGAGCCCAAACCTCAACACCAGTGAACATGTTTGAGATTATTTGTGTCATGAGAAGCAGAAAATGCAAAGTTCAGAGAAGCAGGAGAGAAGCAGGTCCAGGAGGAAGACCCAGTAACTTTTGGGGTATTTGGACATATCCGTGGAGAGTAATAACAACATCTGGACACTCAACTGGCGTCCCGCATAGCTTGATGTTGGGTCCTCTTGGTGCCCATGTTGTGCCTCTCCATGGATACATCCAAATATCCCAAAGTTACTGCTTCTTCCTGCTGATCCAGCTCCTCTTCTTCATGATCTGGAAATCAACTTCCAAGATGGCATGTTGTTATCTCACGGAGAAAGGACCAGAAAAGAGAGAAAATAATAGTAAAGCATGGCAGCAGCTCTGAAGCTGTACACAACAGTAATCGAGCGCCTTCTCATCTGGATGGTGTCATATGAAAAGATGAAGGCAAATGAGGTTCCTCCATCATCTCACACTGCCAGGAAGCATAATTTCCACATTACTGGCTTTCTGCTGATGGTCATGAATACCTCAACACATCTGGATCAAACATGATGAGGAGACGTGCGCTGCTGATTACATGAATATCATGATATTTTTCCCAGTGCTGTGTAAATGCAAAATACAATACATGCAATATAGCAATAAACACCCAAGAATTCAGCTTTGAATTCTGTACATTTATTAAAGTTATAACATTTATTATGCACAGTTTTTGTGAACATCATATCTGTTTCATGTCAACTTATGAAGACAAAAAGAAAGCCTTTCTTTCAAATTCCAGCCAAAACCACATTCATTCATATGTACAGTTGCTTCAACACAGAAACCCTTAGTACTACTTTACTTTAAGCTTTAAGTTTATCTATGTTTATCAAAAACTGTACATCAAACACATACAACAAAATAGAAAATGAAACAAATGACATAAGCTTAATTCAGTAGTTTAGTGCCACTCTGTATCACGTTTGTTTCCAGTTATTCCATTGTACAGTAGGGTAATGATGTACAATAGTGAACCGTTTAAGTGGAAAATAAATTTAGCACTGATAAGACCTGACAAGCAGAAACACAGAACTCCAGGGGTCACAGTAGAGAGCAGCTTTATAAAAATTGGCCCTTGAGCTAATTTATTCAATGAACACATTGTGTCAGAATTACATCAAACAGTAAGTTAACAGAGTTATCCTATGTTGCATTGTGTTGACTCATTATTTAAAGTATCCCACATAGCAAGCACATGTCGGCACATATAGATCCATTAGCTGGGGCAGTCGTGGGCTGGAGGTTAGGGAACTGGCCCTGTGACTGGAAGGTTGCCGGTTCTATCCCCAGCGCCGACAGTCTAAGACTGAGGTGTCCTTGAACAAGACACCTAACCCCCAACTGCTCCCCGGGCACTGTGAATAGGGCTGCTCACTGCTCCCTTGTGTGTGTGTGTGTGTGTGTGTGTGTGTGTGTGTGTGTGTGTACTAGTGTGTATGTGGTGTTTCACAGCATGGATGGGTCAAATGTGGAGGTGAAGTTTCCCCATTGTGGGACTAATAAGGGTCTCTTAAGCTTGATCGGCACCCTGCTGACTGTAATAGCAGCCCACTTTCCTCTTACTATCTGTAATAAAAATAAAATTTAAGGTAGCCTTGTTTTTTAGTTGAAACTCCAAATCTGTTTTTTCTAGTGTACGAAAAAATCACTCACTTTGACAACCAGCCCAAACCAGGCCAGATGCTGTACATAAAAATCTTTTGATGACCGCTTCAGGTTCAGGTCACCCTGCAGACCTCTAAAAATGTTTTAAAATGTATAAAAATTGTAAATGTATAGAACACTAGAAAGGAGAAATGGAGAAGAGATGGTCGATGATTGCATAAACTTTTTCGTTATGATTGACTGATTAGCACTAGTGCTCAACTTGTCACACTACTCCCTGCGATATGTTTTGTTTCTTGCAGATGTTCATGTTCAGGCTCTCTTGGAGTCTCTGAAAAACCACTGTTATATACTTTCTGAAGAAAACTGCCAAACCAATGAGGGCTAAGACAGACAGGAGGGCCACAAAAGTTACACTTATATGATGATTATGAAGACCGCTGCTGCCAAAATATTCTTTTTCTGTAGAAAAGAAAAGAAACGGAAAGAGTATTACATTATTAGTGTAAGGCTCATATGTTCCACTGTAAGTATGCTATTGCTGCCACTTTACATTGGTTTCCTAAGAGTTTTGCATTGTTTGTGTGTTTGTTTTGATGCTTGCCATCCTATCTACTGAGTGACTTTCTAGCTCAGAGACTTATTGGACTGGCTGTTTGGGTGACACTATTATGCAGCCTGGACCGGCTGCTTATTGATCAAAAATTACCAGTAAACAAATCTACATGTCTTATAAAATGTATATAAATTTCTAAAATCTATACAGTGCTGATAACGGTAAGGTAGTTTAATACGTCCTCATTGAGGACTATTATGCCTCACAACACCCTGCATGTATCTCCTCCCCTTTAATGAATAGTAAAAAAGTCCATTTTAAGCCCAAACTTTATCTCAGAACTGTGGTAAAACAATGTACAGGGCATCAGGCAGCATATTTATAAGCATGTCATGTAAGAGTTTCTGTGAAGTAAATATTAAAGTCAAACGCTTCAAATGTCTGGTTCCTATCATCACCACTGTGAACCATTCTGACTTTGCAAGTTTCTCTATAACGGAGCATTTCACATCAAATCAGTCTGGATGTCTTTGTTTACATCATAGTAATTTAATCATACAGAAACGTATAAAATTGTTGGAATTTCCTTTTAAGCCTCAAGTGAACATGCCATGCATGTATGTGCCTGATCTGACGCTCACCAGTTAGAAGGACACTATGTTGCCAAAAGTATTCACTCATCCACCCAAATCATTGAATTCAGGTGTTCCAGTCTCTTCCATGACCACAGGTGTATAAAGCTGAGCCCCTAGGCCTGCAGACTGCTTCTACAGACATTAGTGAAAGAATGGGTCGCTCTCTGGAGCTCAGGGAATTCCAGCGTGGTACCGTGATCGGATCGTGAAATTTCCTCACTACTAAACATTCCACAGTCAACAGTCAGTGGGATTATAACAAAGTGGAAGCGAGTGGGAACGACAGCAACTCAGCCACGAAGTGGTCGGCCACGTAAAATGACAGAGTGACATCATATTAAACCCAATGGATTAAGAATGAGATATCACTCAATTTCATATGTGTGTGAAGGCAGACGAGCGAATACTTTTGGCAATATAGTGTATATTATATTATATTATTTATTTATTTAATGCATAGCTCAAAAAATGCCATTTGACCAGAGCTAAAACTCTAGGTATATACAGAAACAACATGTTTTTATCTTCTTAGTTGAATTGTAGTATTTTGGCAGTTAATGAGACCACAAATGTTTTATTACTGTATTCTACAAAACTATTTTCTTCCTTCTAATCTTTCTTTCTGTGGATAATTTGCTGATTTACACTTATGATGCTATATGAGATGCTGCCCTGACGACATACAGTGCTCCCTGATATTCTACTGTATATATTTGTCTTGTAATTTTATTTATTTTCAGGTAATTAAAGTCAGTTAAATGTCAGTCTGAGATTAATTTAACAGTGTACACTGCAGTGAAGGAAAATTACCTGATAAGATCACACTGAAGTTCTTTGTAAGAGAGTCAGTATTCAGCTGCACCCAAAATGTATATGTTCCATTATGTTCCATGGACAGATTCTGAATTGGGTAATAAAACTGAAGCTGACCAGTACTATTCTCATGTTTCAGTGTTTTGTTGTCCTTCTTCCATTTATATAGGATTGCTTTGCAGTCTTCACACGTAACTGTGCAGGTTAAATTTAATGGCTGCCCAACAGTCATTTTTATGTCAGGACAGTCAAGTTCAGCATCTGAAAAGGTAATAACAAACAAAGACAGTGAGTAAATTCTAACAGTTTACTGAACACAAACACGCACACAAACACCTGCATATATATCCATGCACTGTGTGATGATGTTATCTTTAACCTTTTCATGTCTGGTCTGAAATCTGGGTCACATTGTATTTGGATGGTCCCCTATAGATGCTCTACAGATCCTTAAGTCATTAACAAACCTTCTGGTGATGTTCGGTTAATTAACAACAACATTGTGTGTAGGGTTAGGGTTAGGAATAGATGAAGGTTTTGCCTTGAGGTTAACGTTAGGGTTGCATTGAAGTCCAGTTGCATTCAATTCATATTAAGTTGAATGTTACTTAAAGATGGACTGAGCATTTACAAAGCATCTACAGTGGAGCATCCAAACAACACGCAGTCCACACATTAAAGTTTAGTCCACAAACTGTTAGGAACAACAATCTTTTTGTTTTAAAGGGTTAGATGTCATTAAAGCACATGGCTAAAATCGTATGTTTATATATGTATATATATATGTATGTATGTATATATATATATATATATTATATATATATATATATATATATATATATATATATATATATATATATATATATATATATATTTATATATAAATATAAAATTATATATAGACCCCCAAGACACATTTGTGAAATCTGTTTGTGTAGTATGAGTTTATTTGCTGAGAAAAGTATTAATATTTGAATAAACAAAATTAATTAACAATTAATAATGAATGTTTTTAAATTATGAATGTGACTTTATTCTAATGTATCTTGCGATAAACTCACTGATGAGGCATATTGTTTAAAAATTGGCTTAGATGCCTAAAACCTTCGCACAGTACTGTGTGTATATATATTCCCAAGTTATACTAACTTTACGCTTTGGTCAAGGAATAATTCTCAGTCATAACGAATAAGTCAGACATAGATTTTTTTCTCAGGGTCTTTCTCAAGTAAAGAAAAATGTAGGAAGATATTGGAGACTGAGGACCACTACAAAAAGCAGCTAAAGTATCCTTTCTCTGGAATTAAATGATTCCTATAAATGAGCTCAAAACACATAGGATGTCTGTTTCTCTCTGCTGATAGAAAATATTTAGAGAAGAAGCAAAAGGATCTGTTAGATCATCCAGTGTGTAAGTAAGTATAAAATAATTTCACCAGCTGGAACAAAGCCAGCAGCATTTTTACTTATCATACTAAATGTACTTTTTGGACTTGGGTGAATGTGAGTGAGCTGATTTTCCTTACCTTTACAGAAACAGGGTGTGATGAGAAGTACTTGAATCAACTGAAGGAGACACCATCTGTCCATGGCCTCTTTTGCTCTGGAATTGCATTTGAACAACTCATCAGACAAGAATGCAAGACATGAATGTGATACCAATGGGTTTAGTGACAGGGGTCAGGGAAATGATCTCAGATTAGTGAATCATAGTGAAGCCAAGTGGTTTATGTTTGCCATGTTACTTCCTCGCTGAGGGGATATTCCAATTGGATTCTTCCTGGCTCTAGCCACCCACACCACACTTGCTCAGCTGCATGTGATGTAGAAACCATTAACTCTTTCTATTTTCTTTCTCCTGAGTGTTGTGTCTTTGAAGGTCAGACTACTCCAAATAAAGCCATTTTGCACTTGCAACTGATCTACATGCCTCCAGCATCATTTGTGTTTACTAATTTCTTTAAAAGATGTTCAATATCAGCACTACATATTCTTAAATAAAAAAAAATCTATAAATGTCACAGGTGATGTTTCCTACTAATTCATTTAGACACAAATATAGCGTTTTTCACAGAGACATATTTTTTATGATGATATACAAACACAAACTAATTCTAATTTTCCATCAACACTTTTGTTATAGTTTAAAGGGTGAATTCCACCTAATTTTCAGCCTTAGCATTACCATGTAAACAATGTCATTCAGAGGAGTTTGCTGTGAAAGGCACCCTTCTAGAGATACTGGCTGAATTGTTCATGGTGTGATGGTGATAAGAGCCAGACATGCCTCAAAAATCTACCTAACATATTGAGAGATGGGATGTCTGAGTATGCTGCCTGGCGTTACTTTATGACAGATTTGAGATCGGGCTCTGGACTAAAACGTATTTCTTAAACTCATTCATGGTAGAGAGGTACAAGCAGGGCATGTAGTCAAAACATTGTCTAGTTTTGCCGCTAAATAACCATCATTATCATTTCATACAAAGTCTCAGACAACATACTGTAGCCAGCCTCACTAGTTATTCTGGATAGTACATAAAGATTTTTGTGCTGTAACGAGCTTCTCTACAAAGCAACATCTCACAACAGACGACTGTCATTGACTTTATTTACTCTTGAGCCACTGAATTTACAGACAATTTATAAATTACATTTTACTTTGCATAGAGCTGACAAATACAGCTTATGAGCTCTTATAATTTGTTATGAACAGTACTTATAATACATTATGTTAACAATTCATATGGCATAATAAGCATGGTTATAACATGTAATGCATTTTTATAAATATTTATAGCCAGGTTTATGATGCCTTATGAATGCATTATAACATGTTATGAATTATATGTGTTTATAGATGCTTACAAACATGACATTTATAGAAAGTGTTACCCAAATTATTTTCAGTTCTCAGCTCATTTAGCTCCAACTAAAATAAGCTTTTATTGTCAAATGTTTTTTGTAAAGTCCTGTCTTGAAAGTTCAGTCCTCAATCCTCTCAGACACGGATTTAACGGAGTTAGTATAGTTTAAATGATATTTAGGAAATAGACAGTTCTTGATTTCACTCAGAAATCATTCATCAAATCATTGATTTGCTGGCAGGTTTCTTTAAGCGGGGGGGATGTTTATGTGCTTGGATGTTTGTCTTGTGAAATTTTGAAATTGTTTTTTTTATTGCCCTCCCTTTGTTAGAGAAATTTAATTTGGTTTGTGTCACATATTTGCTGAGTTTCCATAGCCTAACTTTTGTTACGGGGGCTGTGTTTTAGTTTTAGAAACTTGTTGAGGAGAGAGTTAGATTTGAAATCATTAGTTGTGTTTGTTTATTATTCTGGCAATTGCCTGTCCCTGAAGCCATCACCTCAACTTGTTTGAACGTTTGAAGGAAATAAACCTGCCATTTTCTGGTTTAAATGGTGTCTGGTGTCTGGTCTGGCAGCAGGTCTGGGGAGAGAGCCCACTCTTATTCTGTGTTGTGGCCTGACCCTAGACTGAGTCGTGACATCCCAAGGTTCAGTTTTAAGGCTTTTGCTTTTCTTTTTGTTTATGGTAAAACTTGGAAATGCCACCAGAAAACAGATACATTTTCATATCTATACTAATGACACAATTATACACTCCCATTCCTTTCTTGTAAAGTACTGAATAAAGGGGGATCAGTGTGGGTACCTATACAGCTGAACTACATAAGGAACCATATCCATGCAATTATATTTCAAAGGAAAATGTGAAATCTTTATGCAACATAAAAAATATACATGCTCAGGTACAAAGCCACAAACCACAAAGCAATCTTTAAAAGCAGTCTTTCTTTTCTGAGTGGTGCTCAGAATGCAGCTTGAGATAAAATTAGTTCAAGCTGCATATTCAAAACATTTCATTCAGAGAGAGAGAGAAGACTTACAGTGAGGAGTAAACAGGATGTCAACAGTGGTGGTTTAGAAGTTCTTCAGCCTGGTACTTTCACTTCGACATTTTAATACTGCACCAAGCAACTCCCACTGAAATGAGGGAATCACCTCCAGCTTCCATTTCCCATCTTAAGTCACGCAGTGTTGCACTGGAAATCAAAACAATAGCTTCGTCATGATGTACCGTGTTCTGACTGAGAATAATTCCACTGTGTTCAGGTTATAGTTGTATTCCCAAAGTGAAGTGGTCCTCAAAAGTCCTTCTGTCCTGCAGCCTGATGTGTTCATTCAATACGGACGATGTTCTGCTGACATGTAACCCTGATCTCAGGAAACTACCACCAGAGAGGGGGAATAAAAGTAGGGGGGGGGGGTTAATGGAGACAATGAACATCCCTTTTTTCCCTGGACTGTGTTGCACTGAAAGTCATACATAAAAATGTTCTGTAACAAAGAGAAACAAGATCAGAAATTAAACAAGTGGCTGGGTTTAAGAAGGAAATAAAAAAAAAAACTGAAAAAACTTCTTACTTATAGAAAAGTTTCCTTTACAAAGTATATGGTGACACTTGCACAAATACAAAAAAGACATTGAGCTGCCAGGTAGGCCTTCCTGGACCTTATATTAACTTATATACTAGTAAAGACACAGCTTCCTGCTGCTATAAATATACATGTGAAAGTCACAGTACGCTGTCGAGGGTTGGTTGGTCAGCACGAAGAAGACAATAAGCAAGCATGCCAAAGGCTGGTCTTTAGCTGTCATGTCATGTCCTGTCCATGTGTTCATGTTTTGTTTTAGCCCATGTGCGTTTGTTTTGGTTTAGCCCCCTTGTTTCATGACTCCGACCCTGATTGTCTCCACCTGTTTTCCACCTCTCCCTCATTTTCCCTGTGTATACAAGCCCTGTGTTTGCCCCTTGTCTTCGCTGGTCTTTGTTGGTTGTTCTGGTTACTGTGTGTTGTTTGATGTATGTTGGCAGAATTGTTGCTTGAATCTTTGTTGTTTGGTGATTAGGATTTGTTTGTGTTGCTCGTCATGTCTAACTCTCGTGCGACCCGTGTTGGCTCTATGACCCTGATTTTGGATTTGCCCTTAATAAATCTCGCTTATCTCAGCACGTGCGTCCGCCTCCTCGCTCCCCATTACATAAAGACCAGCCTCCAAAGGACGCAGTGAGACTCCGGTATGTGGTTGTTCTGTTGGGACGAAACTCCGGCTGTTTCTAAGCAGTCCCAACGCCACCTAGCCGGAGACAGCAAATCCCCTGGTGCTGAGGGAACATGAGCGTCTCGTCGGTCCCGGAGGAAGATGAAGGACCATCCCGTCTTCGAGTGGGATGTCAAGCGCTCAGGTAAGCGCCTTGGGTCTGCCCATCTTGAGCAACGCTGCAGGGAGGAGCGACCTGCAGTGCAAGATGTGGTTAGATGGACAGAGCATACAGAAAACCCCTACAATGGTACTTGGCTCCCTTTCAAGAGCCAATGCGAGCTGCCAATAGCTCGAGTGAGCATTGGAAGCGGCCGAGTGGGTCCCGTGTCTGTTTGTTCCTCCAGGTTGGAGCAGCTGTCCCCAGCCCAGACCCGCCACCAGTCGCCGTGCCTCCGCCGCCAGTCGTCATGCCTCCGGACCCACCGCCAGCTGCCACGCCTCCGGACCCACCGCCAGCTGCCACGCCTCCGGACCCACCGCCAGTTGCCACGCCTCCAGACGTCATTGCAGGCCCGCCTGCCCCCGTGGACGTCGTTGCAGGCCCTTTGTTCCCGCCACTCACCTGTGTCTGCTGTTCCCCATGGGTCTCCTGTTCCTTCTGTGTCTCCTGTTTCTGTTCCTTCGTTTCTGCCCTGTTCTGTTCCTGGTTTTATCTTGTCCTGTTGTGTCTGTACCCGTTCCTGTGTCTCCTTTTGTTTCTGTGCCAGTTTCTGTCTGTGTGTTGGTTTCTGTTCCTGTTTGGGTCTTGGTTCCTGTTCCCCTCTCGTTTGCATGGACTGTGGTCCATTCTTGTTTCCCTCGTCCTGTTGTTTCTCCGGTTGTCTCTTGTTCGGCGTCGTCTTGTGTTGTGCCTCCTTGTCCTCTCTCCGTTTTTCGCCCTCGTTCTGTTTGTTTCATCTGTTCCTGTGTCTGGTGTTGTCTCCTGTTTCTGTGCCTTTGGCTTCCGCTAGTGTTCCGGTGTCTGTGCCTGTCCCGTGTCCTGTCCCGGCTCCTGTCCTTGTCTAGTTTGGTCCTTGTTTTTTGTCCCTTGTGTCTGTTTGGTTTTTTGTTCTGTTCTGTTTTTGTTTGGCACGCCTTGGTGTGCCCGCCTTGGTGTGTGTGGTGGGTGGGGGTGGGGGGTACTGTCACGATTGGCTCCTCCCGGTCCTGTCCATGTGTTCATGTTTTGGTTTAGCCCCCTTGTTTCATGACTCCGCCCCTGATTGTCTCCACCTGTTTTCCACTTGTCCCTCATTTTCCCCATGTATTTAAGCCCCGTGTTTGCCCCTTGCGTTGGCTGGTCTTTGTTGGTCTTCGTCTTATCTCAGCACGTGCATCCGCCTCCTACTCCCTGTTACATAAGACCAGCCTCCAAAGGACGCAGTGAGTAAGTGAGACTCCGGTATGTGGTTGTTCCGTTGTATAGGTTGTTTAGTCCAATGACTGCTGGGATAGGCTCCAGAACCCTTCATTGTGTGTGTGTGTGTGTGTGTGTGTGTGCGTGTGATTGTAATTTCACAGAAATCAGATCAAAGCAGAAGTAATACAATACATACTTATTTTGGCAGCTGTGTAGCATTAAACACAAAGGAGGCCCTGAACCTGCTGCAAGAAATGCTCTTTTATTGAACACCAGGCAAAAATGCTCATAGAAAGCACTGAACTAATGTGTGAGGTGGATAATTTTTTGATTGCAAATTTAGGGATAACCTATGGACAACTTTTCCTACCCATCCAGTGGTCCCATGCATAAGTAAAGTAGCGTTCCTTAATATTTTTTTTTTTTTGTGTTTCTAATATTAATTCAGTAAAGATCCAGCTTAATATTAGTACTTACGACTTGATAAGACCATTGGGCTGTGAAAATACCTGAATAATTCTTTTAATGCCAGTACCATTCTCTGATAAGGACATTTAGCCTGTCACATTATCCTACCTATCCACATCAATGCTGGCAGCATTTTATAATTTGGTGATTGGCTATCAACACATCCTACTTATAGTTTAATGTTTGAAGCATTTCCTAACACAGAGATAGAGATGAGGCTGATGTCGACATCTTGTTCATCAGCTTATTTTTTTAAATTGTATATTTATTCAATTTTTACAAAGGGTATAAGACATACAATAGATATAAGTCAAAATAAGAAAAAACAGACCAACAAACAAGCAAACAAAAATGGAGCTAGGTGTACATTACAATAATAATACATTGCATGTCCAGAAATGCATATACATCCAGGTCTATGTGAATTACCCATGTAGCAGCATCCTTGAACAGCTGAAACAGTCCTGTAACCCTGAAACTGCTCCTTTCGGCCTCACTTTGATGGAATAAACACCTCATCATAGCCCCTATGCCTGTACCATATTTCACTACTATCAAAATCTAGTTGAAAGTAGTTAATAAACAACAATTATAAAAGAGTAGAAGAGCAGTATAGAAGAGTCTGATCAGAAGACCAACATGTTTAAGATGCTTATTGGTCTGGAACTTCAAGGAAAAGCTGTAAAGTCTAAGTCTTTAAAGAAAATCGAAAATTTGTATTAGCTAACAAAATGAAAAGTACTGTGCAGAAGTCAGAGACCACTCTTATTTTTTCAAATTCCAATCAAAAAAGCCATTAACAATCAAGAGCCCAAACCTCAACACCAGTGAACATGTTTGAGATTATTTGTGTCATGAGAAGCAGAAAATGCAAAGTTCAGAGAAGCAGGAGAGAAGCAGGTCCAGGAGGAAGACCCAGTAACTTTTGGGGTATTTGGACATATCCGTGGAGAGTAATAACAACATCTGGACACTCAACTGGCGTCCCGCATAGCTTGATGTTGGGTCCTCTTGGTGCCCATGTTGTGCCTCTCCATGGATACATCCAAATATCCCAAAGTTACTGCTTCTTCCTGCTGATCCAGCTCCTCTTCTTCATGATCTGGAAATCAACTTCCAAGATGGCATGTTGTTATCTCACGGAGAAAGGACCAGAAAAGAGAGAAAATAATAGTAAAGCATGGCAGCAGCTCTGAAGCTGTACACAACAGTAATCGAGCGCCTTCTCATCTGGATGGTGTCATATGAAAAGATGAAGGCAAATGAGCTTCCTCCATCATCTCACACTGCCAGGAAGCATAATTTCCACATTACTGGCTTTCTGCTGATGGTCATGAATACCTCAACACATCTGGATCAAACATGATGAGGAGACGTGCGCTGCTGATTACATGAATATCATGATATTTTTCCCAGTGCTGTGTAAATGCAAAATACAATACATGCAATATAGCAATAAACACCCAAGAATTCAGCTTTGAATTCTGTACATTTATTAAAGTTATAACATTTATTATGCACAGTTTTTGTGAACATCATATCTGTTTCATGTCAACTTATGAAGACAAAAAAGAAAGCCTTTCTTTCAAATTCCAGCCAAAACCACATTCATTCATACGTACAGTTGCTTCAACACAGAAACCCTTAGTACTACTTTACTTTAAGCTTTAAGTTTATCTATGTTTATCAAAAACTGTACATCAAACACATACAACAAAATAGAAAATGAAACAAATGACATAAGCTTAATTCAGTAGTTTAGTGCCACTCTGTATCACGTTTGTTTCCAGTTATTCCATTGTACAGTAGGGTAATGATGTACAATAGTGAAACGTTTAAGTGGAAAATAAATTTAGCACTGATAAGACCTGACAAGCAGAAACACAGAACTCCAGGGGTCACAGTAGAGAGCAGCTTTATAAAAATTGGCCCTTGAGCTAATTTATTCAATGACCACATTGTGTCAGAATTACATCAAACAGTAAGTTAACAGAGTTATCCTATGTTGCATTGTGTTGACTCATTATTTAAAGTATCCCACATAGCAAGCACATGTCGGCACATATAGATCCATTAGCTGGGGCAGTCATGGGCTGGAGGTTAGGGAACTGGCCCTGTGACTGGAAGGTTGCCGGTTCGATCCCCAGCGCCGACAGTCTAAGACTGAGGTGTCCTTGAACAAGACACCTAACCCCCAACTGCTCCCCGGGCACTGTGAATAGGGCTGCTCACTGCTCCCGTGTGTGTGTGTGTGTGTGTGTGTGTGTGTGTGTGTGTGTGTGTGTGTGTGTGTGTGTGTGTGTGTGTGTGCACTAGTGTGTATGTGGTGTTTCACAGCATGGATGGGTCAAATGTGGAGGTGAAGTTTCCCCATTGTGGGACTAATAAGGGTCTCTTAAGCTTGATCGGCACCCTGCTGACTGTAATAGCAGCCCACTTTCCTCTTACTATCTGTAATAAAAATAAAATTTAAGGTAGCCTTGTTTTTTAGTTGAAACTCCAAATCTGTTTTTTCTAGTGTACGAAAAAAATCACTCACTTTGACAACCAGCCCAAACCAGGCCAGATGCTGTACATAAAAATCTTTTGATGACCGCTTCAGGTTCAGGTCACCCTGCAGACCTCTAAAAATGTTTTAAAATGTATAAAAATTGTAAATGTATAGAACACTAGAAAGGAGACATGGAGAAGAGATGGTCGATGATTGCATAAACTTTTTCGTTATGATTGACTGATTAGCACTAGTGCTCAACTTGTCACACTACTCCCTGCGATATGTTTTGTTTCTTGCAGATGTTCATGTTCAGGCTCTCTTGGAGTCTCTGAAAAACCACTGTTATATACTTTCTGAAGAAAACTGCCAAACCAATGAGGGCTAAGACAGACAGGAGGGCCACAAAAGTTACACTTATATGATGATTATGAAGACCGCTGCTGCCAAAATATTCTTTTTCTGTAGAAAAGAAAAGAAACGGAAAGAGTATTACATTATTAGTGTAAGGCTCATATGTTCCACTGTAAGTATGCTATTGCTGCCACTTTACATTGGTTTCCTAAGAGTTTTGCATTGTTTGTGTGTTTGTTTTGATGCTTGCCATCCTATCTACTGAGTGACTTTCTAGCTCAGAGACTTATTGGACTGGCTGTTTGGGTGACACTATTATGCAGCCTGGACCGGCTGCTTATTGATCAAAAATTACCAGTAAACAAATCTACATGTCTTATAAAATGTATATAAATTTCTAAAATCTATACAGTGCTGATAACGGTAAGGTAGTTTAATACGTCCTCATTGAGGACTATTATGCCTCACAACACCCTGCATGTATCTCCTCCCCTTTAATGAATAGTAAAAAAGTCCATTTTAAGCCCAAACTTTATCTCAGAACTGTGGTAAAACAATGTACAGGGCATCAGGCAGCATATTTATAAGCATGTCATGTAAGAGTTTCTGTGAAGTAAATATTAAAGTCAAACGCTTCAAATGTCTGGTTCCTATCATCACCACTGTGAACCATTCTGACTTTGCAAGTTTCTCTATAACGGAGCATTTCACATCAAATCAGTCTGGATGTCTTTGTTTACATCATAGTAATTTAATCATACAGAAACGTATAAAATTGTTGGAATTTCCTTTTAAGCCTCAAGTGAACATGCCATGCATGTATGTGCCTGATCTGACGCTCACCAGTTAGAAGGACACTATGTTGCCAAAAGTATTCACTCATCCACCCAAATCATTGAATTCAGGTGTTCCAGTCTCTTCCATGACCACAGGTGTATAAAGCTGAGCCCCTAGGCCTGCAGACTGCTTCTACAGACATTAGTGAAAGAATGGGTCGCTCTCTGGAGCTCAGGGAATTCCAGCGTGGTACCGTGATCGGATCGTGAAATTTCCTCACTACTAAACATTCCACAGTCAACAGTCAGTGGGATTATAACAAAGTGGAAGCGAGTGGGAACGACAGCAACTCAGCCACGAAGTGGTCGGCCACGTAAAATGACAGAGTGACATCATATTAAACCCAATGGATTAAGAATGAGATATCACTCAATTTCATATGTGTGTGAAGGCAGACGAGCGAATACTTTTGGCAATATAGTGTATATTATATTATATTATTTATTTATTTAATGCATAGCTCAAAAAATGCCATTTGACCAGAGCTAAAACTCTAGGTATATACAGAAACAACATGTTTTTATCTTCTTAGTTGAATTGTAGTATTTTGGCAGTTAATGAGACCACAAATGTTTTATTACTGTATTCTACAAAACTATTTTCTTCCTTCTAATCTTTCTTTCTGTGGATAATTTGCTGATTTACACTTATGATGCTATATGAGATGCTGCCCTGACGACATACAGTGCTCCCTGATATTCTACTGTATATATTTGTCTTGTAATTTTATTTATTTTCAGGTAATTAAAGTCAGTTAAATGTCAGTCTGAGATTAATTTAACAGTGTACACTGCAGTGAAGGAAAATTACCTGATAAGATCACACTGAAGTTCTTTGTAAGAGAGCTAGTATTCAGCTGCACCCAAAATGTATATGTTCCATTATGTTCCATGGACAGATTCTGAATTGGGTAATAAAACTGAAGCTGACCAGTACTATTCTCATGTTTCAGTGTTTTGTTGTCCTTCTTCCATTTATATAGGATTGCTTTGCAGTCTTCACACGTAACTGTGCAGGTTAAATTTAATGGCTGCCCAACAGTCATTTTTATGTCAGGACAGTCAAGTTCAGCATCTGAAAAGGTAATAACAAACAAAGACAGTGAGTAAATTCTAACAGTTTACTGAACACAAACACGCACACAAACACCTGCATATATATCCATGCACTGTGTGATGATGTTATCTTTAACCTTTTCATGTCTGGTCTGAAATCTGGGTCACATTGTATTTGGATGGTCCCCTATAGATGCTCTACAGATCCTTAAGTCATTAACAAACCTTCTGGTGATGTTCGGTTAATTAACAACAACATTGTGTGTAGGGTTAGGGTTAGGAATAGATGAAGGTTTTGCCTTGAGGTTAACGTTAGGGTTGCATTGAAGTCCAGTTGCATTCAATTCATATTAAGTTGAATGTTACTTAAAGATGGACTGAGCATTTACAAAGCATCTACAGTGGAGCATCCAAACAACACGCAGTCCACACATTAAAGTTTAGTCCACAAACTGTTAGGAACAACAATCTTTTTGTTTTAAAGGGTTAGATGTCATTAAAGCACATGGCTAAAATCGTATGTTTATATATGTATATATATATGTATGTATGTATATATATATGTATATGTATATGTATGTGTGTATATATATATATATATATATATATATATATATATATATATATATATATAAAATATACTTATATATAAATATAAAATTATATATAGACCCCCAAGACACATTTGTGAAATCTGTTTGTGTAGTATGAGTTTATTTGCTGAGAAAAGTATTAATATTTGAATAAACAAAATTAATTAACAATTAATAATGAATGTTTTTAAATTATGAATGTGACTTTATTCTAATGTATCTTGCGATAAACTCACTGATGAGGCATATTGTTTAAAAATTGGCTTAGATGCCTAAAACCTTCGCACAGTACTGTGTGTATATATATTCCCAAGTTATACTAACTTTACGCTTTGGTCAAGGAATAATTCTCAGTCATAACGAATAAGTCAGACATAGATTTTTTTCTCAGGGTCTTTCTCAAGTAAAGAAAAATGTAGGAAGATATTGGAGACTGAGGACCACTACAAAAAGCAGCTAAAGTATCCTTTCTCTGGAATTAAATGATTCCTATAAATGAGCTCAAAACACATAGGATGTCTGTTTCTCTCTGCTGATAGAAAATATTTAGAGAAGAAGCAAAAGGATCTGTTAGATCATCCAGTGTGTAAGTAAGTATAAAATAATTTCACCAGCTGGAACAAAGCCAGCAGCATTTTTACTTATCATACTAAATGTACTTTTTGGACTTGGGTGAATGTGAGTGAGCTGATTTTCCTTACCTTTACAGAAACAGGGTGTGATGAGAAGTACTTGAATCAACTGAAGGAGACACCATCTGTCCATGGCCTCTTTTGCTCTGGAATTGCATTTGAACAACTCATCAGACAAGAATGCAAGACATGAATGTGATACCAATGGGTTTAGTGACAGGGGTCTGGGAAATGATCTCAGATTAGTGAATCATAGTGAAGCCAAGTGGTTTATGTTTGCCATGTTACTTCCTCGCTGAGGGGATATTCCAATTGGATTCTTCCTGGCTCCAGCCACCCACACCACACTTGCTCAGCTGCATGTGATGTAGAAACCATTAACTCTTTCTATTTTCTTTCTCCTGAGTGTTGTGTCTTTGAAGGTCAGACTACTCCAAATAAAGCCATTTTGCACTTGCAACTGATCTACATGCCTCCAGCATCATTTGTGTTTACTAATTTCTTTAAAAGATGTTCAATATCAGCACTACATATTCTTAAATAAAAAAAAATCTATAAATGTCACAGGTGATGTTTCCTACTAATTCATTTAGACACAAATATAGCGTTTTTCACAGAGACATATTTTTTATGATGATATACAAACACAAACTAATTCTAATTTTCCATCAACACTTTTGTTATAGTTTAAAGGGTGAATTCCACCTAATTTTCAGCCTTAGCATTACCATGTAAACAATATCATTCAGAGGAGTTTGCTGTGAAAGGCACCCTTCTAGAGATACTGGCTGAATTGTTCATGGTGTGATGGTGATAAGAGCCAGACATGCCTCAAAAATCTACCTAACATATTGAGAGATGGGATGTCTGAGTATGCTGCCTGGCGTTACTTTATGACAGATTTGAGATCGGGCTCTGGACTAAAACGTATTTCTTAAACTCATTCATGGTAGAGAGGTACAAGCAGGGCATGTAGTCAAAACATTGTCTAGTTTTGCCACTAAATAACCATCATTATCATTTCATACAAAGTCTCAGACAACATACTGTAGCCAGCTTCACTAGTTATTCTGGATAGTACATAAAGATTTTTGTGCTGTAACGAGCTTCTCTACAAAGCAACATCTCACAACAGACGACTGTCATTGACTTTATTTACTCTTGAGCCACTGAATTTACAGACAATTTATAAATTACATTTTACTTTGCATAGAGCTGACAAATACAGCTTATGAGCTCTTATAATTTGTTATGAACAGTACTTATAATACATTATGTTAACAATTCATATGGCATAATAAGCATGGTTATAACATGTAATGCATTTTTATAAATATTTATAGCCAGGTTTATGATGCCTTATGAATGCATTATAACATGTTATGAATTATATGTGTTTATAGATGCTTACAAACATGACATTTATAGAAAGTGTTACCCAAATTATTTTCAGTTCTCAGCTCATTTAGCTCCAACTATAATAAGCTTTTAATGTCAAATGTTTTTTGTAAAGTCCTGTCTTGAAAGTTCAGTCCTCAATCCTCTCAGACACGGATTTAACGGATTTAGTATAGTTTAAATGATATTTAGGAAATAGACAGTTCTTGATTTCACTCAGAAATCATTCATCAAATCATTGATTTGCTGGCAGGTTTCTTTAAGCGGGGGGGATGTTTATGTGCTTGGATGTTTGTCTTGTGAAATTTTGAAATTGTTTTTTTTATTGCCTCCCTTTGTTAGAGAAATTTAATTTGGTTTGTGTCACATATTTGCTGAGTTTCCATAGCCTAACTTTTGTTACGGGGGCTGTGTTTTAGTTTTAGAAACTTGTTGAGGAGAGAGTACTCCTGCTTGTAGACCCAGTTTAGTTAGATTTGAAATCATTAGTTGTGTTTGTTTATTATTCTGGCAATTGCCTGTCCCTGAAGCCATCACCTCAACTTGTTTGAACGTTTGAAGGAAATAAACCTGCCATTTTCTGGTTTAAATGGTGTCTGGTGTCTGGTCTGGCAGCAGGTCTGGGGAGAGAGCCCACTCTTGTTCTGTGTTGCGGCCTGACCCTAGACTGAGTCGTGACATCCCAAGGTTCAGTTTTAAGGCTTTTGCTTTTCTTTTTGTTTATGGTAAATCTTGGAAATGCCACCAGAAAACAGATACATTTTCATATCTATACTAATGACACAATTATACACTCCCATTCCTTTCTTGTAAAGTACTGAATAAAGGGGGATCAGTGTGGGTACCTATACAGCTGAACTACATAAGGAACCATATCCATGCAATTATATTTCAAAGGAAAATGTGAAATCTTTATGCAACATAAAAAATATACATGCTCAGGTACAAAGCCACAAACCACAAAGCACTCTTTAAAAGCAGTCTTTCTTTTCTGAGTGGTGCTCAGAATGCAGCTTGAGATAAAATTAGTTCAAGCTGCATATTCAAAACATTTCATTCAGAGAGAGAGAGAAGACTTACAGTGAGGAATAAACAGGATGTCAACAGTGGTGGTTTAGAAGTTCTTCAGCCTGGTACTTTCACTTCGACATTTTAATACTGCGCCAAGCAACTCCCACTGAAATGAGGGAATCACCTCCAGCTTCCGTTTCCCATCTTAAGTCACGCAGTGTTGCACTGGAAATCAAAACAATAGCTTCATCATGATGTACCGTGTTCTGACTGAGAATAATTCCACTGTGTTCAGGTTATAGTTGTATTCCCAAAGTGAAGTGGTCCTCAAAAGTCCTTCTGTCCTGCAGCCTGATGTGTTCATTCAATACGGACGATGTTCTGCTGACATGTAACACTGATCTCAGGAAACTCCCACCAGAGAGGGGGGATAAAAGTAGGGGGGGGGGGGGGGGGGTTAATGGAGACAATGAACATCCCTTTTTTCCCTGGACTGTGTTGCACTGAAAGTCATACATAAAAATGTTCTGTAACAAAGAGAAACAAGATCAGAAATTAAACAAGTGGCTGGGTTTAAGAAGGAAATAAAAAAAAAAAAACAGAAAAAACTTCTTACTTATAGAAAAGTTTCCTTTACAAAGTATATGGTGACACTTGCACAAATACAAAAAAGACATTGAGCTGCCAGGTAGGCCTTCCTGGACGTTATATTAACTTATATACTAGTAAAGAAACAGCTTCCTGCTGCTATAAATATACATGTGAAAGTCACAGTACGCTGTCGAGGGTTGGTTGGTCAGCACGAAGAAGACAATAAGCAAGCATGTGTTGCCGGCGCCAGACCTAGGGGTTATCTGGGCCGACAGCGTGTGGTACACAGGCCGGACAGCACCGTGAACCACTGTGAATCAATGAAGAAAGGAGACAGTGATTAGTGTCTCTTCCAGCCAGTGCCAGTTTATTTCTGAACTTAGTATGCTCAGAGCTGAAAGTTAGTTTCTCCGATCAATCCCCACTGACGCCAAAAGCGCCACCCACTGGCTGAATAGTGGAACTTTACCATAAATACAGCAAATACAGAAAAAGCTATTACCGTAACTATGAAAATAAAATGAAAATACAGCAAATTAAAATAAAAAAAAACAGGTGTGTGTGTGTGTACGTATGTGTGTGTGGGGGGGGGTGTGTGTTCTTATTTAACTTTAAGAGGCAATTTCTCAACCCTCTACACTCTCCCCTGCTTTACACGATGGCTCCTGACATCTAGAACTTACTAGCAAATGTTGTATTTCTAGCTAACCATTCAAGAAAGTCAACTATCCAGTATGCATGCTATCCTGTCATTCTGTCATCTCTTACACAAAGTCCATGTCATAGTTAGTAAGTCCACAGTATGGGTCTTGGAAAAAAAGAACGGTCATGGAATGGTGGGTAAGTCATCACCGGGTAAGGGACACACGGAAACACTGCGTTTACTCCTGTTCCCCAAGGCTGGTATGAAGGTAGTCCCCACTGCTCATAAGTGAATACTTCTCTGGGTTTTACATTTCGGGTGGACCTACTCACAGGTTGTTCCAGACACTTGTCAGAGTCATCCTCTTCCAAAGACTGCTCTGAAGTTATGTTATCTGGAGTATGGTCCCTTCCTGAAGGTTCCTGAACTTCCTCTGAAACCACTGTATCATCTTGTCTTGGAGCCCGACTCGCCTCGGCTACTGGTACGGAGTCTTGCTGTATACCTTCTGTTCCCGTTACC
Organism: Pygocentrus nattereri; assembly: GCF_015220715.1. Classification (NCBI taxonomy): domain Eukaryota; kingdom Metazoa; phylum Chordata; class Actinopteri; order Characiformes; family Serrasalmidae; genus Pygocentrus; species Pygocentrus nattereri. The sequence continues at coordinate 34,397,788 of NC_051223.1, forward strand.
TGTGTCACATGCTGAAATTCTGGTGCTCCTGCTCTTAACCCACTGTGGAGTTTTGGTTGAACGGTCTGGTCATGGTCCATTCTTCTTTCATACAAAGGTAAAGGTTGTGGATTATACAAGAACTCTTCATCCCCAGTTGAATCATCAGCGCACTGTTCCTCAACTCGGTGGTTGCTTTGAGGGTGCTTTTGTTTCGGGGACCTCTTTTGTATCCTGTCAGTCCGCTCATCTTGTTCAAATGGCAAGTCATTTACCAACATCAAGAGGTTACGGTGTAACACACGTAGAGTTCGTTCTCCCGATTCTTCGTGAACCCTATACACAGGACTATCTCCAACCCTTTCAATGACACGGTGCACCTTTTTCTCCCAGTATGCACGCAGTTTGCCTGGGCCACCTCTTTCGGACATGTTTCGCACAAGTACCCGATCTCCAGGTTGTAGCATGGCACATTTAATCCCCTGGTCATAATACCTCTTTCCCTTTTCCGAACTCTTTTTGCTGTTGCCAGCTGCGATCTCGTACACTTCCCGCATCCTTGATGCCCATTTTTGCACATACTCCTGCTTGCTTCGTGCTTCTTCCACAGGCTTCAGATTGAACATTAAATCAATAGGCAATCGTGCAGATCTCCCGTAAAGGAGAAAAAACGGGGAATATCCTGTTGCATCATGTCTTGTACAGTTGTACGCATGCACGATATGGGGTAAATGATCCTTCCACTCAGTCTTTTTCTCTTCCTGTAAAGTACGGAGCATCTGCAAAAGGGTTCGATTCAGTCTTTCCACAGGGTTACCCTGTGGGTGGTAAGGGGTAGTGCGAGAATGGGAAATTCCTGTTAGCTGCTGAAGTCGCTGGAAGAGGCTATTCTCGAATTCCCTGCCCTGGTCGTGATGGAGCTTTTCGGGATACCCAAAGCGAGGGATAAAATCAGAGAATATCTTCTCTGCCGCAGTTTTGCCTGATTTGTTCTTGGTCGGATAGGCTTGTGCGAAGCGGGTGAAATGATCTACTAGGACTAAGATATATTCGTAGCCTCCCTTACTCGGCTCTAAGTGAAGATAGTCTACAGAGACAAGTTCGAACGGAGAACTGGTTGTAATAGAACCCATTGCTGCTCTGTCTGGAATGTTTGGTCGTTTTTGTTTAATACATGAACACTGACGTATGACATAGTCTTCAATTTCACGTTGCATAGATGGCCAGTAAAATTTTTCTCTTACCAAATGGATCACTTTATCGGCCCCGACATGCCCCATGTCATCGTGCAGATGCTTCAACACTACCGGCTTTAGCTTACGTGGGAGTACCAGTTGCTTTCGTAAACCCACCTGCCTGTAAAGAATTCCATTGTCCAGTCTCAGTCTTTTCCATTCATGTACTAGTCTGTGCGTCTCTCGTCCCATATGTCGCTTGTCTTTGTCATTTGGATTCCAACCTCTCTCCTTTAATCCTACCACTTCACGTATAGCATCATCCTCCATCTGGGCAGCTTTGACATCCTCGGGGGTAATGACAGGCCCACTCACAGAAGGTTCATCGGTGTCTCCTGATCTTAGCTGCAGTGCAGCCACCCATGGCACATCATTGTTTTGCTGAGCTTTATCTCCCCGCCATATAGCAGACACCATCTCAGAGGGCATTGTTTCAGTGTACTCTTTCAGGTGATCTTGGAGTTTCACTGGGTACCGTGACAAGGTATCCGCATCAGTGTTCGTCTTGCCTGGCCTGTATTTGATGTTAAAGTGAAAGTCAGCTAACTCACCCACCCATCGATGTCCAATGGCATTCAATTTGGCTGTGCTTAAGACATAAGTAAGGGGGTTGTTATCAGTATACACTGTAAACATGGGCGCATAATACAGGTAATCCCGAAACTTATCGCAGATTGCCCACTTGAGAGCGAGAAATTCAAGCTTCCCTGAATGAAGATGATAATTCTTCTCAGCAGGTGTCAGTGTCCTTGATCCGTATGCAACAACACGTAGCTTGCCCCCTTGCTGCTGATAAAGCACAGCCCCCAAGCCTTCATTGGATGCGTCGGTGTGTAGGACAAATGGTAGTTCAAAATTTGGATATGCCAATATGGGTGGGTTGGTCAACACGTCTACAAGGCGAGACACGACGGCACGGTGCTCGGAAGTCCACTGCACTGGTGTCCTGGATGGAAGCTGACCATGGCTGTGGCTCCTGACTTTGTTCTTGCCCCGGACAAGTTTCTGACTGGGCTCACTAGGACACTCGTGAAGCTTGAACAGTGGTCGTGCGATTCTCGAAAAATCTTGAATGAAGGACCGATAGTAACCTAAAAAACCCAACAAAGCCCTGACCTCACCAACAGTCTTTGGCTCCCTCTCTCTAAGCTGTAACACTGCTTCAAGGTCTTGAGGGTCAATTTGGACACCTTCACTTGACACTAAACGCCCTACATATCTCACTTGGTGCTTGAATAGTTCACATTTCGTTGGACGTAACTTCACACCATACTCTCGCAAGCGACACAGTACTCGTCTGAGGTCTTGGACGTGATCGTGAAACGTCTTTGAAAAACAGAGCACGTCATCCAAGTAAGGGGTACAGCAATCGTCACGCAAATCATCGAGGACACGTTCCATGCATCTTTGGAACGCCGCAGGCGCATTCGTGAGTCCAAATGGCAGACGATTCCACTCATATAATCCCCACGGTGTACTAAAAGCGGTCAGGTGTCTGGAAGCCTCATCAACAAAGCCCTGATGATAAGCGCTGCCCTGATCGAGTATTGAGAACCATGAGTAACCCCCAAGGTTGTCAAGCAGATCCTGAATCCGTGGAAGTGGGTGGCGGTCTGGAATCGTCTTGCGGTTCAACTCTCGGAAGTCGACACACAAACGTAAGCTCTTGTCCTTTTTCCGGACACATACAACCGGAGACGAATATGGTGAGATAGACCTCCTTATCCAACCATGATCAAGCAAATTCTGTACATAATCTTTTACTTCTTTATACAAAGGCTTTGGAATGGAGTTATAACACTTCTGTACAGGCGTTTCATCTTGAAGACGAATTTTCAGTTGCAAACTTGGGATGCATCCGATGTCTGCATCATCTCTGGCAAATACATCTGATTCGTCATACAACATCTCTCTCACTATCTGTTGTTCATCCTTTCCAAGGTGACACAAGTCGACAGGAGGGTTCCACTTCCCCCTAACTGTGGCTTTATGAGAAAGTTGGTCTGCTCCCTTGCATACTTTACTCTGCTCACTTTCCTTCAGCTGTGTGGCACCGATCTGGGCAGCTGGAAAGTGAACTGGCTGTACCTCTCTAAAATCTTCAAGAGTACCTAGGACAGTTCTTTTAGGAAGGTAGATGTTGTGCTTGGTTAGGTTGTGAACTGGAATTCCAACCAGTTTTGAGAACCCACAAGGGACATTTACTAAAGCGGAAAACAGCTCCAACCCCTCTGGACAATCATTCTCAGGACTAGGCTGGAAGAGCATTGTTCCTCCCTTCTGCTTGGTTCTGAGTCGGCACTTGATTTCAAAAATTTGTCCAGCAGGAACAGATACCCCTTTTTTTCCAGCTCTCACCCTAAAGGAGGAGACTATGTCATCAGGCTCCTGCGTCTGGAGGGCCGAAACCAGTGACTCTGCGACACTCTCACTCACACTCAGAGCCTCTTTCAGTAGAGCAGTAATATCAACTTTGTTTAACTGTTCTTTACTTTCTTTGATAACCTCGGCAATCACATTGCTACCTAGAATGGGACACGTAAAAGAGCTCTGACCAATTAATATTGGTACCTGAATGGCTATACGTCCCTGACTCTCACTACATATGTGAAGGTCAACTTCAGCCCAACCTTCAAAGGGCACTTCTGTACCATTAACCGCAAATACTTCAAACAAGCGATCATTAAACAGTGTTTTGAGAGGCTGTATTCTGAGTTTCGGCAATGTTTTCTCTACCCATGCCTTCCCCACAATGGTCACTTGAGCTCCTGTATCAAGCAGCATTTGAAGAGGGACATCATTGATAGCACATGACACCATACATCGTTTGCCTATGAGTTGCGCTACACGTTTTGTGGGTGTTACATTCTGCATATTTTGTTGCACGGAGGGAACAGTGTCAATTTCTATTTTCTTTATGGGGCGCTTTTTACTGACGACGGTCACTGGGAGCCCCTCTTCCAGTGACCCAACCCCGTTTCCCGACGGCTTCCTCTGCAGACAGCCAATGGCCCTATGTCCTTCTTGACCACAAATGAAACAGTGAGGACAGCTTGCACTACTCCGCTGCACACAGTTCTGACATCTGCCCCTTACTTCACCTATTGGTGCTGGATCATGAGCTGAAAATGAAGCCCCAACCCCAGGGGATAAAGGCTCAGGAGGCTTAGTCAGCTGAGCTAGGCTTTGAGTCAGTGACGACACCTGTACTGTCAACTCCCTAATAGCTTCACGGTTAGCTTGTAGCTCAGAGTCAACTTTGGTCAGTTTGGATGGTTCAGTCTGCTCAGCATTGTTATGCTGGGCTACGCTAACAGTAACGGCTCGAGTTTTTGCTGCCATTCCAAGGCGTTTTACCCTTTCTGCTTCCTCACTTGTGGACTTGGTGATCTGTTCTAAAAGACAGTCATCACTAACCTGTAAGTCTGAAAGATAAGGTTTAAGATCATGTCTGACATAGCTACTTTTCTCATTTAACCCTTGGTAGAGTGTGTGAAGGAAGGTACCCTGCACCAGCTTACTGTCATAACAAAAATCTGCACTAGGCTGTCGTGACTCAAAACGAACACGCTGTTTTAAACCCATTAATCTGTACAGAAATTGCTGTGGGCTCTCTTTTTCTTGTTGTCGAGCATTGCTTAACTCTAAAAAGTGCTCAGTGCTGCTTTTATCTCGAATGTGGGAACGAAGCAACCGTTTCAATCCATCTACTGTCAAGTCATCTTTATTAGTGAGCATATCCCTGAAGGTACCAGGCTTAGTTATCCTGAGTACTGTACGAATCACCTCAGACTCACTAAACCCCTCTTGTAACCCTTCATCTAGTTGTTTACACAGACTACTATAAGAGATTTCAGACCCTGTATCAGAGATTTGACCACCATGTAGCTTAAATTCTCGCCGTGGAAACAGAGCAGCTACATCTGTGAACCGCACCACCTGGTCAGGAAGGCAGGAAGATGGACTGGACCTACCCACAGAAACACCACCCACGCTGTTAGTCACAGGTCTGAGTGGTGGCAGAGGGGTGCTATCCCTGGGTAAAACTGGAATGTCTATGTCAGCGTGGGGAGGTGGAGTAGCCTGCCCGGGCCGGTGAGTAGGTGTCTGATCTCTCTGGGGTGGAACAGCATCAGTTCTGGCTAAATTAACATCACTGGTTGACAAGTCATTGAGCATTTTTTCGAGGGACAGAAGGTGAGACATGCCCTCATCTTCCATGGCTCTTAGTCTCTCACTTCTAATGTAAGCAACAATCAGTTCATAAAGTTCTGGTTCAGACAAATCGGCAGAGCTGAGTCTCTCTTCACCGTCATCAATTGCATGTACAACAGTCTGCAGCTGTTCAACATTCAACGCTGAAAGTCTTTTCTGAATCTGGAAAATTAACATACGTCGTGGTGTGGAAGTGGCCATTATGACTGGACACCAGTAGCCTTTACCCTCAGGATGACGCACAGCACCGCAGCCTTCCTTGAAGCTTCCAGCACTAGTAAGAGTCAACGCAGGTCACATCTAAACCACTAGGTGGCGCTAGATCCCGGACGAGCCCCCAATTGTTGCCGGCGCCAGACCTAGGGGTTATCTGGGCCGACAGCGTGTGGTACACAGGCCGGACAGCACCGTGAACCACTGTGAATCAATGAAGAAAAGAGACAGTGATTAGTGTCTCTTCCAGCCAGTGCCAGTTTATTTCTGAACTTAGTATGCTCAGAGCTGAAAGTTAGTTTCTCCGATCAATCCCCACTGACGCCAAAAGCGCCACCCACTGGCTGAATAGTGGAACTTTACCATAAATACAGCAAATACAGAAAAAGCTATTACCGTAACTATGAAAATAAAATGAAAATACAGCAAATTAAAATAAAAAAAAACAGGTGTGTGTGTGTGTGTACGTATGTGTGTGTGAGGGGGGGTGTGTGTTCTTATTTAACTTTAAGAGGCAATTTCTCAACCCTCTACACATGCCAAAGGCTGGTCTTTATGTCATGTCATGTCCTGTCCATGTGTTCATGTTTTGTTTTAGCCCATGTGCGTTTGTTTTGGTTTAGCCCCCTTGTTTCATGACTCCGACCCTGATTGTCTCCACCTGTTTTCCACCTCTCCCTCATTTTCCCTGTGTATACAAGCCCTCTGTTTGCCCCTTGTCTTCGCTGGTCTTTGTTGGTTGTTCTGGTTACTGTGTGTTGTTTGATGTATGTTGGCAGAATTGTTGCTTGAATCTTTGTTGTTTGGTGATTAGGATTTGTTTGTGTTGCTCGTCATGTCTAACTCTCGTGCGACCCGTGTTGGCTCTATGACCCTGCACTGTCTCGACCCTGATTTTGGATTTGCCCTTAATAAATCTCGCTTATCTCAGCATGTGCGTCCGCCTCCTCGCTCCCCATTACATAAAGACCAGCCTCCAAAGGACGCAGTGAGACTCCGGTATGTGGTTGTTCTGTTGGGACGAAACTCCGGCTGTTTCTAAGCAGTCCCAATGCCACCTAGCCGGAGACAGCAAATCCCCTGGCGCTGAGGGAATATGAGCGTCTCGTCGGTCCCGAAGGAAGATGAAGGACCATCCCGTCTTCGAGTGGGATGACAAGCGCTCAGGTAAGCGCCTTGGGTCTGCCCATCTTGAGCAACGCTGCAGGGAGGAGCGACCTGCAGTGCAAGATGTGGTTAGATGGACAGAGCATACAGAAAACCCCTACTATGGTACTTGGCTCCCTTTCAAGAGCCAATGTGAGCTGCCAATAGCTCGAGTGAGCATTGGAAGCGGCCGAGTGGGTCCCGTGTCTGTTTGTTCCTCCAGGTTGGAGCAGCTGTCCCCAGCCCAAGTTCCTGATCCCGTGGCTGCACCACGCGGCATTCCTGATCCAGTCGCTGCACCCCGCGGCATTCCTGATCCCGTGGCCGCACCCCGTGGCAAGCCTGATCCCGTGGCCGCACCCTGCGGCAAGCCTGCGCCTCCAGACCCGCCACCAGTCGCCGCGCCTCCGCCGCCAGTCGTCAAGCCTCCGGACCCACCGCCAGCTGCCACGCCTCCGGACCCACCACCAGCTGCCACGCCTCCGGACCCACCGCCAGTTGCCACGCCTCCAGACGTCATTGCAGGCCCGCCTGCCCCCGTGGACGTCGTTGCAGGCCCTTTGTTCCCGCCACTCACCTGTGTCTGCTGTTCCTCGTGGGCCTCCTGTTCCTTCGTCTGCTGTTCCCCATGGGCCTCCTGTTCCTTCTGTGTCTCCTGTTTCTGTTTCTTTGTTTCTGCCCTGTTCTGTTCCTGGTTTTATCTTGTCCTGTTGTGTCTGTACCCGTTCCTGTGTCTCCTTTTGTTTCTGTGCCAGTTTCTGTCTGTGTGTTGGTTTCTGTTCCTGTTTGGGTCTTGGTTCCTGTTCCCCTCTCGTTTGCATGGACTGTGGTCCATTCTTGTTTCCCTCGTCCTGTTGTTTCTCCAGTTGTCTCTTGTTCGGCGTCGTCTTGTGTTGTGCCTCCTTGTCCTCTCTCCGTTTTTCGCCCTCGTTCTGTTTGTTTCATCTGTTCCTGTGTCTGGTGTTGTCTCCTGTTTCTGTGCCTTTGGCTTCCGCTAGTGTTCTGTCTCTGTGCCCGTTTCTGCCTCTGCTTCTGTGCCCATGGTTCCGCATTCTGTTCCGGTGTCTGTGCCTGTCCCGTGTCCTGTCCCGGCTCCTGTCCTTGTCTAGTTTGGTCCTTGTTTTTTGTCCCTTGTGTCTGTTTGGTTTTTTGTTCTGTTCTGTTTTTGTTTGGCACGCCTTGGTGTGCCCGCCTTGGTGTGTGTGGTGGGTGGGGGTGGGGGGTACTGTCACGATTGGCTCCTCCCGGTCCTGTCCATGTGTTCATGTTTTGGTTCAGCCCCCTTGTTTCATGACTCCGCCCCTGATTGTCTCCACCTGTTTTCCACTTGTCCCTCGTTTTCCCCATGTATTTAAGCCCCGTGTTTGCCCCTTGTGTTGGCTGGTCTTTGTTGGTCTTCGTCTTATCTCAGCACGTGCATCCGCCTCCTACTCCCTGTTACATAAGACCAGCCTCCAAAGGACGCAGTGAGTAAGTGAGACTCCGGTATGTGGTTGTTCCGTTGTACAGGTTGTTTAGTCCAATGACAGCTGGGATAGGCTCCAGAACCCTTCATTGTGTGTGTGTGTGTGTGTGTGTGTGCGTGTGATTGTAATTTCACAGAAATCAGATCAAAGCAGAAGTAATACAATACATACTTATTTTGGCAGCTGTGTAGCGTTAAACACAAAGGAGGCCCTGAACCTGCTGCAAGAAATGCTCTTTTATTGAACACCGGGCAAAAATGCTCATAGAAAGCACTGAACTAATGTGTGAGGTGGATAATTTTTTGATTGCAAATTTAGGGATAACCTATGGACAACTTTTCCTACCCATCCAGTGGTCCCATGCATAAGTAAAGTAGCGTTCCTTAATATTTTTTTTTGTGTTTCTAATATTAATTCAGGAAAGATCCAGCTTAATATTAGTACTTACGACTTGATAAGACCATTGGGCTGTGAAAATACCTGAATAATTCTTTTAATGCCAGTACCATTCTCTTATAAGGACATTTAGCCTGTCACATTATCCTACCTATCCACATCAATGCTGGCAGCATTTTATAATTGGGTGATTGGCTATCAACACATCCTACTTATAGTTTAATGTTTGAAGCATTTCCTAACACAGAGATAGAGATGAGGCTGATGTCGACATCTTGTTCATCAGCTTATTTTTTTAAATTGTATATTTATTCAATTTTTACAAAGGGTATAAGACATACAATAGATATAAGTCAAAATAAGAAAAAACAGACCAACAAACAAGCAAACAAAAATGGAGCTAGGTGTACATGACAATAATAATACCATTACATTGCTAGTACATATCTCATCATAGATACATACAAAGTGAGTAGCATAAATTGACCTAGGTTAACTGTCAGTCTCCATCACTCTGGGCCAGTTGGTTCAGAAATGGCTACCAAATCTCATAGAAAACCTTAAGCTTGTTCAATAAGCCATATCTGAGTCTCTCCATGTGTAATACACCTGTGAGTTCTGACAGCCAATCCTTAAAAGTGGGCACAGTTTCTGATTTCCACAGTCTTAAGATCAGCCTCTTAGCAATTTCCACTCCATACATAAGGGTCTTCCGTACAGAGAGGCTTTGGTTCAGAAGGGACAGGGAATATCCACACAGCGCTATGTTGGGATCAGGTTTAAATTCAGTCTCATACATTTCAGAAAACCACTTGAATATTTCACTCCAAAAATTGTACAGATTTGGACATGTCCAGAAAAGGTGGGCAAGAGAGCCCTCAGCAGACTTACATCGATCACATAAGGGAGAGACAGTAGGGTAGATTCTATGTAACTTAGTTTTTGAATAATGAAATATAGAAATATAATTTCCCGTTTGAAACCCAAACATTTTAGATTAACGGAACCTTTTTGACCACTTTGTACATACAACCTGTATCTTTGGACTGAATTAATCAAACAATTTGCACCATTGCTAAATGGAAAGATTTCATTGGCTATTTTGAAAGCCAAATACATTTGCCCCGCTCCGCAATGTTTCTGAAGCGAGAAGGTGCGGAGGTGTGAGCTTTTGAGGACGAAGAGCGAGGGGGAAGGGGGAAATATAACAATGATAAATGAGAGAAAGAAGAGGAGGAAGAAAAGGAGGGAAAGAAGACAAGGAACGGTGAGGTAAGTGCACGCGGTTCACCGTTTTCAGTCAGTCATTTCAGTTTGTGTTACTCTTGTCTCTTGAGTGCTATCGTGCCATTGTTTAGTTTATGCTATGACCACAACGTATTTTCTATGACTTGTATTTAGGTATTTATCATTGGGTTGCGTATTGTTTTCAGCTTTGCATATGTTCTGGTATACTTGCAAATGATCAGAAACTTTTTCCAGCTAAGCTGCTAGCTGCTATGAGCATGTCCACCATGCAATGTTAGGTAGCCATTTCATTGCATCTTGCTTGTTTGTCTCCAATGGTTAACACGTTGTTGTTTATTTGAGGTTATTATCGCGAATCATTTTCTAGTCTTCGTGAAGTGGTATCGCTGGTTATTTTAGCGGCGCACAGTTTTAGGCTATTCAGCAAGTAGAGGCAGACTTTTCAGCTAAGCTGCTAGTTGCTAGGAATGTGAGCACGTGCACGGGTTCGATGGCGACCTATTTATGGACAGAGAACAAAATATGATTTGGAAGTGTAAATACTGCGAGTTCAATTGTGACAAAAGGGGGCAGATTTTAAAACATTACAGGATAAAGCATGGAGGTTACTCTAGAAATGAACCCTTTCCTTGCCCTCACCAGGACTGTTTGTGCACGTTCCGGTCTTTTGGCTTACAGAAGTTCATTTGCAAGGTCAAGACAGCTTGGTACTCTGAACAGCTTCGGTCACATGAACTTTGCAGTCCAGACAATCCAACATTTTGCGTACTTCAGCTTACAGATCTGAATGACCCTTTCCCTCTTTCACCTTACAATGTACAGGGTAAATTAATGGTAACAGTGAGGCATTTTATTCACTGTTGAATGCCTATTTTTCTTCGCAGATGGCATCATCAACCCCCATGAGAGTCATCCTAACTGAAGCCGATGTCCGAAAATTAAAGCTAACATCAAGGCCTAGCTCAGTTGCGGATTTGATTATGTATATAAAAGACTCACTTGGACTTGAATGTGACTTCAACTTACAGTTTCGAGACCCAGAGTTTGATAATGAACTTTGCAACCTCACAGATTTATCAGAACTGCCGGAGAAGCCAACAGTAAAGATCATTCCATTGCTCCATTTGGTCTCCCTTCCATCAAGCTTATCTGAAAATCTGAATGACACTGTGTCTACAGCAGATACCGAGCTGCTCTCCACTTCGTCGACAGAAGCAAGGAAGCCATGGCCCGATGACTTCTTAATTCCAAAATTCTCCGTAGATGTTGAGTGCAGACTCCATCAGGGGAATTTGACTTCTCAAGGAGGGAACATACCTTAAGGTCTCAAGAGTTGAAGCATGACATCCTTCACAGGCTGGCAGAAACGATTTACTTCAGGTTGGTATTTTACACTTCCCACCATGTTTTCAGATAGTTTGGTGTGTAATATACTGGTCAAGATTGAGATTTGCACACATGCTACTGTTTAGAGTATTTCTTTATATTCTTTATTCAGTAGCATGTGTGTAAATTACAATCTTAACCAGTCTATCCCATAACAAACTGTCCAAACATATAGTGGTAGATGTAAAATGCCCAACTTGACCTTGGAAGATGTTATTGGGTATGGCGATTTGGTTAATTTCATTATTGAATTAATCATTATGGGCCTTTTGTGGTTGGTGAGTAGCTGTATTTTTTCTAACTATCTTTTTTTATTTGTAATTTTTATTTTAAATTCTGTTTTAAGTGTCATGAACAACCATTTCAGAGCTCTTAAGGTACAAAGGCTGTTGAAAAAAGTGATGTTACATTTGGTGTGTGAACAATGGAAAAAAAAAAAGTTTGAAAAAGTTGTTTTTACAAAGTGCCGTTGCCGGAGTTTCTGTTGTGGAAGGCAGTGACTTTATTTATATGCACTCTATGCTACTTTGTTCTGTGAATAGAGTAGCACCAACACTGTCAAATGACCATACCTGTACACAAACTACCCAAGGTGCATGGTAAACACAACCTTCAATTCGTTCAGCAGGTTCTCTTTGGGTAGGGAGGAGTTGAAAGGAAAAGTACACACAGCTGATACCACTGTCTTGTGTAAAAAAGGGTATGTGATAAATAAAACATAAAAACCCTTTGTTATATATATATATATATATAATATAATATCCCTAATGTAGAATGGTTTTCTTGTTTGTCAGTTTTTACATGACTGCATTACAATAAACCTTCAAAAACCAGTCAATCTTTTTTTTTATTTATTTATTTTTTTTATTCATAGCTCTTACAGCAATAGATGTGCTGTTATTTTGGAATTGTTTAAGTATGCGTGTTCTAGTTTGGCAGGGTTTCCCCATTTAGAGTTGAACCCACAACTTTACCAAGAAAATGCTATGTAAATGTGGAAGTACATACAAATATATCTAGGAGTGAATCTTTAGTCTTCAGCAGTATCACATATTACCCCAACCCCATGTTTAGTAGTAAAATGAAGTGCATATTTAGCACTAGGCAAATGAAAAGGTTTGGAAAAAATAACAAATAATATTAAATTATGTAAACAAACAATCAGTTTCAACCTAACTAATACCGGTAAGTATAGATTAGTATAACATGAGACAATAGTTTATTGTACTGAATCAAACGATGCAGTGTACCTTAAAATGATGGTACAGTCAACCTTAACTTTTATGTTTATTCAATGGTTAAGAAATCAGTTTTTTTGAGGCAACGTGTTACCCCAAATGTTTTGGGTTCATTGAACATATTCGGGTTTACAGTGTATGCATTACCTTGAATTGAATTAACTGATGTCTGACATTCACAGAGCAAGATTGAATTCTTTTGAGACTCTCCCTCCAAGCAGTATCATCGATCTGTATCCCCAATTCCTCCTCCCATGCTGTCTTAATAGATTGTGTGTCAGAATTAGTATGTTCAGAAAATATCTTAACAAAATTGGAAGTCAAATTTGTCCATCCATCCATCCATTTTCCAAGCCGCTTCTCCGTCAGGGTCACGGGGGGGTGCTGGAGCCTATCCCAGCAGTCTTCGGGCGGAAGGCAGGATACACCCTGGACAGGTCGCCAGTCCATTGCAGGGCAAGTCAAATTTGTGTCCAACAATAATCCGAATAACACCTTTTTTCCTCAGGGATATGCTCAAAGTTTGATATACTCTGGTGGACATAGTTGATGGAATAGAGAACCTTTCTTTTAATTGGGTGAAAGCAGCAAACTGTTTGTTAATGTATAATTCTTTTATTGCAACAATGCCTTTTTGCCTCCAGCTATCAAATGTTGCATCTGAGAGAGATGGAGGAAATGCATGATTACGGTAAACTGGAGCATGGATGGTGGTGTCTAACAGTCCACAGTTCTTCCTAATTTGCTGCTGAATTTTCAAACTATGCAAAATTATTCTGTTATGCAGCTTTGTGTTTGCAGGCAGACTAGGTACTGAAAAAAGAAGTGCTGGAAGTAAACCATTTATGACGGTTCTCTTTTCAGTGGCAGCCCAAGCAGGAGTATCCTCTGAAACGTCCATTGTATAATCATCCTGCCAGTAGACTAGAGCCCTTAGATTTACCGCCCAATAGTAGTGCAGGAAGCATAATATACCCAGCCCACCCCTCTCTCTTGATTTATATAGATGAGCTTTTGATATTCTGTGAGCTTTGAAATTCCAAATAAAGGGAATGATTATGGAATCTAAAGTTTAAAAAAAAAAAGACTTTGTTAGAAAAATGCAGAGATTTTGAAAGAGATATAAGAATCTCGGCAGGGTGAGCATTTTGACCGCATTAAAGAGGGGGAGAGTGCACCACCTCTCTGTCCTCTTTAAGCTCTTCTACCAATAACCAAATCTGCTTTCAGAGAAAGATGATCCACCTCCCCAAGATGTACGGGTTTGAGAGCAGGGTGTTGCCTGATACTAATAGCAAGAGGCTCGATCGCAATTGCAAACAATAACCGACTAAGAGGGCAGCCCTGGCGCGTCCCTCTATGTAACGAAAAAGGAATCGACCTATCTTAATTAGTTAAAATGCAAGAGGTAGGGTGGGCATATGTTTTAATCCATGAAGTAAACCGTAAGCCAAATCCAAATTCCTCCAACACTCTCCACATATATTGCCACTCCAGCTGGTCAAATGCTCACTCTGCATCCAAACAAAGTGCAGCTACTACATGGTCCTTATCATAATTATGATACAATATGTTCATTAGCCTTCTAACGTTAAAAAAAGAAAATCTACCAGGAATAAACCCAGTCTGATCAGTGTGGATAATGTTTTTATTCAATCTGTTTGCTAATAATTTAGTAAAAATCTTCATATCTGTGTTCAACAAAGCAATAGGGCGGAAAGACGATGGATCTGTCTCATCTCTACCCTCTTTTAATATCAATGAGATATTGGCCTCATATAAAGAACTTGGGAATCTCTGGTCTTCAAATGAGTGAGTACATTCTCAACAGTAGGGGAGCAAACTGTTCTGAATATTTTTACACAATTCTATGCCATAGCCATCTGGGCCAGCACTTCTCCTGTCTGGTGATATCAGCATCTATCTCTTCTCTAGCTGCTCTGCTCAGTTTAGGAAGATCTAGATGTGCCATCCAGTTGGAGATGTTCCCTTTTGCTTTTGATGTATATAATTGTTGGTAGTATTCCCTGAAGCGTTCATTTATACCTTTAGGATCAGTGAGCATCTCTCCAGTTTTTGATTTGATTTGGTGTATGGCCCTGCTGGCTCGCAAACCCCTCAGCCGTCTGGCAAGTAGTTTCTGGGGCTTATCCACAAGTTCAAAATATTTTTGTCTTAATTTGAACAATTGGTCACTTACTTGGTCAGATAGAATGCTGTTGTATTCATATTTCAGCTTGAGAATGTTTTGCAAGGTGAGCGGGTCAATGGCCAATTTGTATGTTTTTTCCAATTGTGTTAGCTCCTTTTCAATTTCCAGAAGCCTTTTTTTGTTTTTCTTTTTTCCTTGAGGTTATGTCCCCTGATTACAGCCTTAAAAATTTCCCACAAAGTGGAGTCTGTTACTTCTCCATTGTCATTAAATTCCAAAAACTCCGTCATTTTAGAGGATATAAACTGATCAAATAATAAATCAGAAAGCAGTGAAGGGCGAAATCGCCACCTATACTGCTGCTGCTTATGGTTAAGATTAAGAACCAATGAGACAGGAGCATGATCGGATATTATGATATTTGGAGGAAATTACATTCGATATCAAATTGGAATCAATTAAGAATCAATTCTTGAGAAAGAAGAGTGTCTTTGTGAGAAGGATGAATAATCTCTGCTTGTCTCTCAGAGGGATGCAGAACTCTTGAAATTGCTGCGATATTGGGGCGTGGTCACAGAACCATCAAACGTTTTGTTGTAAATAGTCAACAGGGTCGCAAGAAACGTGCTGAGAAAAAAAAGACGCAAATTAACTGCCAAGGATTTGAGAAGAATCAAGCGTGAAGCTACCAGGAACCCACTGTTTTCCAGTTCTGTCACATTCCAGAACTGCAACCTAGCTGGAATATCAAGAAGTACAAGATGTTCAGCGCTCAGAGACATGGCCAAGGTAAGGAAGGCTGAAACCTGACCACCACTGAACAAGACACATAAGCTGAAGCGTCTAGACTGGTCAGAGAAGAATCTGAAGACAGATTTTTTAAAGGTTTTATGGACTGATTAAATGAGAGTGACTCTTGACGGACCAGATGGATGGACCCATAGCTGGATCAGTAACGGGACAGAGCTCCACTTCGAGTCAGACGCCAGCAAGGTGGAGGTGGGGTACTGGTATGGGCTGGTATTATTAAAGATGAGCTGGTTGGACCTTTTTGGGTTGAAGACGGGCTCAAAATCAACTCCCAAGCCTACTGCCAGTGTTTAGAAGACACTTTCTTTAAGCAGTGGTCCAGGAAGAATCTGCATCTTTCAAAAAGACCATGATTTTTATGCAGGACATGCTCCATCACATGCATCCAAGTACTGCTCTGCATGGCTCGCCAGTAAAGGCGTTGAAGATAAAAACTTATGACATGGCTCCCTTCCTCACCTGACCTGAACCCAACTGAAAACTTGTGGGCAATTCTTAAACAGGAGATTTACAGTGAAGGAAAACAGTACACCTCTCTGAACAGGGTCTGGGAGGCTGTGGTTGCTGCTGCACAAAAAGTTGATCGTCAACCGATCAAGAAACTGACAGACTGAATGGAAGGCTTATCACTGTTATTGAAAAGAAGGCTGGCTATATTGGTCACTTTTTAATTTTTTTTCTCAGAAATGTTCATTGGAAAGCTTTGAGTTGTTTGTTTATAATTCTCAATTGAACAGATGAAAATAAAAAAGAGAGATGGGAAAATGTTTGTTTTTCATTTAGCTGCATAATAATTCTGCACCATTATAGTTGTACAATAAATGTGCACATATAGATATTCTCCTAAGAAAGCCAAAAGTTCACTTTATTTTTCTTAAACATTCATGTTTGAGGTTTATTAACATTTTGGATTAAACAAGAGCACTGTAGTTGGTCATTAATACAAATAATCCTCAAAAATAAGACTTGCCTAATAATTGTGCACACAGTGTATGTCTGCAGACAGTGACCTCAAATGGGAAAAAACTTTTGCTCATTTAAGGACATGGCCCAGTCCATGGACATTCCAGCTGGCAAATGGTATGCCACCACGGAGAAATATTAGGATGCATCTCTAATCAAAGTAATAACAAACTGCACACCTATCGGCCCAGCCAAACGACCATAAGAATATAAAGTAAAACATTCAAAACTGAACATTAGAAACATTTCCCCCCTCCCCCCGTCCCACTTTCCCAAATAAAGTGAGAATACGATCCCCACAAACTCACAGAGAGGCAGCTGGACCATAGGAGTTACTAACATACAATTCCCTAACACAAGGCCCTTGATGCTACCTCTCCAATAGTCCGAGATGATTAAACACGGCCATGAAAATGAGCTGACCAACGCGATTAGCTAAAAGTCACGTACCAGACGAAACTTGTCCGGCAATGAACCTGCTTAAGCTAAAGTTTCAACGAAAGCCATTGCCTCTTGTGGTGAGGCAAACATCTTCTCCAAATCATGCAGCGAGACCCGGAGACGAGCCGGATAGACGAAGCCAATCCTCACGCCAGCCTCTTTAAGCCTCCTTCGAGCGTCGTCAAACGCCTGTCATTGTTTCATAACCTCCGCTGGGAAGTCAGGAAAGATGTGAATTGCTTTGCCCCTGTAGCTCAGTGGAAACCGCTGATGAGCCAGCTGTAGTATCTTTTCTTTTATTTGGAAGTGATGAATCCGGGCTATCATTACGCGTGGTCGAGCATTCCCATCAGAGGGCTGCTTCCCAAGGCGATGAGCTCGATCCACTACGATTGGCTTGAGGAAATTTCTAGCACCCAGCAGTTCAAGCAAAAACTCTGTCAGGAACTCCGCCAGACGTCATCTCTCGATCTTCTCTGGTAAGCCAACGACTTTAACATTCTGATGTCTTGAGTGAGCTTCTAGAAGAATCACTTAAGTGTGATACAAAACAAACTAGCAAAATACAAAATAACTATAGGGCTTAAACAAAGAAACACAAAGAGTAAACACAACACAAGGCAGGGAAAGAAGAACCACATCAGACAGAGGGATGAGTAGACCAGACAAACACTGACTGAAACAAAAGGCTAGATGAAGGTTACAACAGATGGAGAACACCTAGGAGAGGGAGCAGCCAGAGACTACAGACAGGCAAAGATACTAATGGGGAAGGCGGGGAAAGGGCAGAGCATGATGACCCTGTGCCTCATTTCTGCCAGCCTACTTATAACCATCTAGTGGAGACGTAAGAGCAGAAAGTAAACGGAACAGAAAAGCCTGAAAATTCCCAGCGAGCGTGTTATTTTGTATGTGGGCTGAAAAGCTTGTTGATTTTGTGTTGTGTAAGAATAAACAGAGCTTTCAGTCTGCATCTAATCTCTGTGTCCTCAGGCCTCGCAACAGACATTCCACTAAACAAACGCAATCAGTTTTAACACTCACCATACAGATAGTGAGATTATGAATAACTGTATTGTGTCCTTTTACGGCCCAGAAGCTGCTGAAACATTAATGATGCCAACGCACATGAAAATTATGGCTGCAAGATTAAGTAACCTTATTTTGTCCAGTAAAAGGCAAATAGTTATACGTACAAAGCAAAAAGCAAAGCGCTCACAACAAATGTAACATGATTTCATTGATTGTGGTCAACTCCTATAATAAAACCCTTTCTTTTTGTGGTTTATTCGCAGAAAGATACATCTGTGATGATATACAATTGTCCTGATAAAACATAAGTAATCTATATTAATTTGAGATTTGTCCTTAAGTCAAGTGAAAAAATATTCTAAAAATATCTCAAAATATTCCCCTAAATGGAGGAGTTCTTTCCAGCTTGACACACTTCTTAGATCTCATGACTTATCTATCTCATCTGCTGCTTCATTCTTGGAAAAGAATGAAGAAATATATAAACAGTAGAAAGTCCCCAGACTTCTCTTTTAAAATGTAGTAAGTAAAAGTAAAACACATCCAGTGATAGACTTGAAATGAACAGATACTTCTAAAAAGTTTCTACTTTAGTACAGTACTTATACAATACTTATTTCTTCACTTCCCTCCCCTGATTATAGCCTACTGTAAATTTGTAAGACCCATTATTTTTCTTGTGTGATAAAAAGAGAAATAGGACAGGATGAGAACACTGTATCTGGTGCAGTTGAGAACATCTCTGTGAAAAGAGCCAGATTAAGATGAATGTAACAATATGCACTGCAATCATAAAGAAATATATTACTTCCAGGCTGAAAAGGGAAAATTAGTCAGTACAGATAAATTTCAAGGTCCTATGTTCTACACTCTACATTTACACTTACCTAAACAAGTCATTATGGAAGTTAATGCCATTTTGACACTCAACACCAAAAATGATGGTAACAGTAATTTAGCCAATTTCATAAGAATGTGTTAGTAGTATGTTGTAATATATCAGGTGTTTTTCATTCCTCTTTTAAAACAAATAATAAAAAAAAACAATGGACATGGTTGGCTTATTTTGAAAAATGACTGATTTATTTTACGGAATACATATTCCAAAATGTATTGAATAATGTATTCCTTGACAAGACATACAACAATTAGCATATCGCTATTTGTTGGAAGAAAACCTTGTATCTCCAAAATGGTAACTTTACAACAGATGGAAAAAAACTTACTTTACTTTTAGTGTAAGAACCAGAATTTTTCCAGGTAATTTTGGGTCATTTCTTTTAGCCCATTCATCATAAAATTTACATACAGTGTACAAGGTCAACAGGATTTCAAATTATGTCAAAAACTGAAAAAAACATCAAAAATGAAGATGTGAAGTTTTCTTCTGGCAACATCCATCCATCCATCCATTTTCCAAGCTGCTTCTCTGTGAGGGTCGCGGGGGGTGCTGGAGCCTATCCCAGCAGTCATTGGGCCGAAAGCAGGATACACCCTGGACAGGTCGCCAGTCCATCGCAGGGCAGACAGACACAGACAGTCACTCACACCTAGGGGCAATTTAGCATGTCCAATCGGCCTGACTGCATGTCTTTGGACTGTGGGAGGAAACCGGAGAACCCGGAGGAAACCCACGCAGACACGGGGAGAACATGCAAACTCCACACAGAGAGGACCCCGGTCACCCGGCCAGGGAATTGAACCCAGGCCCTCCTCACTGTGAGGCGACAGCACCACCCATCGCGCCATCGCGCCACCGTGCCCCCCTCTTCTGACAACAGTAATATTCAAAATAATTCTAAATAAACATTTAAAGTGCTTCACTCAGGAAACTTAAACTGGATCTTCCAGCAGGACAATGATCCAAAGCACACCTCAAAATCATGGTTCACTGACCACAGAATTAGGTTTTGCCATGGCCACCCCAGTCCCCTAACTGTCTATGGGATGAACTAAACAGGAGAGTCCACAATCTGGACCTC
Organism: Pygocentrus nattereri; assembly: GCF_015220715.1. NCBI lineage: Eukaryota > Metazoa > Chordata > Actinopteri > Characiformes > Serrasalmidae > Pygocentrus > Pygocentrus nattereri. Next base: position 34,417,690 of record NC_051223.1, read on the forward strand.
AGAATCTGAAGGTTCTACAGAAGTCCTGTTCATAGGAATAGTCTTATTAAGCATTATAAGACTCAGACCTACATTTACGGCATTTGGCAGATGCTCTTATCCAGAGTATTTTACCACAGGTAGGTGAAGGTTGTGTTAGGAGTCTTGCTCAAGGATTCCTATTGGTGTAGTGTAGGATGTTTACCCAGGCATGGATTGAACTTCAGTTTAATGCATAGAAGGCAGAGGTGCTACCCACTACACTATACCAACAACAAACCAAGTGTCTTTGCAAAGGAAGGCTTCACAAAGAATTGATGGGGTGATAGCTCTGCTTGTTATATTAAATCAGTAGGACCTGATTTAATTTAAGGAAGAACTGCGTGTTTAACTCGGTATTGGATGGTAAATACTGTAAATCCTGGACTTCCTCAGGCGAGATTTAGAAAATGGTACTGTGAATCAAATCACAGTGAATTTAGTTTGTATGTATTCTAATGTCAGTGTTTCTGGAACAAATAAACACTGCCTAGATACAGAAATTCACAGATCAATTTCTAAAAATGCCTGTTCTTGTTTGTTTACAATAAGCCTGATTCCTGATTCCATTCCATAAAATGTGTATCATGTCATAGTAAATAGCCTTATTTGTTTGTAGGGTATATTTTGGTTTGTCCATCTGACTTTACGTGATTAAATTGCTAGGCAAATTATTCAGTAACTACATGAAATAAATGTAGATTTTTATTATATATATATATAATATATATATATATACACACATTTTATTTGTAAAAGTTCCCCTCAAATTAACAGAAAATGTGTTTTATGCTATGTACTCACAATTTAAAGCCAAAAATCTTACATACTCTTTGTATTATTTTCTAAAAATTATTTCACATAGCAGACCACTGAAGAGACCCCATCTGTTTGTAGTTTATAGCCCAGATTTGTGGAAAAACGGGTCGACTTTCAGTAGAAAAAAAAAAGTAAGTTCAGCTTCTTTTATTATAAGGGTTTAAAATGACATCACCATCTATTTGACTGGAGAGAAGAGTTACAGCCTCACACGACGCCCAGCTTCTGAATGAAAAACATTTTAAAATCAAACCTTTAATTGACCTGAGCAGAAACTGTCCATGCAAGAAAAGGTCCCACATGTTCGTAGTTTCTGTTTGTGTAAAATCAGTTGTAAGAAGTTCTGCGAATCAGAACCAGGACTGTTTTTATAAGCAGGCACTGAATGTGCCAGTGGTAGAAACTGGCAGTTGATGTGGAATTTTCTGATGCAGGGAAACAGCCTCCAAGAGAAACAGCAAGTGTTCCGGCAGACAGTACTTTTAAGAGGACTAACAGAGCAAAAGATCAGGGGGAGAATGAGGTTCTTTCCACATACTGATGAATGTGATTCTCTGTGCGAAGTAAAGAAGCAAGTAGAGGGTTCTGTGGTTGTCTTGCTGAATTAGTTGTTCTGAGGAAACAGGTCTCTCTTTACCGCTCAGCTCCACCTTTCTCTCCCTGCTTTTATCCATTTTGCGGCTGCGAACATGAACTGTGATGCTGCACGCTAGTTTACTGGCTAAGCTAGCTTGCCAGCTAATTGTGCCACACGTCTCATTTAGACTGTGGGCAGACGGTACTTTGAAGAGGACTAACAGAGCAAAAGATCAGGGGGAGAATGAGGTTCTTCCACATAATGATGAATGTGATTCTCTGTGGAAAGTATCCAGGTACTCCACAGGGGCAGTCTAGCCTGGAGGAACTCCAACAGCCTCCCCCTTTCACTGTGGGCTCCAGTGTAACTGCCCACCCTGTTCCCGGTTATGCCAGTGCATTGCCATATAACAAATTGACATGTGGTTCAGTGATGCCAGCAAACAAATCCTTTCTAATGAAGAGAAACTGCAGCCAGGCACCTATCCACATTTTGCTCTGTAGTCATAGGGTTCATAGTTCAAGTCATGAGACTCAGATCCACATGTCATTATTAGTGGTGCCTTATTTAAGCATTTTTTTACGTCTTTCATCCATTTATACCCTTCACACTCACAGCTGACTTAGTTAAACTCACTTATGGTTATTGTATACCTAGACTACATATATAAATATCCACTCGTCTGCCTTCACATGCATATGAACTCGAGTGACATACCATTCTTAATCCATAGGGTTTAATATGATGTCAGCCCACCCTTTGCAGCTCTAACAGCTTCAACTCTTCTAGGATGGTTTTTCACAAGGGTTCCACCAAACTTTACACTTGGCACAATACAGTCAGGCAAGTACCGTTCTCCTGGCAACTGCCAAACCCAGACTCGTCCATCGTATTGCCAGACAGAGAAGTGTGACACTCCAAAGAACACGTCTCCACTGCTCTAGAGTCCAGTGCATTGTGCTTGGTGATGTAAGGCTTGGATGCAGCTGCTCGGCCATGGAAACCCATTTCATGAAGCTCTCTACGCTGTTCTTGAGCTAATCTGAAGGCCACGTGAAGTTTGGAGGTCTGTAGCGATTGACTCTGCACAAAGTTGGCGACCTCTGAGCATTATGTGCCTCCGCATTCAGCATCCGCTGACCCCACTCTGTCATTTTACATGGCCTACCACTTCATGGCTGAGTTGCTGTTGTTCCACTGTTATAATCCCACTGACAGTTGACTGTGGAATATTTAGTAGTGAGGAAATTTCACGACTGGACTTGTTGCACAGGTGGCGTCTGATCACTGTACCACGCTGGAATTCCCTGAGCTCCTAAGAGCGACCCATTCTTTCACTAATGACTGTAGAAGCAGTCTGCAGGGGTAGGTGCTTGGCTTTATACACCTGTGGCCATGGAAGTGATTGGAACACCTGAATTCAATGATTTGGATGGGTGACAGAATACCTTTAGAAATCTAGTGTATTTCTGAAGGGGTTAATGTGTACTTTTGGGTCAGGTCAGTATAAAGTACAGTGCTTTGACATGGGAACTGGTTTCCTTTATGAAGCTGCGTCAACTGGTGCTCACCAAATTCACCAACACATCATTTTGTCCTAATAAAAAACCCAACTTATATAGTATGATGTAATGGGCAGACAATGGACAGCAGACAATGATATTGTATTTGCAAAGTAAGCTTAAATTAAAGATTGTATGTGGTGCGTTTATGTAAAACCTCATTTTTATTACAACATTTGCTTCTTGCTTATTTGCTTATCGTAACTATGTACCTTTAGAACAAGTTCGTTATAGACATTGTGCCAACTAACATAAAGCTCATGAGTCCCATGTGACTACATAGAGTTAAGCCCTGAGAAAATGCCATGTGTTTTTGTTCTTCTTATACAGCTGTGGCGTTTGGCAGAGGGACAGCAGTGGTTTTATTGCTCTGCTCAAAAAACCTTCCTCTTTCTGTGGATTATTAAATGTTACACTGGTGATGTGATATAAGGATTGTCCTGATGAAAGATATTAGTTCATTTTAATCTAATGTAGATATATAAGGTGCATAAATTCGGAAACAGGACAGGATGAGAGCACTGATCTTGGTGAAAAGACACACAAACACACACAAACACCTCCCTCAGGGTCGAGGAGGGGGAGTTCTGGAGCCTATCCCAGCTGTCATCAGGCAGAAGGCAGGATTCACCCTGGACAGATGGCCAGTCCATCACAGGGCAGACAGACACACACATTCACACTTAGAGGCAATTTAGCATGACCTATTGGCATGACTGTGGGAGGAAACCCACACCAACACGTGGAGAACATGCAAACTCCACACAGAAAGGAAGCTGGTCACCTGGCTGTAGAATCGAACCCAGACCCTTCTTGCTGTGAGATGACAGCGCTACCCACCGTGTCACTGTGTCACCGTGAAAAGAGACAGATTAAGATAAATAAAGCAGTGTACACTGCAATTGTACAAAAGTATGTGACTCAACTCAACTTTGTGGTATATAAAGATTCTTTTTAAAAGATTTACTCTTCGACTGCACCAAGAACAAACATCACTGTGTGTTTTCATTGATGGTTTTGGAATCAAAAGGAATCATTGGCTGGGAACCACATTTCAAAAAGTATCATTAGCAGTGGGGCCATTGGTGCAGATTTCACAATTTCCCTTGTTTTATTATTGCAGTCTAGTTTAAAATCTAAAAACAATACAACAAACAACAGTCAGTAAAGTTTAGTTGTTTACTGAGATAGCACACGCACACCACACACACACACACACACACACACACACACTTGCATAAACTCATTCATGCTCATCTCATGCTTATGTCTAGTGGAGTTTATATGAACTCAGTATGTTTGGTCTGTGTACAATGTAACTTGAACATAAACGCTCTGATTTTTGTTACCTGTGCTGAAACAGGCTGTGATGAACCAGACCTGAATCAGATGAATCAGACACCTTTATGTGGCCTCTATCACTGTGGAGGTAAAACTGAAATGCAAATGAAGTCATCCAGGTGACTGAAGTCTATGAAATCAGCCCAGATTGGTGGGGTACCTCATTTGGTGCCCTCATTGCGACAAGCAGTTCACTGTGTATTGAAGTATTTAAAAGATGCTTTAATATCAAACACTGAAAAAATAACCATCAGGGCTGTGTGACTTACAAACTATGTTAACTTAAATGAATGAACTTGTAAAATGAACAAAAATCAATGAAAGAACATTTCAGTGAATGAATCCTGTTTATTTTGATCCAAGTCCATTCCAGTGAAGCCCATATAATTTAACTTTATTTTGAGGTAACAACGTTTTATAAATGTCAACTGTTACAATGTATGCAAAGGTTTTAATTATATTGTCAGAAAAGTCCTACTGTACAGGTCCCCAGAACTACAGCAATGTAACTGTACCCTCAAAGGTACAAGATCTTATCTTATAGTTCACTTGTGTACCTTACATGTGGTTTAAATAACTGTTTAAACAGAAAAATAGCATATAAATCCTGGAGTGAAGGCAAGATGTATGAATTCAGTGGCACTTAAAAAATTGCAATGGAATATGATGCCATTATTTCCTCTGAAGACGTACTTTTCACCCCAGTGACAGCATTTGTATCTTGGAAGGTACAGTTTTCTGAGACTGCACCGTAAGAACAGCTTGTTTTTTAAACAGTCTGTTTAATTTGATAAGCAAGGTGCAAAAATTTGGGTACCCTGATCATCACATCTTTTGTTTCTGTTTTGTAATATTATCTTAACATAATCTATAATACTATATTTTAGTAAACTATACTAATAGTCTGAATCTGCTATAAAACTCTCATAATAATACTGTAGATTGTCTCCTTTTCCAAAGTCGTTCCCTGCACAGTTCATAAAAGGGCTTCTGAATATGTTATTTCATTTTTTTTACTTCTAATTTCTGCTTGATAACAAATAACTGAGTGCAAAGTCAGTGCTGATGCTAGTGCCAACATCCCACAGCATGTGAGACTTGCAGTGAGGAATAAATGGGTCACCAGCAGTGACTGAAGTAGTCATCCAAATTCTTTCTGTCCTTTAGCTTGGCACTTCCACAGATCCCACCCACGACAAAACTTTCATGACATTATAACCAGAAACACACAACTCCAGTGGGGACAGTAGAGAGTAGACAGATGTTGTGGCCATAGCTATTTTCTCCTTGCCCAAATCCCCGACATATGAGCTTTAAATACTAAGACTATTCTGTACTGTGGTTTTTGTTCTAATTATTGTCTAATCACTTTCCAAAGTAAACAAAAATAAGTATTCAACCAAAAATGAAAAAAAGTAGAATAAAAGACTTCAGCTGCTGAGTTCTTGTGGAAGGGAGGAAAAGTCCCTGCTCTTTTAATGAGCTTCAGGTGGCAAGATGGTTCCCAGACAACCACACATGCAAAGAGTGGACTAGTACAGGAAGTGGACATTGGACCTGGTGCAGTAATAAAATCCTCTATGAAAAGTATCAAGTCAACATAGAATTATCAGTGTGCACTGCAGTCATACAGAAGTATGTGACTTATCTGATAACAGTGAACGTACCTGATAAGACCACATTTTTGTTCACATGTAATTGTTCAGGCCTGGTTTAATGACACCTGTTTATTTCAGGACACCTGAAGAAAACAAACAATCAATACATTGTAATGGTTCACTAAACACACACACACACACACACACACACACACACACACACACACACACACACACACACACACACACACACACACACACTCAAGCACTTGCTCACCTATGCATGTCTGATGTGGTTTTATTTGACCACATGGGTCAGCATCAATTTAGCATTATGGGCCAGATCAGTGTATTTGTCAGCTGAGGTTCATGTTGACTCTTTTCTTAATGAATGGAATAATCTGAGCTTTTAAAACTTCCTTTTTATGGTTTGTTTGATTATATGTCAACACTGAAAACTGACATGTACATAGACTGAATCAAACATCCCACAAACACTTTAGTTACACTTTAACTATGACTGCACATTGACCCATGATAAAAACGTAAGCTATGCTCCTAAACCAAAGCCTATGTCACATTTCTGCATTCAGGAAGGCACATTTAGGACTGTACAATTGGAGAATGGTGGAAAATGCATGTTGAAACCGCCCTGACTGTTTCCCATTTAACTTCTGAGATCCCTGTTAATCATTTACAGATGAGATTGCACGTCTGATACTAACATGAGTTAGTTAAACAAGTGTACACTTGCTAATGGCATCATTGGCACCAGTGGTACGCAGCCTGCATACAGACCAGTAGCCTGTTTGTGTTCCCTGCAGCAGGGACACAGCCCAGTTCAGTGAAGAATTGTTTTGGGGTTTCCTCCATCACATTTTAAAAATTAACCTGTAAAATGTGCAGTTGCTACTTTTTTATTCAATATGAGGATTTACACCCTACCGTGACCCTATCTGGACTAAGCGGTTAACGATGATGATGATGAGGATGATGATGATGATGATTTGCACCCCAACAAAATGTGCAGAGTACTGTTTAATAAAGTCTGAAATCAAAATTTACATTTCTTACCTTGTTAGTTCAGGTCAGTATCCTAGATCAAAAACATACAATGCAAATGTTAAATCATTAGAAAATGTGCCATAATGTAACTTTGCAGGGTAAGCCTAGTTTGTTTGACCCAATAATTTGTCCGTTCGAGGCGTGTATATGTTGGAGAGTTGCCTGCCTTTTCCTGTCGTCACTGGGACTCATAAGCACCTTCTGTTTAGCCTCGCCCTTTTCACTCACAAGTGAAGCAGCACTCTCTCTTCAGACATCGGTATGTTTGCCGTTGTTGTGGTTGTAAATTAAATACGCTCTGACTTGCACGGTATCACTCCCTTCAGTCCTGAATTTTAAAACCATTACACTGTGTAGCTACAACAGCAATGTGGCACAATCAGTGGTTGCAACGCATCACACTTTCTTGTGTACGTTTAATCTGGGGTAATATTATATTAACTGATATTAAAGTCAATATAAGTTGCAGTTAAAGAGACATTACACAAAAAACAGAGGTTTTCTCAATTATGCCATTATTAAGCCAACCTGAATTTAAAAATGGACATTTTTTACCTTGTCAGTTCATGTTGTTCGTCACATTAAGCACAATAATTGTTTCTCCCTAAACTTTGAAGTGTGGTGTCTTGTGCCGACTTTTAAAATGTATGAGTTATTTCAGTTTCAGTACTTGCACTGTTTTCTGCCATGCTGTGAGACTTGAGCTGACTGCTGAAGGCAATAATAAGATAAATCTGGTGGGGTTGATTATGGGTAGAGCTAAAGTCCCCAGAAGGGTAGATCCTGGAGCAAGGTTAGTGACCACTGGTCTACACTGCACACACATGCATACACAGTTTCTAAGCTGCTTGTCCTTCTGGGTCCTGGGGGGAGCTGGAGCCTGTCGTGTCTCGACACTTGTTTGACCACCAAGACTAAGTACTATTTATGGTTTGTAAAATAAAACGAATTCAATTTGTTTGTTGAAAGAAAAAAGAATCGAACGAATTAAGAAATACGAGAAGACTCTTCAGAATTCAGAAGTGCAGGTCCTTGAGCATTTCTTGAGCATGGAGAACGTTTTCCAAAGGCTGTTGGATGACACTCCCGAATATACAGAGTTTGTACACATGTTTTGTACCCTTCGGTGAAGGTGGGGTGACATCGCCCCACCTCTTTTTTGTCATCTCCTGATCTCACAAAACCACCATTATATCCAAATTGACCTTCACATGTCTATCAAATATGCCCTGCGATGGACTGGCGACCTGTCCAGGGTGTATCCTGCCTTCCGCCTGAAGACTGCTGGGATGGGCTCCAGCACCCCCCCCACGATCCTGACGGAGAAGCGGCTTAGAAAATGGATGGATGGATGGATGTTGAAAGGACCGGCCGTTTTTGGTCCGTTCATGAAGAGGAACCAGAGAGTGGATCACCTGTCCTGTGGAAAGCCTCAGTTGCAGCGGGAGCGCTCGGTGCAGGAAGACAGAACGACTCTCTTAATCAATCAAAGAGTTTATTAAGTCTTCTGCACAAAGAAAGAAGGGCACTCCTTCTTTTATACAAACACGTCCTGCCCTGTTACGTACAAGCAAACAGGGTGGACCCAAATAAGTTGTCTAACAGTCATGAAATGCTAGGCTGACACTCACGGACCACCGGAACTGCCCAAAGGAGGGGGGCTTCTGCTCTGTGTACGATAATCTTACCTACGAAAGAGAACAAATGGTTCTGGACAGAATGTTGTCCCGATAAGAGGAGCAAGTTGTTTGTGCAAAACTGCCAAGGACAGTAGCTATGCTTGCTGCAAAGTCTGCTTAGAGCAGAGTTGGAGCAGAGTTAACCCTTTCATTCCCCTCTTTTATGCCTCACAAACTGGTGAGGCATAACAGGGCGAGTTACAGTGGTGCGTGAGAACACACATACATATGGTTGGTGCTGGAGATGAGAGGCTGGTATACGGGCCGCGGGGGTCACATCGCAGAGGCCAGCGCGTAGACCCTTTCCATGAGGCATCTGGAAAAACAAGGACCCAAACACAACAACAGCAAAACCATACAGATAATGGGGACAGCCATGGCAAAATAAGGAGTAAGTAGTTAATAAGGAGTTAGTAAGGAGTTAGTAAGGAGTTAGTAAGGACATATTTAAGAATGTACTGCAAACATGTAGCAAGATCTGTAGTGTTGCGAGTTTTAGAACAAAAATCCTGCGATAAAGAAAGAGAATAATTAATGTGAGGGTAATCATAATGAGTAACATTCAGACAGTCAGGAGACAGACAGATGTGTGCTACAGCCTGCAGAGTAGCAGAGAGATCCTGAGGGGCCGTGACCATGGAGTGCTTGTTCACACTGGAGGGCATCAGGTGACACACGTAGCAGAAGTCATTGGTGTACTGCTTGGCAGTCCAGTTAGCATACTGCCAGAAAACGTTATCCATGGGGGATCCGCCAGCACGTTCCACCAGGCACAAGATTAATATTAGCTGCAACTTCTGTAACACAGGACAGGTTAGAGATAGGAAACAAAAATATTTAGACGTCTAACATGTATATACATCACTGCGGGGCTGACTGACATCTGGAGGCATGAATCCACTGTGGAAAAAGATCGGTTAATACCCCCGTGCGTGTGACAGCGAGTACAGTAGTGGGTTCAGAGAAAGGGGAGTCTGAAAAACCCTTTCTCTCAAATTTCTTGACCAATACCTGATCGCCCGGCTTAAAAGCATGGGTTGAGACCTTGGGAGGGTCTGTGATAGTTTGATTGACCCTCTCCCAGTATTCATTCAGAACAGTTAACAACCCTGCGGTGTACTCGCTGCGACGCACATCCAAGTCCGCCGTTCCCCCCAGAGCCGTTTTCTGACGCCATGGGAGGGGGAACGGACGTCCCATGACAATTTCATACGGCGACAGACCACCCAGAGTGTCTGTGCGCGCCATCCGCAGTTTGGCCAAAACTACAGGTAAAACCTTCACCCAATTAGTAGTGTTCTGCGTCTGCATGGCCTTTCATAACCGCCCTTTTATAGTCCGATTAACCCTTTCGACCATACCCGAGGATTGAGGGTGATAGGGGATGTGGAAAGCCCAGTCTATGCTCAGGTGCTTCGCGAGCATCTGTGTGACTTTGGAGGTGACCGGTGTGCCTTTGTCGGAGTCTATTCCTAAGGGGACACCGTAACGCGGTATGATTTCTTGGCATAGTTTTGTCACAACTGTATTTGCATTTTCTTTATTCCATGGGAATGCCTCTGTCCAACCAAAAATTTATCTACTAAGACCAGTAAATATTTGTACGGCCCTACAGTCGTCATGTGTGTGAAATCGATTTGCCATTCTTGAAAAGGTGTTTCCGGTTTAGGAAGAACTTGGTGCGGTCCGGCCGGTTTTGGGTTATTCTGTGCACATGTAAGACAACGGTCTAATATGCGATCAACAGCAGAGTTCAAATTGTGAATGCAAAACAATTCGGACATGTCACGCTTTACCCCTCTTCGTTCCCGATGCGAAATACCATGAAAATCGGGAACGAGGAACAGAACACAATGTGCGGGCGTCGCGCAGCGGTTTGACGGCTGGATCGTAGCCCGATGACAGCCAATGCTTGATATCAGAGTCCGAGGCGGTGGCCTGAATACAGTCAAGATCAAGACCAGGAAGTAAGTCAACCGTGAGTGCAGCACAGGAGAAGGAAGCCGAATTCATAAAAGGGCAAGTGGGGCCATGAAGAGCTCCGCGTTTTGCGGCAGAGTCGGCGGTATTGTTACCAACAGAGTCAGGGTCGCTACTACGCTGGTGAGCGCGAACTTTAACAACGGCCAGTCGGGAGGGCAGGAAGCTAGCCCTGATCAGGTCCTCGATAAGCGACGCATGGGAAATGGGTTTGTTATCAGTAGTAACGAAACCGCGTTGATGCCAGATTCCCCCAAAATCATGAACTACGGCGAAAGCGTAACGGCTGTCCGTGTATATAGTGACATCTTGGTCTTGAGCCATCCGATGATGGCTCGGAACATGATCCATCAACATAAAATGCTAGGCCAGAAGGCAACGGGGTGGAAGACACGTCAGGGCGAATAGAAGTTTCACCGGCCAGACGGGTCTCGCAGTCATGCACGTCTAGAGTGGGACTGGAGGCGTCGTGTGGTAACAGAAGTAAATGCATTAAAGCGGAAGAGACAGTATCTAGTGAGGAGTGCGGACGCACAGTGAGGTTTTCGGTGTTCAACAAAATGTTTTCATAGCCTGCACGCCGCTGAGCAGACAAGTGCTGTGTAGAACAGTTATTTAGGAGCTGACAGACCTGATGAGAGGTGTGTAAGGTCAAGTCATGACCTAGGACGATTTTTTCAGCATCCTGTACCATTAGTGCGCACGCCGCGACCGCTCGGAGACAGGACGGAAGGCCTCGGGCCGTAACGTCCAATGTTTTAGAATAATATGCGCAAGGGCGCAAACCTCCCCCGTGGGGCTGAGCCAGAACCGCAGCAGCAGTGCCCCCCCGACTCCGACACCCACAGGTGAAATGGCAGAGCGTAGTTGGGCAGGCCCAAGGCTGGTGCAGACTGCAGTGAGGACAGTAGAGCAGAATATGCACAGTTCATGGCTGTAGTCCATGTGAGGCAATGAGTCATGGCCTGTTCGTGAGTGAAGGAGGCACGCAGTGTTTTGTCATGCGCGGAGCAGTCAGGAATCCACTGTCTGCAGTAATTGATGAGGCCGAGGAAAGACATCATAGCCTGCTTGGTGGCGGGCTTGGGAAGCTGCGTGATGCATGACACTCGGTCAGCGGAGAGGAGGCGTTGACCTTGAGATAATTCATGACCCAGATATTGGACCCGGGGTAGGCAGAACTGCAGTTTCTTTAGTGAAACCTTGAAGCCCAGGGTAGCCAAGCGCATGAGGACCAGTTTAGATGCCTCAGTGCACGTGGAGCTGTCAGGGGCCGAAATCAGAAGGTCATCTGCATACTGCAGGAGCACAGCACCCCCGGGGAGGGAAAGGTCAGAAATGAGGTCTCGGAGCGACGCGGCGAACGCCGCAGGCGAGTCGCAGAAACCTTGCGGCAAACGAGACCACGTGTATTGGCGTTGGCGATGAGTAAAACCGAAAAAATCGGCTGGGTGTCAGGTTCAACAGGAATGCTGAAAAAAGCAGAACTAACGTCTAAAACAGTAAAAAATGCGTGTTGACACGGAATGGAGGTCAATATCGAAAAGACATCAGGCACAATTGGGGCGATAGGCACGATGGCGTCATTAAGGCGTTGAAAATCTTGAGTGAATCGCCAAGAACCGTCCGGCTTGGGGACTGGGTTAATCGGTGTGTTATACGCACTTTGACATGGGACGACCACACCTAGAGAAAGAAGTTTCTGTAGAATAGAGTCTATACCACACAGTTTGTGCTCGGGCAAAGGGTATTGTTTAACAAAAACAGGAGTCGGGCTTTTTAGAGTAGCCTCATATGGTTTACAGTCAACCCTGCCAACATCATCCCTATGTGCAGCCCAAACAGTGTGTGGTATAGAACGCAGAGGCTCAGGAACCTCTGTGGCGTGTGAGACAGACAGCCGAGCAGACACAGGTGATTTAAAGGATTTATTGGCGATGTTGAGATCGCGATTGAAATCTCCCGTGGACACGGTCATGCGCGAACCAGAAAAGGACAGGGATAGACCAAGTTTACTCATTAAATCCCGCCCCATAAGGTTAAAGGGACAATCTGGCATGAACACGAAAGAATGAGTAAATCGCACTGCGTCGCATACAACCTGAAGTGGGGGCGTATACGGAGATGAGAAGGGCTGTCCTGTAATACCCACAGAGCTAGTGATTCTAGATGATAAAGGCCCCTCATAGCGAAGAGAGCGTGGCGCCGGTATCAATGAGAAAATTATAATCAACACCAGATACATTGAGAGACACAACAGGAAGGTCATGATTCAGATGGTTAGCAAGGGGAAGAGCACATTTTGGTAACAAAAAGTGCAGCTGTCCTGTTATTTATCTGTCTTTTCTTAAACCTAACTTGCCTGGCACTGCTGTGGATTGAAGTCCATATTTTAAAAAATACACAGTAGTGATCAGACAATGCAACATCCTTAATAGAGGCTGAAATGTTAAGACCCTTTGAGATAACCACATCCAAAGTGTGACCATGGCAATGTGTGCTTCCAGTCACATGCTGAGAAAGTTCAAAAGATTCAAGTACATCATAGAGTTCTTTGGCGTAATTATCCTTGTGATTATCAATATGAATGTTAAAATCACCAGCAATAACAAAATGATCAAATTCAGTAGAAATAAAAGATAACATATCTGTGAAGTCATCAATAAAATTAGCATTGTACCTTGGAGGTCTGTAGACAGTTACTAATAATATTCTTTGTGCCCCTTTTAAAATCGCATCTAAATATTCAAAAGATGTGAAATCACCAAGTGGTAACTGCTTGCATTGGAAAGTATCATTAAACAGCATTGCTACACTTCCGCCTTTCTTGCCGGTGCGTGAAAAATTTAAAAAGTTAAAGTTTGGTGGAGCCGTCTCAGTTACCACAATATCAGCACTATATGAGTTTAATGTCTCTGTTAAAAGCATGAAATCAAGCCTGTGAGTTGTAATTAAATCATTAATTATATAAGACTTATTTGTAAGAGATCTGATATTCAGTAGAACTAACTTAATAACCTGTGCACTTTGTTTCAAAGACTGTGAGTTACCTCCAACATACTGCAGGTTGGATGTATTCACAGTATCTGACCTAAACTCCTTGTTCTTTCTGCTTCTGATACGAACTGGAATGGGAAAGATAATTTGGACACAGGGTCCATGCTTGTTTTGAAAACATGTACCGCTGATATCATCACTGTAGCAGCACGGACCCAAAAGAGAGAATGCAGAAAGGCTGAGCGCAGATGGCGTAAAACCAAACTTCACACACATAAAGAGAGTTTCTTCAGTTCACCCCACACCTTTTTCACGTCATACCACGATTTATAGCTTTCATTCATGTAACATAGGTCTCATCCAGGATCCCCTATGCCCTCATTAATCATGCGATGTGCGGAACCCAAATAGCCCACATCGAAAGTGCCCTCCCTGGGGTATGCGGGTATTTGCGGATTACCTTCGGTCCAACCAGCTAGGTTGGACAAACCCAAATTACATCTACGCATCCATGCAGCCGGTGTCTCTTCCGGCTCTGGTTGGAACGACGTGCCCAGTATGGAAAAATACAGTGAGAGCTGTACTGAGAGTTTCCACTATAGGACGTTCCCTGTCTCCCACTAAGCGCTTAGGTTTAAATGTACCCTCTCTACTCTCACTCTCGTACTCCCGCCCACCCGACAGGGCTGGGTCGGTTCGCTCTGAACACCCAGGTGATCTCGACAACCAGGTAGAGGTCCAAAAACGATTAATTGGACTTACCTGGGTGAAGAGAACACGTCGGAGGTCACCATTTGAAAGGACCGGCCGTTTTTGGTCCGTTCATGAAGAGGAACCAGAGAGTGGATCACCTGTCCTGTGGAAAGCCTCAGTTGCAGCGGGAGCGCTCGGTGCAGGAAGACAGAACGACTCTCTTAATCAATCAAAGAGTTTATTAAGTCTTCTGCACAAAGAAAGAAGGGCACTCCTTCTTTTATACAAACACGTCCTGCCCTGTTACGTACAAGCAAACAGGGTGGACCCAAATAAGTTGTCTAACAGTCATGAAATGCTAGGCTGACACTCACGGACCACCGGAACTGCCCAAAGGAGGGGGGCTTCTGCTCTGTGTACGATAATCTTACCTACGAAAGAGAACAAATGGTTCTGGACAGAATGTTGTCCCGATAAGAGGAGCAAGTTGTTTGTGCAAAACTGCCAAGGACAGTAGCTATGCTTGCTGCAAAGTCTGCTTAGAGCAGAGTTGGAGCAGAGTTAACCCTTTCAGATGTCTATCAAATAGGGTCGTGTGTGAACCATTGTCTCCAAGTGTAGTTTGAAAAAACATTGTGCCAAACACATTCTGGCATAATTGCTGGCATTTCTCCATCGCGGTTTTTGGCCTTGAAAGGTTCACAAGTTCGCTCACTCCCTATAAAGTATCTGTCTTCTCTCTTACGCCCTACTGAGGAAGCTTGTAGCTACCACTACTTGCCTTGGACTAGCTGCCCACCCTACATTGAAGTTTTCATGGACTCCTAACTACTACTACTAGTATTTTTCCTTGCCACTGTCGCCCCGGCTTGCTCACCTGGGGTTTTTACATTTAATGTTAAAACTTTGTCTTTACTGGAATTCTGTGAAGCTGCTTTGTGACAACATCAGTTGTAAAAAGCACTACAAATAATTTTGATTTGATTTGATTAATAAGATACATCTGGTGGGGTTGATTATGGGTGGAGCTAAAGTCCTCAGAAGGGTAGATCCAGGAGCAGGGTTAGTGACCAGTGGTCTACACTGCACACACATGCATACACAGTTTGAAAGCTGCTTCTCCTTCTGGGTCATGGGGGGAGCTGGAGCCTATCCCAGTGCTCATTGGGTGGAAGGCAGGAAACACCCTGGACCAGTCCATCACAGGGTTCTACACTCGATTGCACTGAATAAAGACATCAGCTTTACCTTAATGTAGGTAGACAGTAGAAATGTGTTTTTCATGGTCAATTTATCACCAGTTAAAACTACTTTTTGGGCATGACATTCAATTTAAACAAAGTGTTTTACAAACAATTAAGTGTTATACATACAGATATACAGCCGCTCCAAACTTGCATATCGTTGCTGTCGGAAGAAAACCTTGTGTCTCCATTTTTGGCATTTTCAGTTTATGACAAAATTTGAAAGTATCTGTTACTCTTTACATTGTTTGTAAATTTTATGATGAATGGCCTAAAAGAAATTACCCAAAATGACATGGGAAAAATTTTGGTTCCATTGACTTACATTGAAAGTAAAGTATGTTTTTTCCTTCTCCTGTAAATTACTACTTTGGAAATACAAGGTTTTCTTCTGACAGCAGCGATATGTCATTAATGATGGCAATGGCAGATTTTTTTTCTGTAAATATGTCCAAAAAAATGAATGAGTGTAAACATGTCAAGGTCATGGTAAGGGCATGGATTACCAGGGGTTTATAGCAGCTTAGTCTAGCTTGGATTCTTGTTAGATGGGCTACAATGCAAGATGAGATGTCATCCAGATATGTCATAATACAAGTAGAAACTGTGTTTTTAACTTGAGTTTGGGAAAGAGAGGATGAGTTGAGTGTCATCAGTGCAGCTGGGGTAGAATACAGAGTGAAAAGAGAAGAGGACCAAGCACCAAGCCTTGTGGGACACCAGCGGATAGTCTGCCTAGTGTCATTCCTCTCAATGGATACGGCCAAATACCCCCAAAGTTACTGCTTCTTCCTCCTGATCCAGATCCTGCCCTTCATGACCTGGAAATTAACTGCCAAGCTGAAATCTTGCGGCGAAAGGACAAGAAAAGAGAGAAACTAGTTGTAAAGCATAGCAGCTGCTCTAAAGCTGTGCACAACGGAAATCATTGGTCATCTAGGTGATGTCATCTTGAAAGATAAAAGCAAACTTCCTCTATTTTCTCGTGCTAAGAGGAAGTGTCATTTCCACATTACTGACTTTCTGCTGATGGACCTTAATTTTTTTGCCAGTGTTCTGTAAATTTTCTCCTTGGCAATGAAGACACAAGCATTCAGTATTGAATTCTGTATTTATTTAGCTAATGCATAAATTTTGTGAACATCAGATTTGTGTCATATTCATTTCAGAAGAAAAAAAAAGAACAAATATTATTATTGTACTCCATAAAATATAGAGAGATGTAGATCTGAATAAAGCTGGACTGAGAAATATGTTTCCCTCACTCTGCTGAAAAAATAGCAAAAATATATATCTATTCTTTTAAACAGAAAAATTAAAGCCTTTCTTTCAAATTCCAGCCAAAACCACAATCATACATATAGCTTACAGTTGTTTATATATAGAAACGTTTATTAGTACTTTAAGCTTATATATCTGTGTTTATCTATAAACTCCATAATATCTGGACATCAAACATAAAATAGAATATGAAACAAAAAAAAGTGAAAGAAAAGCTTAATTCAATGATTTAGCGCCACTCTATAGTCTTTGTTTCCAATCATATGTTCCAATGCACAGTAGATTAATGATGTACCACAGTGAACAGTTTGCGTGGAGAATAAGTTTAGATGGTTCAGCATTTATAAGAACTTACAAGCAGGACAACATAACTCCAGTGGGCACAGTAGAGTAGCCTGATTAAAAACTGGCCCTTACTGAGCTCATTTATTCAATGACCACATTGTGTCAGTGATATAATGTTCTTTCACAGAAATCAGACATAAAAAGTGCAAGACAGAAAAATACATATTCACATTTGTTACATTACATATAAACATTTCACAAAAGTGACATCTGCACCAATGGAAACCTGCCAGTGGCATTTCTACCTAAAACTGTCCAACTTTTCAGTATGTCACATCTTTATTTTCTGTCCCTCTCTCATCAGCTGTGAAAAGAACACATTGGCACTACTGAGACAGCGAGTCACACCATTCCCTGCGATGTGCTTTGCTTCCTGAAGAGGTCAAAATTCAGTCTCTGAGAAATCGTTGTTCTATGGTTTCTGCAGAAAATCGCCAAATAAGTGAGGCCTAAGATGGTCAGGAGGGCCGCAAAAATTACAACCACTTGATGATTACGAGCACTTTTGTCGTCAGGCTGTTCTGTTTTTTCTGTAAAACAGAAGAAAAGAAAGAGGAAAAAGACAGCATTATTACATCACAGCTGTCTCTCCAACAGAACAGAAAATAATGGGCAGATCATTTATACTCGTGAAGATAAAGTTACAGTTACATTAACAGTGGCGAAAGAAAAGATTAACCCCTTAACTTCCCAGACTTATTACATCCAAAGACTTATTCTTCAGAAACTACATGGAAAGCAATATAAAGTAGTGGTTATTCTTTAGTCATAGAAGTGAGGAATGAAAGTCTGGATGGTCAGCAGGATATTTACAGCAAGTTCACAAATGTATTTATCTATTCAAACCCATCTATTCTTTATGTGGATTAATTACTAACTGTTATACATATGATGCTACATTTAAAGTGTTCTAATGAAATTCATTCCCTGGTCCATTTACTATGTTAAATGAGTTTTTTCTAATGTAAATAAACTCAGTAGAATATTAAAAGAAGAGAACAGTGTACCTTGTGGTGCCTTGGCGCCCGAACCTGTGAAAAGAGTCAGATAAATAAACTTAACATTGTGCACTACAGCTGTACTATTTCTCTCCTGCACATTCACACAGTCTGTTTAGTGACACACGGTTGGCCCATACAGAACAAAACTGTATGAACAAATACTTCATGACATCCAAAATGTATGTGCAATACATCAATATGTCTTAGCACTTAGAAAACCATGTACATATATTTCTTCAACTCCAAAATATATTCAATATGTGTGCCACATAGACACACATATTATATTCAATATTAAACAAACATTAAGCCTATTTAAGTGACAATGAAAAGTTATTTATGTTATCAGAGACATCACAGACATGTTTTTATGTTCCCTCCTTAAGAGTCCAGCATGTTTAAACAATCCTGATGAAATACACCCACTGGTCCAGTCACTGTTGACATATAAGTTTTTTTTTTTCTCATGTGAATGGAACAGAAGAGGAAGAGTTACTGTACCTTGGGGTGCAAGAGTGACATTCTCTGTGAAAGAAAGTCAGATTGAGATCAATTTAACAGAAAGCATTTAAAATTTAATGAATAAATAATTGATGAATTGATTTTTTTTTCTCATGTGAATGGAACAGAAGAGGAAGAGTTACTGTACCTGGTGCAGCAGGAATGACCTCCTCTGTGAAAAGAGTCAGATTGAGATCAATTTAACAGAAAGCATTTAAAATTTAATGAATAAATAATTGATGAATTGATTTTTTTTTCTCATGTGAATGGAACAGAAGAGGAAGAGTTACTGTACCTGGTGCTGCAGGAATGACCTCCTCTGTGAAAAGAGTCAGATTGAGATCAATTTAACAGAAAGCATTTAAAAATTCATGAATAAATAATTGATGAATTGATTTTTTTTTCTCATGTGAATGGAACAGAAGAGGAAGAGTTACTGTACCTGGTGCTGCAGGAATGACCTCCTCTGTGAAAAGAGTCAGATTGAGATCAATTTAACAGAAAGCATTTAAAATTTAATGAATAAATAACTGATGAATTTAACAGTGTGTAACTTCTCTACTGACAAAAGAAACATACCTGATAAGATCACACTGAAATGTCCTTCATTACATCCACTTGTCAGTTGTACCCAAAGTGTAAATGTCCCGCTGTCTGTCATGGATGGATTCTGAATTGTGTAATTCAATGTACATTTCCCTTTACAATCAGTGCCAGTGCCATTTTTCAGCTCAATTCCATTCTTTTTCCATTTGTATTGAGTACAGCTGCAGCTTTGATCACCTACAATATTGCAGGTCAGAGTTAATGGTTTCCCAACTGTTCCAGTTATCTTCTGACATTCGACATCTAGAAAAAAACAAAACAAAACATAAACAAACTATGAATATATTGTCATTTTATATATATAAAATAACATATTGTAATAATTCACTAAACACACACACACACACACACCCACCCACACACACAAACACACACACACACACACACACACACTTTAACATATATGTGATATGTGAACTGACTTCTGTCACTTTCACTGGAGCAGCCTGTGAGAAACAGGGCTTGGATCAGCACAAACTGAAGCAGACGCAGTCGGTCCACAGCCTCGGTCATTCTGGAGCTGCACGTAAACATGTAATTAGATTAAAGTCCAAATGTGAAATGAAAACACAAATAACCAGATGTACGAGGACAGAGCTTTAGAAAATAGTCTCAACTCAGTGGATTACATCACATCAAGCTGATCTGTCTTTATTGGTTTCTTTAAAGATGTTTGATCTACATGCGGACACACTTTCTAATTCTTATCAAAGTTCCTTGTAGCTTCCTCAGCTGAAGTTCATACTGATCACTTTCTTCACACCACGATATAATCTGAGCTTCTAAAGCATTTTTAAAACAAGTTTGTTTGTTTTTTTTTTTTTTTCAATAAGGACAACTGATGAGCACTTAGAGTAAACCAAACAATGTTTTAGGACAGTCTAAGTGGAGAAGAACTGACCAAGCCGGTTGCAAATGAATAAAATTCAGTGCAAAACATTATAAGGTTGTCTATCAGTGTCACTGCACTTATAAATAAAACAACAGCATATATTATTCCCCATTTTAGTTCTGAGATTCCTGTTTTTCCTTAAAGAAAAGATGACATGCCTGAAACGAACCTGGCACAGACATTCAGTAGAACGCTTGCTAGTAGTGCTGCTGCTGACTAACAGCCTGTTTGTGTGCTCTGCAGAGCGAGAGAGAAAGATAAAGAGTACTTACAGTGAACTGTGAACTCCACTGGTATCCTAAATTGAGTGAGGTGAAATTATCCTTGCAGCTCCTTTTGCCCTTTAGCCTGAAACTTTCACTTTCAGAATGAATGGGCTCTGCTGAGGTTTGATACTCTCTTTAGTGGCAGAAAGTGGAGGGAGGGAATAAAAGGACTTAATAAGACTCCTCCTACCCAGATGATTTTGTTTAGACTGTACTGCACTGAAAAACATGATACCAGATAACATTTTAATATATATGTAATGTCACTTGTAATGTACATGTATACCAAAAAGATGTATTTTATAATTATACTGGCACATATTTTGTAAAGTATATATAATTTCGTCTCCACACAGGACTGAAGGTGATTTGTCTCTTTACATTGATTTGTTCCTTTATTTTGTTCCTACAGATCATAAAGAGAGGCTGCCCTTTCACCATTTCACCATTTCTTTATAGAGTTTTTTATAATTCAGTGCTGATCAGACATAAACACTAGAAAAGAATGTGTGCAGTGAGATATTACAGCCACAGAAATGACATCATGCTCCATGTGTAGGCCTGAGCTCTCTCATGATGCCCCTGCTGGTTAACTGGTGGTGTTGCAACAGCTAATGTACTTTGTGAGTGTGATATAATGTTTGTACGTTTGTTGCCTGTATTTGCTTGAATTTTTGCTCAAACACACGACAGTCACATCTTTTTGAATCTCTACTTCATTTGTTTGCACAGTGTTGAACTGCAGAGATTACAGAGATCATACATGCTGCTAACAGTTTACATTCACAAAATCTGTGATGCCTTCACTACAAGTTGGTTGCATAAAACTGATGGTTCAGTTTGACTGATTATTGCTTTCTCCCTTGTACTACTAGCTTTTTTCTGTGCTTCTCCTCATTACTAGTCAGAAACAGATATGGAAAAGCTTAACCCTTGTGTGATGTTGTGGTGTGTGGAACCTGTTTTCATAAGAAAATGATGCGATTTATTATTATTTCAACCTCAGATTCTTTGACCTTCGCTCAATTTCTGGAATGATCTTCCAGAAAATGTTCGGGACTCAGACACAGTTGCAATCTTTAAAACTAGGCTGAAAACTCACTAGTTCAGTTTAGCTTTTGGTAGTTAATGTTCCCCCTTAGATAAAGGCGGCAGATTTAGGGGAATTATAGTAAACTGAGACACTGGTGCTGTCATGTCACTGCTTGCACGTGGTCACTCAGGTTTGTGGACGGTGGAGCGGAGGGATGCCAATTGTTTCAGGGTGCTCCCGTGTCTGCGTGTCCTTCTGGTTCTCTCCTTATAGTTAAGCTGTTGTTGTCAGATCTGCCGGAGTCGTTAGCCGCACTCTGGAAATGTTCACATTCTCTGTTTTACATACAGCCAAAGAGAACAAAACTAATTCCATCTCCCAACCTTTTTCCAAGTAAATGACTGCCCATGACTGCCCTGGGACAGGCCAGACATTGATGGATAACTGACTGTTGAGCTCTCCTGCTACCCACTTCAGACCAGCTGCCAATTTGAAAGCTGCTTCTCCTTCTGGGTCATGGGGGGAGCTGGAGCCTATCCCAGTGCTCATTTGGTGGAAGGCAGGAAACACCCTGGACCAGTCCATCACAGGGTTCTACACTCGATTGCACTAAATAAAGACATCAGCTTTACCTTAATGTAGGTAGACAGTAGAAATGTGTTTTTCATGGTCAATTTATCTGTCTGTGTCTGTCTGTCTGCCCTGCGATGGACTGGCGACCTGTCCAGGGTGTATCCTGCCTTCCGCCCGAAGACTGCTGGGATAGGCTCCAGCATCCCCCCTGACGGAGAAGCAGCTTAGAAAATGGATGGATGGATGGATGGATGGTCAATTTATCACCAGTTAAAACTACTTTTTGTGCATGACAATCAATTTAAACAAAGTGTTTTACAAACAATTACGTGTTATACATACAGATATACAGCGGCTCCAAACTTGCATATCGTTGCTGTTGGAAGAAAACCTTGTGTCTCCATTTTTGGCATTTTCAGTTTATGACATAATTTGAAAGTATCTGTTACTCTTTACATTGTTTGTAAATTTTATGATGAATGGCCTAAAAGAAATTACCCAAAATGACATGGGAAAAATTCTGGTTCCTTTGACTTACATTGAAAGTAAAGTAGGTTTTTTCCTTCTCCTGTAAATTACTACTTTGGAAATACAAGGTTTTCTTCTGACAGCAGCGATATGTCATTAATGATGGCAATGGCAGATTTTTTTTTCTGTAAATATGTCCAAAAAAATGAATGAGTGTAAACATGTCAAGGTCATGGTAAGGGCATGGATTTCCAGGGGTTTACAGCAGCTTAGTCTAGCTTGGATTCTTGTTAGATGGGCTACAATGCAAGATGAGATGTCAGCCAGATATGTCATAATACAAGTAGAAACTGTTTTTTTAACTTGAGTTTGGGAAAGAGAGGATGAGTTGAGTGTCATCAGTGCAGCTGGGGTAGAATACAGAGTGAAAAGAGAAGAGGACCAAGCACCAAGCCTTGTGGAACACCAGCGGATAGTCTGTCTAGTGTCATTAGTGTCAGTCTCCATGGATACGGCGAAATACCCCCAAAGTTACTGCTTCTTCCTCCTGATCCAGATCCTGCCCTTCATGACCTGGAAATTAACTGCCAAATCTTGGGGCAGTCGTGGGCTGGAGGTTAGGGATCCAGCCTTGTGACCTGAAGGTCGCTGGTTCGATCCCCAGAGCTGACAGCACATGTCCTTGAGCAAGACACCTAACCCCCAACTGCTCCCTGGGTGCTGCAGATTGGGCTGCCCACCACTCTGGGCAAGTGTGCTCACAACTGCCCCCTAGTGTGTGTGTGTGTGTGTGTGTGTGTGTGTGTGTGTGTGTGTGTGTGTGTGTGTGTGTGTGTGTGTGTGTGTGTGTGTGTGTGTGTGTGTGTGTGTGTGTGTGTGCGCGCACGCTCACTAGAGTGTATGTTTCACTTCACTGATGGGTTAAATGCGGAGATGAAATTTCCCCATTGTGGGACTAATAAGGGTCTCTTAGAAAGGACAAGAAAAGAGAGAAACTAGTTGTAAAGCATAGCAGCTTCTCTAAAGCTGTGCACAATGGTAATCATTGGTCATCTAGGTGATGTCAACTTGAAAGATAAAAGCAAACTTCCTCTATTTTCTCGTGCTAAGAGGAAGTGTCATTTCCACATTACTGACTTTCTGCTGATGGACCTTAATTTTCTTTGCCAGTGTTCTGTAAATTTTCTCCTTGGCAATGAAGACACAAGCATTCAGTATTGAATTCTGTATTTATTTAGCTAATGCACAAATTTTGTGAACATCAGATTTGTGTCATATTCATTTCAGAAGAAAAAACAAAGAACAAATATTATTATTGTACTCCATAAAATATACAGAGATGTTTACTGCAGATGCTTTAATTGAATAAGTCTCAATAAAGCTGGACTGAGAAATATGTTTCCCTCACTCTGCTGAAAAAATAGCAAAAATATATATCTATTCTTTTAAACAGAGTCCAAAACTCTGACAGAAACCAAGCAAAGCTTTCTGTTTCTTGCTATCATCAGTGCTCATAAAGCCTTCACAAAAAAATGAAAGCCTTTCTTTCAAATTCTAGCCAAAACCACAATCATACATATAGCTTACAGTTGTTTATATATAGAAACGTTTATTAGTACTTTAAGCTTATATATCTGTGTTTATCTATAAACTCCATAATATCTGGACATCAAACATAAAATAGAAAATGAAACAAAAAAAGTGAAAGAAAAGCTTAATTCAATGATTTAGCGCCACTCTATAGTCTTTGTTTCCAATCATATGTTCCAATGCACAGTAGATTAATGATGTACCACAGTGAACAGTTTGCGTGGAGAATAAGTTTAGATGGTTCAGCATTTATAAGACCTTACAAGCAGGACAACATAACTCCAGTGGGCACAGTAGAGTAGCCTGATTAAAAACTGGCCCTTACTGAGCTCATTTATTCAATGACCACATTGTGTCAGTGATATAATGTTCTTTCACAGAAATCAGACATAAAAAGTGCAAGACAGAAAAATACATATTCACATTTGTTACATTACATATAAACATTTCACAAAAGTGACATCTGCATCACTGGAAACCTGCCACTGGCATTTCTACCTAAAACTGTCCAACTTTTCAGTATGTCACATCTTTATTTTCTGTCCCTCTCTCATCAGCTGTGAAAAGAACACATTGGCACTACTGAGACAGCGAGTCACACCATTCCCTGCGATGTGCTTTGCTTCCTGAAGAGGTCAAAATTCAGTCTCTGAGAAATCGTTGTTTTATGGTTTCTGCAGAAAATCGCCAAACCAGTGAGGCCTAAGATGGTCAGGAGGGCCGCAAAAATTACAACCACTTGATGATTACGAGCACCGTTGCCGCCAAGCTGTTCTGTTTTTTCTGTAAAACAGAAGAAAAGAAAGAGGAAAAAGACAGCATTATTACATCACAGCTGTCTCTCCAACAGAACAGAAAATAATGGGCAGATCATTTATACTCGTGAAGATAAAGTTACATTAACAGTGGCGAAAGCAAAGATTAACCCCTTAACATCCCAGACTTATTACATCCAAAGGCTTATTCTTCAGAAACTACATGGAAAGCAATATAAAGTAGTGGTTATTCTTTAGTCATAGAAGTGAGGAATGAAAGTCTGGATGGTCAGCAGGATATTTACAGCAAGTTTAGTTTACAAATGTATTTATCTATTCAAACCTATCTATTCTTTGTGTGGATTAATTACTAACTGTTATACATGTGATGCTACATTTAAAGTGTTCTAATGAAATTCATTTCCTGGTCCATTTACTATGTTAAATGAGTTTTTTCTAATGTAAATAAACTCAGTAGAATATTAAAAGAAGAGAACAGTGTACCTGATGATGCAGTAGCGACCAAACCTGTGAAAAGAGTCAGATAAATAAACTTAACATTGTGCACTACAGCTGTACTATTTCTCTCCTGCACATTCACACAGTCTGTTTAGTGACACACGGTTGGCCCATACAGAACAAAACTGTATGAACAAATACTTCATGACATCCAAAATGTATGTGCAATACATCAATATTCCTGATGTCTTAGCACTTAGAAAACCATGTACATATATTTCTTCAACTCCAAAATACATTCAATACGTGTGCCACATAGACACACATATTATATTCAATATTAAACAGACATTAAGCCTATTTAAGTGACAATGAAAAGTTATTTATGTTATCATTTATGTTATCAACACAGACATGTTTTTATGTTCCCTCCTTAAGAGTCCAGCATGTTTAAACAATCCTGATGAAATACACCCACTGGTCCAGTCACTGTTGACATATAAGATTATTTTTTTCTCATGTGAATGGAACAGAAGAGGAAGAGTTACTGTACCTGGTGGTGCAAGAGTGACATTCTCTGTGAAAGAAAGTCAGATTGAGATCAATTTAACAGAAAGCATTTAAAATTTAATGAATAAATAATTGATGAATTTAACAGTTTGTAACTTCTCTACTGACAAAAGAAACATACCTGATAAGATCACACTGAAATGTCCTTTAATAGATGCAGTTTTCAGTTGTACCCAAAGTGTAAATGTCCCGTTGTGTTTCATGGATGGATTCTGAATTGTGTAATTCACTGTGGGATTCCTGTCACAATCAGTGTCGTTTTTCAGCGCAATTCCATTCTTTATCCATTTGTATTGAGTACAGCTGCAGCTTGGATCACCTACAATATTGCAGGTCAGAGTTAATGGTTTCCCAACTGTTCCAGTTATGTTCTGACATCTGACAAAGTAATCTAGAAAAAAACAAAACAAAACATAAACAAACAAGGAATACATTGTCGTTAAATACATTGTAATAGTTCAATAAGCACACACACACACACACACACACACACACTTTAACATATATGTGATATGTGAACTGACTTTTGTCACATTCACTGGAGCAGCCTGTGAGAAACAGGGCTTGGATCAGCACAAACTGAAGCAGACGCAGTCGGTCCACAGCCTCGGTCATTCTGGAGCTGCATGTAAACATGTAATTAGATTAAAGTCCAAATGTGAAATGAAAACTACAAATAACCAGATTTACGAGGACAGAGCTTTAGAAAATAATCTCAACTCAGTGGATTACATCACATCAAGCTGATCTGTCTTTATTGGTTTCTTTAAAGATGTTTGATCTACATGCGGACACACTTTCTAATTCTTATCAAAGTTCCTTGTAGCTTCCTCAGCTGAAGTTCATACTGATCACTTTCTTCACACCACGATATAATCTGAGCTTCTAAAGCATTTTTAAAACAAGTCTGTTTGCTTGTTTGTTTGTTTTTTTTTTAATAAGGACAACTGATGAGCACTTAGAGTAAACCAAACATTTTAATTCTACTTTAACTGTAACTGCACATTGACTCATGATGATAAACATTTAAGCCGTGTGCCTGAACTAAAGACAGTGTCACAGTGCTTTGCTTACAAAGACTGTTTTAGGACAGTCTAAGTGGAGAAGAACTGACCAAGCCTGTTGCAAAGGATTAAAATTCAGTGCAAAACATTATAAGGTTGTCCATCAGTGTCACTGCACTCATAAATAAAACAACAGGATATATTATTCCCCATTTTAGTTCTGAGATTCCTGTTTTTCCTTAAAGAAAAGATGACATGCCTGAAACGAACCTGGCACAGACATTCAGTAGAACACTTGCTAGTAGTGCTGCTGCTGACTCACAGCCTGTTTGTGTGCTCTGCAGAGCGAGAGAGAAAGATAAAGAGTACTTACAGTGAACTGTGAACTCCACTGGTATCCTAAATTGAGTGAGGTGAAATTATCCTTGCAGCTCCTTTTGCCCTTTAGCCTGAAACTTTCACTTTCAGAATGAATGGGCTCTGCTGAGCCCATAAAGTGGCATAAAGTGGAGGGAGGGAATAAAAGGACTTAATAAGACTCCTCCTACCAAGATGATTTTGTTTAGACTGTACTGCACTGAAAAACATGATACCAGATAACATTTTAATATATATGTAATGTCACTTGTAATGTACATGTATACCAAAAAGATGTATTTTATAATTATACTGACACATATTTTGTAAAGTATATATAAAACATTTCCTCTCCATACAGGACTGAAGGTGATTTGTCTCTTTACATTGATTTGATCCTTTATTTTGTTCCTACAGATCATAAAGAGAGGCTGCTCTTTCACCATTTCACCATTTCTTTATAGAGTTATTTATAATTCAGTGCTGATCAGACACAAACACTAGAAAAGAATGTGTGCAGTGAGATATTACAGCCACAGAAATGACATCATGCTCCATGTGTAGGCCTGAGCTCTCTCATGATGCCCCCTGCTGGTTAACTGGTGGTGTTGCAACAGCTAATGTACTTTGTGAGTGTGATATAATGTTTGTACGTTTGTTGCCTGTATTTGCTTGAATTTTTGCTCAAACACACATGACAGTCACATCTTTTTGAATCTCTACTTCATTTGTTTGCCCAGTGTTCAACTGCAGAGATTACAGAGATCATACATGCTGTTAACAGTTTACATTCACAAAATCTGTGATGCCTTCACTACAAGTTGGTTGCATAAAACTGATGGTTCAGTTTGACTGATTATTACTTTCTCCCTGGTACTACTGGCTTTTTTCTGTGCTTCTCCTCATTACTAGTCAGAAACAGATATGGAAAAGTTTAACCCTTGTGTGGTGTTGGGGTCTGTGGAACCTGTTTTCATAAGAAAATGATGCGATTTATTATTATTTCAACCTCAGATTCTTTGACCTTCGCTCAATTTCTGGAATGATCTTCCAGAAAATGTTCGGGACTCAGACACAGTTGCAATCTTTAAAACTAGGCTGAAAACTCACTAGTTCAGTTTAGCTTTTGGTAGTTAATGTTCCCCCTTAGATAAAGGCGGCAGATTTAGGGGAATTATAGTAAACTGAGACGCTGGTGCTGTCATGTCGCTGCTTGCACGTGGTCACTCAGGTTTGTGGACGGTGGAGCGGAGGGATGCCAATTGTTTCAGGGTGCTCCCGTGTCTGCGTGTCCTTCTGGTTCTCTCCTTATAGTTAAGCTGTTGTTGTCAGATCTGCCGGAGTCGTTAGCCGCACTCTGGAAATGTTCACATTCTCTGTTTTACATACAGCCAAAGAGAACAAAACTAATTCCATCTCCCAACCTTTTTCCAAGTAAATGACTGCCCATGACTGCCCTGGGACAGGCCAGACATTGATGGATAACTGACTGTTGAGCTCTCCTGCTACCCACTTCAGACCAGCTGCCAATTTGAAAGCTGCTTCTCCTTCTGGGTCATGGGGGGAGCTGGAGCCTATCCCAGTGCTCATTGGGTGGAAGGCAGGAAACACCCTGGACCAGTCCATCACAGGGTTCTACACTCGATTGCACTGAATAAAGACATCAGCTTTAACTTAATGTAGGTAGACAGTAGAAATGTGTTTTTCATGGTCAATTTATCACCAGTTAAAACTACTTTTTGGGCATGACATTCAATTTAAGCAAAATGTTTTACAAAAAATTAAGTGTTATACATACAGATATACAGCGGCTCCAAGCTTGCATATCCTTGCTGTCGGAAGAAAACCTTGTGTCTCCATTTTTGGCATTTTCAGTTTATGACATAATTTGAAAGTATCTGTTACTCTTTACATTGTTTGTAAATTTTATGATGAATGGCCTAAAAGAAATTACCCAAAATGACATGGGAAAAATTCTGGTTCCATTGACTTACATTGAAAGTAAAGTATGTTTTTTCCTTCTCCTGTAAATTACTACTTTGGAAATACAAGGTTTTCTTCTGACAGCAGCGATATGTCATTAATGATGGCAATGGCAGATTTTTTTTTCTGTAAATATGTCCAAAAAAATGAATGACTGTAAACATGTCAAGGTCATGGTAAGGGCATGGATTTCCAGGGGTTTACAGCAGCTTAGTCTAGCTTGGATTCTTTTTAGATGGGCTACAATGCAAGATGAGATGTCATCCAGATACGTCATAATACAAGTAGAAACTGTGTTTTTAACTTGAGTTTCGGAAAGAAATCTCTCTTAGTGCTACTTATCTCTCTTAGTGCTACTTGACCTTAGCGCGGCTTTTGATACAATAGACCACAATATTCTCCTAGAAAGGTTAGAAAACATGGTTGGAGTCACAGGGACGGCCCTATCATGGTTCAGATCTTACCTATCAGAATGTTATCAGTTTGTTAGGGTAAACAATTTATCTTCCACTTATTCAAAAGTGAGATTTGGAATTCCGCAGGGGTCTATATTAGGACCATTATTATTTACACTATACATGTTACCGTTAGGCACAGTTTTAAGTAACCGTGGCGTAAACTTTCATTGTTATGCAGACGATACTCAACTGTACATATCAGCCAAGCCTGATGACAAATACAGGTTAAAGAAACTAGAGGACTGTGTAAAAGACGTGAAAGGCTGGATGTCACGCAACTTCCTCCTATTAAACAGTAACAAAACAGAGGTTCTCCTTCTGGGTCCAAAATTAGCAAAAAGTAAAACACCAGATTTAATCTTAAATCTCGCCGACTTTCCAGCCACACCTGGATCAGCAGCAAAAATTCTTGGCGTTATAATAGATTCAGATTTATCATTCGATCAACACATAGGCGGCATCACTAGGACAGCTTTTCTACATGTTCGCAACATCGCCAAGATCAGAAATGCCCTGTCCCTGCGTGATGCAGAAACACTAGTACATGCCTTTATTACTTCTAGGCTAGACTACTGTAACGCACTACTGTCAGGATGCATGAGCAGGATTTTAAACAAACTCCAACTAGTCCAAAACGCCGCAGCCAGGGTCCTCACTAAAACTAGAAAATTTGAGCATATTAGTCCAGTGCTATCATCACTTCATTGGCTACCTATTAAATTCCGTATTGATTATAAAATCCTTTTATTGACTTATAAAGCCCTACATGGTCTTGCTCCTGAATACCTGCAAGACCTTATTTCTCATTATGAGCCATCACGACCACTCAGATCACAGAGTGCTGGCTTATTAATAGTCCTCAGAATTCAGAAGGTTTAAGCTGGGGGAAGAGCTTTTTCTTATAAAGCCCCCAAACTCTGGAATGATCTTCCAGAAACTGTTCGGGACTCAGACACAGTCTCAATCTTTAAGATTAGGCTGAAAACTCACTTGTTCAGTTTAGATTTTGGTAGCTAATGTCCCCCCTTAGATAAAGGCAGCAGATCCAGGGGTCCATGGACACAGGGAATTATAGTAAACTGAGACGCTGGTGCTGTCGTCCCGCTGCTCGCACGCGGTCACTCCAGTTTGTGAACGGTGGAGCGGAGGGATGCCGAACTGTTTCAGAGTGCTGCCGTGTCTGTGTGTCCTTCTGGTTCTCTCCTTTTAGTTAAGCTGTCATAGTCAGATCTGCCGGAGTCGTTAGCCACACTCTGTAAATGATTAAATTCCCTGTTTATGTACAAACGGATAGAAAAAAACTAATTCCATTTACCTGCTTTCTTTCCGAGTACACAATCACCCATATGTCCGGCTGGACACTGAAGGACGACTGACTGCTGAGCCCTCCTGCTACCCACTTCAGACCAGCTGCCCACGCCCCAGCTACCACCACCTACCTTGGATGAGCTGCCCACCCTACGCTGATGTTCTCATAGACTCCTAGTTATTCCTAATACCAATATTACTGCTGTTAATATTAGTAGTATAATCACTTGTAGGTAGTTTGACCAGAGGAGGATGGGTCCCCCCTGGTGAGCCTGGTTCCTCCCAAGGTTTCTTTCTCAGTTGTGAGGGAGTTTTTCCTTGCCACTGTTGCCCCTGGCTTGCCCAGCGGGTGGTTTCTGTACATTCTTACAGTTCTGTTGAAACTTTGTCTTTTCCGAAATCCTGTAAAGCTGCTTTGTGACAACATCCGTTGTAAAAAGCGCTACAAATAAACTTGATTTGATTTGATTTGATTTGAAAGAGAGGATGAGTTGAGTGTCATCAGTGCAGCTGGGGTAGAATACAAAGTGAAAATAGAAGAGGACCAAGCACCAAGCCTTGTGGGACACCAGCGGATAGTCTGCCTAGTGTCATTCCTCTCCATGGATACGGCCAAATACCCCCAAAGTTACTGCTTCTTCCTCCTGATCCAGATCCTGCCCTTCATGACTGCCAAGCTGCAATCTTGGGGCAGTCGTGGGCTGGAGGTTAGGGATCCAGCCTTGTGACCGGAAGGTCGCCGGTTCGATCCCCAGAGCCAACAGCACATGACTGAAGTGTCCTTGAGCAAGACACCTAACCCCCAACTGCTCCCTGGGCGCTGCGGATTGGGCTGCCCACCGCTCTGGGCAAGTGTGCTCACTGCCCCCTAGTGTGTGTGTGCTCACTAGAGTGTATGTGGTGTTTCACTTCACAGATGGGTTAAATGCGGAGATGAAATTTCCCTGTTGTGGGACTAATAAGGGTCTCTTAGAAAGGACAAGAAAAGAGAGAAACTAGTTGTAAAGCATAGCAGCTTCTCTAAAGCTGTGCACAATGGTAATCATTGGTCATCTAGGTGATGTCATCTTGAAAGATAAAAGCAAACTTCCTCTATTTTCTCGTGCTAAGAGGAAGTGTCATTTCCACATTACTGACTTTCTGCTGATGGACCTTAATTTTCTTTGCCAGTGTTCTGTAAATTTTCTCCATGGCAATGAAGACACAAGCATTCAGTATTGAATTCTGTATTTATTTAGCTAATGCACAAATTTTGTGAACATCAGATTTGTGTCATATTCATTTCAGAAGAAAAAAAAAGAACAAATATTATTATTGTACTCCATAAAATATACAGAGATGTAGATCTGAATAAAGCTGGACTGAGAAATATGTTTCCCTCACTCTGCTGAAAAAATAGCAAAAATATATATCTATTCTTTTAAACAGAAAAATTAAAGCCTTTCTTTCAAATTCCAGCCAAAACCACAATCATACATATAGCTTACAGTTGTTTATATATAGAAACGTTTATTAGTACTTCAAGCTTATATATCTGTGTTTATCTATCTGTGCTTATCTATAAACTCCATAATATCTGGACATCAAACATAAAATAGAATATGAAACAAAAAAAAGTGAAAGAAAAGCTTAATTCAATGATTTAGCGCCACTCTATAGTCTTTGTTTCCAATCATATGTTCCAATGCACAGTAGATTAATGATGTACCACAGTGAACAGTTTGCGTGGAGAATAAGTTTAGATGGTTCAGCATTTATAAGACCTTACAAGCAGGACAACATAACTCCAGTGGGCACAGTAGAGTAGCCTGATTAAAAACTGGCCCTTACTGAGCTCATTTATTCAATGAACACATTGTGTCAGTGATATAATGTTCTTTCACAGAAATCAGACATAAAAAGTGCAAGACAGAAAAATACATATTCACATTTGTTACATTACATATAAACATTTCACAAAAGTGACATCTGCACCAATGGAAACCTGCCAGTGGCATTTCTACCTAAAACTGTCCAACTTTTCAGTGTGTCACATCTTTATTTTCTGTCCCTCTCTCATCAGCTGTGAAAAGAACACATTGGCACTACTGAGACAGCGAGTCACACCATTCCCTGCGATGTGCTTTGCTTCCTGCAGAGGTCAAAATTCAGTCTCTGAGAAATCGTTGTTCTATGGTTTCTGCAGAAAATCGCCAAACAAGTGAGGCCTAAGATGGTCAGGAGGGCCGCAAAAATTACAACCACTTCATAATTACGAGAACTGTTGCCGACATCAGGTCCAGGTCCTGAATAAAAGAAGAAAAAAAAAGAGGAAAAAGACAGCATTATTACATCACAGCTGTCTCTCCAACAGAACAGAAAATAATGGGCAGATCATTTATACTCGTGAAGATAAAGTAACAGTTACATTAACAGTGGTGAAAGCAAAGATTAACCCCTTAACATCCCAGACTTGTTACATCCAAAGGCTTATTCTTCAGAAACTACATGGAAAGCAATATAAAGTAGTGGTTATTCTTTAGTCATAGAAGTGAGGAATGAAAGTCTGGATGGTCAGCAGGATATTTACAGCAAGTTCACAAATGTATTTATCTATTCAAACCCATCTATTCTTTGTGTGGATTAATTACTAACTGTTATACATGTGATGCTACATTTAAAGTGTTCTAATGAAATTCATTTCCTGGTCCATTTAAGTTAAGTTAAGTGATAATTTTTAATCCCACAAACGGGGAAATTCCACCTCCACATTTCACCCATCCATGAAGTGAAACACCACATACACACTAGTGAATACACACACACTAGGGGGCAGTGAGTACACTTGCCCAGAGTGGTGGGCAGCCCTAACCACGGCTAGCCCGGGGAGCAATTGGGGGTTAGGTGTCTTGCTCAAGGACACCTCAGTCATGTACTGTCGGTGCTGGAGATCGAACCAGCAACCTTATATATGTACACTAGATTTTTTTGTCACATTCAAAGTACCTGTGCCACATTGTGTTCTAGGTCTATTTAAGTGACAAAGAAATAGTCATTTATGTTATCTGAGATATCACAGACATGTTTTTATGTTATTTATTTCCCTCCTTATGAGTCCAACATGTTTAAATAATCCTGATAAAATACACTCACTGGTCGACTCAATAATCATGGAAGATACAGGAGTGACCTCCTCTGTGAAAAGAGTCAGATTGAGATCAATTTAACAGAAAGCATTTAAAATTCAATGAACAAATAATTGATGAATTGATTTTTTTTCTTATGTGAATGGAACAGAAGAGGAAGAGTTACTGTACCTGGTGGTGCAGGAGTGACCTCCTCTGTGAAAAGAGTCAGATTGAGATCAATTTAACAGAAAGCATTTAAAATTCAACTAATAAATAATTGATGAATTTAACAGTGTGTAACTTCTCTACTGACAAAAGAAACATACCTGATAAGATCACACTGAGATCCCCTTTAATAGAGCCAAATTTCAATTGTACCCAAAGTGTAAATGTCCTGCTGTCATTCATGGATGGATTCTGAATTGTGTAATTCAATGTACATTTCCCTTCACAATCAGTGTCACTTTTCAGCTCAATTCCATTCTTTATCCATTTGTATCGGACACAGCTGCAGCTTGGATCACGTGTAATATTGCAGGTCAGAGTTAATGGTTTCCCAACTGTTCCAGTTATGTTCTGACATTCGACATCTAGAAAAAAACAAAACAAAACATAAACAAAGAATGAATACATTGTCATTAAATGCATTGTAATAGTTCAATAAACAGACACACACACACACACACACACACACACACACACACACACACACACACACACACACACACACACACACACACACACACTTTAACCTATATGTGATATGTGAACTGACTACTGTCACTTTCACTGGAGCAGCCTGTGAGAAGCAGGGCTTGGATCAGCACAAACTGAAGCAGACGCAGTCGGTCCACGGCCTCGGTCATTCTGGAGCTGCACATAAACATGTAATTAGATTACAGCCCAAACGTGAAATGCAAACACAAATAACCAGATGTACGAGAACAGAGCTTTAGAAAATAGTCTCAACTGTCTTTATTGATTTCTTTAAAGATGTTTGATCTACATACTTACACACTTTCTAATTCTTATCATACAAAGTTCCTTGTAGATTCCTCATCTGAAGTTCATACTGATCACTTTCTTCACACTACGATATAATCTGAGCTTCTAAAGCATTTTTAAAACAAGTTTGCTTGCTTGTTTATTTTTTTTTTAATAAGGACAACTGATGAGCACTTAGAGTAAACCAAACATTTTAATTCTACTTTAACTGTAACTGCACATTGACTCATGATGATAAACATTTAAGCCGTGTGCCTGAACTAAAGACACAGTATCACAGTGCTTTGCTTACAAAGACTAACAGGAGAAGTCTAACTGGAGAAGAACTGACCAAGCCAGTTGCAAATTAATAAAATTCAGTGCAAAACATTATAAGATTGTCTATCAGTGTCACTGCACTTATAAATAAAACAACAGGATATATTATTCCCCATTTTAGTTCTGAGATTCCTGTTTTTCCTTAAAGAAAAGATGACATGCCTGAAACTAAACTGGCACAGACATTCAGTAGAACACTTGCTAGTAGTGCTGCTGCTGACTCACAGCCTGTTTGTGTGCTCTGCAGAGCGAGAGAGAAAGATAAAGAGTACTTACAGTGAACTGTGAACTCCACTGGTATCCTAAATTGAGTGAGGTGAAATTATCCTTGCAGCCCCTTTTGCCTTTTAGCCTGAAACTTTCACTTTCAGAATGAATGGGCTCTGCTGAGGTTTGATACTTATCTTTAGTGGCATAAAGTGGAGGGAGGGAATAAAAGGACTTAATAAGACTTCCTCAGATGTTTTTGTTTAGACTGTACTGCACTGAAAAACATGATACCAGATAACATTTTAATATATGTATACCAAAAAGATGTATTTTATAATTATACTGGCACATATTTTGTAAAGTATATATAATTTCGTCTCCACACAGGACTGAAGGTGATTTGTCTCTTTACATTGATTTGTTCCTTTATTTTGTTCCTACAGATCATAAAGAGAGGCTGCCCTTTCACCATTTCACCATTTCTTTATAGAGTTATTTATAATTCAGTGCTGATCAGACACTATACACAAACACTAGAAAAGAATGTGTGCAGTGAGATATTACAGCCACAGAAATGACATCGTGCTCTATGTGTAGGCCTGAGCTCTCTCATGATGCCCCTGCTGGTTAACTGGTGGTGTTGCAACAGCTAATGTACTTTGTGAGTGTGATATGTTTGTACGTTTGTTGCCTGTATTTGCTTGAATTTTTGCTCAAACACACATGACAGTCACATCTTTTTGAATCTCTACTTCATTTGTTTGCCCAGTGTTCAACTGCAGAGATTACAGAGATCATACATGCTGTTAACAGTTTACATTCACAAAATCTGTGATGCCTTCACTACAAGTTGGTTGCATAAAACTGATGGTTCAGTTTGACTGATTATTGCTTTCTCCCTGGTACTACTGGCTTTTTTCTGTGCTTCTCCTCATTACTAGTCAGAAACAGATATGGAAAAGCTTAACCCTTGTGTGATGTTGTGGTGTGTGGAACCTGTTTTCATAAGAAAATGATGCGATTTATTATTATTTCAACTTCAGATTCTTTGACCTTCGCTCAATTTCTGCAAAGAAATAAAAAATAACAGATTTTCAGTGACTTCACACTGTTCACCCCCCACACACTCATACACGTGGTTTTGGGTGAAACCATGGGGAACAAAAGTGTGTCTGTTTGTCTGTGTGTGTATATACACTATATTGCCAGAAGTATTCACTCACCCATCCAAATCATTGAATTCAGGTGTTCCAATCACTTCCATGGCCACAGGTATATAAAACCAAGCCCCTAGCCCTGCAGACTGCTTCTACAGACATTAGTGAAAGAATGGGTCGCTCTCAGGAGCTCAGTGAATTCCAGTGTGGTACAGTGATAGGATGCTACGTGTGCAACAAGTCCAGTTGTGAAATTTCCTCACTACTAAATATTCCACAGTCAACTGTCAGTGGGATTATAACAATAATAATTATAAATTATATTATATAAATATAATACATTATATAAATATAATCCTCTCCATGGATCACCACCTTATCGTGGTGGAGGGGTTTGCGTGCTTGAATGATCCTAGGAGCTATGTTGTCTGGAGCAAAAGCTCCTGGTAGGGTCTCCCATGGCAAACTGGTACTAGGTGACAGGTCAGACAAAGTGTGATCCATAATAACCCCTATGAAGACACAAAAACGGGACTTGTGTACCCTGCCCGAAACAGGGTTACCGGGGCCCCACCCTGGAGCCAGGCCTGGGGGAGGGGCTCGCCAGCGAGCGTCTGGTGGCCGGGCATTTACTCATGGTGCCTGGCCGGGCCCAGCCCGAAGGAGTTACATGAGTCCCCCCTCCCATCGACCCACCACCAATGGAAGGGGCAGTAGTAGGGGTTCGGTGCGTTGTGGATCGGGCAGTGTCCGAAGGCGTGGGCCTTGGCGTTCTGATCCTCGGTTGCTGAAACTGGCTTTTGGAACTTATCTCACTGGCGGGGAAGGAGCCTGAGTTGGTGCGCGAGGTTGAGAGATACCGGCTAGATATAGTCGGGCTCACCTCAACACAAAGCTTGGGCTTTGGGTCCAGTCTCCTTGAGAGGGGCTGGACTTTATTCTTTTCTGGAGTTGCCCATGGTGAGAGGCGGCGGGCAGGTGTGGGCTTTCTCATAGCCCCTCGACTCGTATGTTGGGGTTTTCCCCGGTGGACGAGAGGGTAGCTTCCCTACGCCTTCGGGTTGGGGAACGGGTCCTGACTGCTGTCTGTGCTTATGCACCGAACAGCAGTTCAGAGTACCCAGCCTTCTTAGAGTCCTTGGGAAGGGTGCTTGAAAGTGCTCCTCCTGGAGACTCTATTGTCCTACTGGGGGACTTCAACGTTCATGTGGGCAATGACAGTGAGATCTGGAGGGGTGTGATTGGGAGGAATGGCCTCTCTGATCTGAACCCTAGTGGTGTTCAGTTTTTGGACTTCTGTGCAAACCACAGTTTGTCCATCACGAACACCATGTTTGAACACAAGGATGTCCATGTCATCGGACTTGCGTCCATGTGTTTTGGACATTCGGGTAAAGAGAGGAGCTGGGCTGTCAACTGATCACCATCTGGTGGTGAGTTGGATCAGGTGGTGGGGGAAGATGCCGGTCAGACCAGGCAAGCCCAAACGTATAGTGAGGGTTTGCTGGGAACGTCTAGCAGAAGAACCTATGAGATTGATCTTCAACTCACACCTCCGTCAGAACTTTGACCAGATATCGGGGGAGGTGGGGGACATTGACTCAGAATGTGCCATGTTCTGTTCCTCCATTGCTGAAGCGGCTGACTGTAGCTGTGGCCGTAAGGTAGTTGGTGCCTGTCGGGGCGGTAATCCTCGAACCCGGTGGTGGACACCCCAGGTGAGAGATGCCGTCAAGCTGAAGAAGGAGTCCTACCAGGCATGGTTGGCCTGTGGGACACCAGAGGCAGCTGGCAGGTATCGACAGGCCAAGCGATCTGCAGCTTCAGTTGTCGCCAAGGCAAAAACCTGTGTATGGGAGGAGTTTGGTGAGGCCTTAGAAAGTGACTTTAAGTCGGCTCCGAAAAGATTCTGGCAAACCGTCAGGTGACTCAGAAGGGGAAAGCAGTGTGCCACTAGCACTGTATATAGTGGAGATGGTGAGCTGCTGACTTCGACTGAAGACGTCATTGGGCGGTGGAAGGAATACTTTGAGGACCTTCTCAATCCCACCGACACGTTCTCCAGTGAGGAGGCTGAGTCTGGGGACATGGGAATAGGCTTGTCCATTACTGAGGCCGAAGTCGCTAAGGTAGTTAAGAAGCTCCTTGGTGGCAAGGCGTCAGGGGTGGATGAGATCCGCCCTGAGTTCCTCAAGGCTCTGGATGTTGTGGGGCTGTCTTGGCTGACACACCTTTTCAACATTACGTGGACATCGGGGCGGTGCCACTGGATTGGCAGACTGGGGTGGTGGTGCCTCTTTTTAAAAAAGGTGACCGGAGGGTGTGTTCCAACTACAGGGGAATCACACTCCTCCCTGGCAAGGTCTATGCAGATGTACTGGAGAAGAGAGTCCGGCTTATAGTCGAACCTCGGATCCAGGAGGAGCAGTGCGGGTTCCACCCTGGTCGTGGAACACTGGACCAACTCTTCACCCTCTCCAGGATTCTGGAGGGTTCATGGGAGTTTGCCCAACCAGTCCACATGTGCTTTGTGGATCTGGAGAAGGCATTCGACTGTGTTCCCCGGGGTATTCTGTGGGAAGTGCTTCGGGAGTACGGGGTACATGGCTCTTTGCTACGAGCCATTCAGGCCCTGTACAAGCAAAGCTGGAGTTTGGTTCGCATAGGCGGCAGTAAGTCAGACTCGTTCCCAGTGAGAGTTGGACTCCGTCAGGGCTGCCCTTTGTCACCGATTCTATTCATACTTTTTATGGATAGAATTTCTAGGCGCAGTCAAGGGATGGAGGGTGTCCGGTTTGGTGACCTCAGGGTCACATCGCTGCTGTTTGCAGATGATGTGGTCCTACTGGGGACATCAGGCTGCGAACTTCAGCTTTCGCTGGATCGGTTTGCAGCCGAGTGTGAAGCGGCTGGGATGAGAATCAGTACCTCTAAATCCGAGACCATGGTTGTCAGGCAGAAAAGGGTGGAGAGCCCCTCTGGGTCGGGGATAGGCTCTTGCCTCAAGTGGAGGAGTTCAAGTATCTCGGGGTCTTGTTCACGAGTGATGGTACAACGGAGCGGGAGATTGACAGGCGGATTGGTGCTGGGTCAGCAGTGATGCGGGCTCTTTACCGGTCTGTTGTGGTAAAGAAAGAGCTGAGCCATAAGGCAAGGCTCTCGATTTACCGGTCGATCTACGTTCCCACCCTCACCTATGGTCATGAGCTTTGGGTAATGACCGAAAGAATAAGATCGCGAATACAAGCGGCTGAAATGAGTTTCCTCCGCAGGGTGTCTGGACTCTCCCTTAGAGATAGGGTGAGAAGTTCAGTCATCCGGGAGGGACTCGGAGTAGAGCCGCTGCTTCTTCACGTCGAGAGGAGCCAGCTGAGGTGGTTCGGGCATCTGGTTAGGATGCCTCCTGGACGCCTCCCTCGGGAGGTGTCACAGGCAAGTCCACCTGGGAGGAGACCCCGGGGAAGACACAGGACATGCTGGCGTGACTATATCGCCCAGCTGGCCTGGGAGCGCCTCGGAATCCCCCTTGGAGAGCTGGTGGAAGTGGCTGGGGAAAGGGAGGTCTGGGCTTCATTGCTTAGGATGCTGCCCCCGCGACCCGAACCCCGGAGAAGCAGAAGATAATGGATGGATGGATGGATGGATGGATGGATATATAAATATAATGTGGAAGCGATTGGGAACGACAGTAACTCAGCCACAAAGTGGTCGGCCACGTCAAATGACAGAGCGGGGTCAGCGGATGCTGAGGTGCATAGTGCGCAGAGGTCGCCAACTTTCTGCAGAGTCAATCGCTACAGACCTCCAAACTTCATGTGGCCTTCAGATTAGCTCAAGAACAGCATAGAGAGCTTCATGGAATGGGTTTCCAAGGCAGAGCAGCTGCATCCAAGCCTTACATCATCAAGCACAATGCAAACCATCAAATGCAGTGGTGAAAGGAACTCTTAATGCTTCAGCACCAAGAGATTTTGGACAATTTCATGCTCGCAACTTTGTGGGAACAGTTTGGGGACGGCCCCTTCCTGTTCCAACATGACTGCGCACCAGTGCACAAAGCAGGTCCATAAAGACATGGATGAGCGAGTTTGGTGTGGAAGAGCTTGACTGGCCTGCATAGAGTCCTGACCTCAACCCAATAGAATGCACTTCTGGAAGAACGGTCAAAAATAAACACACTCCTAAACCTTGTGGAAAGCCTTCCCAGAAGAGTGGCAGCTGTTATAGCAGTAAAGGGTGGGCCGACATCATATTAAACCCTATGGATTAAGAGTGGAATGTCACTCGATATGTGTGTGAAGCCAGATGAGTGAATACTTTTGGGAATGTAGTGTATGTATGCATGTGTGTGTGTATGTGTGTGTGTGTGGCTGCGTACCACTGGTACCATTGATGCCATTAGCAAGTGTACACTTGTTTATCTCATGTTCATCACGGTATTTCGACACAATGCAGTGTGTGTGTGTGTGTGTGTGTGTGTGTGAGGGTGGACAGGAAAACCCTACCCTGACCATGTGACATTTTAAATATCTGGTATTTTTACATAAATTTTTATGATTATGATTTACAAACAATTATATGGTGGGTCCACCAGACCACTGAGTTACAAAAACATCAACACCACACAAGGGCTAATAATGTCTTACAACTGCCTTACAAAAGACATAAATAAGTAAAGTTAATGTGGAACTTTCTAGAAATTTCTGGCATTCTATCATATCTAACATTCTTATAGACAGCGCCTCTCAAGTGTTACAAAAAAAGACACATTCAGAGAGCTAGGAGGGAAAATTACAGGCCTGAGAGACACAAACTACACACTTCATTTCATATAATCACTGTTGTTTTTCTGCAAAAGAGAAGAAATCACTAGAAGACATTACTCTTCATCACTCTCCTACGCTGACCACGGTGGACAAGAAGACAAATTATATACTTCACTGTCAGCAGGGGCAAGCATTCAGTCCTGTAACAGTCCCTTGGTGCGTCCTATGCATGCGTAGAGAAAACGGGGAAGGACAGTTCATCTCTTCACGTTTTTACCCACATCTCTACAGAGCTTCTGTTGAAGTTTTTAAGCACTGAAATCTCAAATGTGCATCTCAAATAGATAAATATATACACACTTACAAATATATCTACACAATGATCTTGGTTTTGTCTGTGTTGAGGGAGATGTTGGAGATACACCAGGCAGCCGGGTAGGCCGATCCATCATTGTCGCTGATGTGGCCAACCACTGAGGTATTGCCTGCAAATTTAATTATGATGTTTTATATGTGCAGAGGAACGCAGTCTTGGGTAAACAAGGAGAAGAGCAGAGGACTCAGTACACAGCCTTGCGGGACACTGGTGTTCAGGGTGGGGGTGGAGGACATATGACTGCCCAATTTCACAGACAGGTCTTTTTGTCAGGAAGTCCAAGACCCAATTACACAGGAGGGTGTTGATTCCCAGAACACTGAGCTTGCTGACCAGCCTGGTGGGGATGACTATACTGAAAGCAGAGCTGAAGTCAGTGAATGTATGTTTTCCGATTTCTAGGGAGGACTTGGGACAAATGAAGAGTGTGGAAATGGCATCCTCTGTTTACCTGTTTGAGTGCAAACTGGAAGGGATCCAGTGATGGTGGGAGCACTGGTTTCAGAAGACTGAGAACCAAACAGGGCAGAAGAGTGAACAGCAGCCTGGGCCAGTGACATGTTGAAGATGTCAGTGAATACTGGTGCAAACTGTCCAGTGCATGTTCTGAGGAAGCTCAATCTGTAGACATATTAGTCTAAAGAATTAGTAAGTTTTTAAAACCCAGTGCCCCACAGGATAAAAGTACATGGATATAATCATGGATGCTTTTTTGCCTTTCATAGCCCAATGAAAATGCCAATACAAATAAATTGAACTGAATGTTGATAATTAAGGTAAAAAATGGTAACATTTACTTGATGGGGCCATGGCTAATGTCAAAACAGTCACTGAAGGCATGATTTTACTTATTTTGAATTTTATCTGGGCGACTACAATATCAGGATTTATTCCCCAGAACATTTTTGAGGTCAGTTGATAGTAAAAAAATGATAATAGTGA
The DNA here is from genome assembly GCF_015220715.1 of Pygocentrus nattereri. NCBI lineage: Eukaryota > Metazoa > Chordata > Actinopteri > Characiformes > Serrasalmidae > Pygocentrus > Pygocentrus nattereri. The sequence goes on from NC_051223.1 coordinate 34,460,594, forward strand.
TCTGTGCATGTATATTAATCCACATCATGTATTAATACATATTTATACTGGACAAATATTTTTAAATATAGAATTATTTATGGGGTTTATAGAGAAATGAATATCCATTTGTTTTTGAGAGGATTTAAGTTAGAATTTCAGGCATTAGACAACTTATCCCACCCAGACAAAGGGCAAAAGGACCCCAAAAGTATAATGGCCCAAAAATATTTTAAGACATATTTATTTTTGTTTCCCGTGCGACCCAGAAGGATAAGTGACTTAGAAAAAGTGTGTGTGTATTTTTTGTTTCTCTGCTCAATTAGTGTTATGTGCTAACTATAATGATCAGAGGGAGAAATGATACAGCAAAAGGCCAAGAATCGCCAGAGAAAATGATCTGGAACATGATCTGTGGAAATATGATAAGATAATCCTTTATTAGTCCCACAGCAGAGAAATTCACAAATGCATGTAAAAATTTTCATTAGATTGCAGTGCAATAAGAAAAATTTCACAGGCACATACTTCCCAACAGTCAGCAGTCATCTGATGTCTTGATGGGTCTACACAAGTGTTGGTCAGCAGGGAAAACATTCTAAGTTCACATTTCTGGGAGTGTCCCCTCACATGGCTGTGAAATGAAAACTGTGCCATCCTGCCCCACTCTGCTCTGCTAGGTAAAAGGCCTGGACGATGTGCAAAAATAACCAGTACAATGATTTCTAGTTAAAAATCATGATTCCTGGTTATATAGCCTCCCTTCTCACATCCAAATGCCCTCAACCAATATATGTAGTCTATGTCACAGTGAAGCAAACTGAAGTTCCATAACATGTCAGGTTTAATTTTTGCTTCCATGCACTCAAGCTACATTTAACGTGAAGTGAGTAGAAGGCAAAAGCTGTTGGGTAAAGCTAGAATCATAGCATAGAGGACTAACAGGCAGCTTCTCTCTCTCTCGTTCTAAAAAAAACAAACACAACTAAAAAATAAATGAACTGACTATTGGGGTACAGACCAACACGCTTCTAAATGGAATGTGAACATATATGTGGAATGGAAAACATATTCAAAGATGTTTAATAAGTCCTCTCTAGTTCTCTGTCGGTTCAATAAAAAGGGAATTTCCTTCCATCCATCCATCCATCCATCCAAGCCGCTTCTCCGTCAGGGTTGCGCTTCAGCCTATCCCAGCAGTCTTCGGGCGGAAGGCAGGATACACCCTGGACAGGTCACCAGTCCATCGCAGGGCAGACAGACACAGACAGTCACTCACACCTAGGGGCAATGTAACATGTCCAGTTGGCCTGACTGCATGTCTATGGACTGTGGGAGGAAACCGGAGAACCCGGGGGAAACCCACGCAGAGAACATGCAAACTCCACACAGAGAGGACCCCGGTCACCCAGCCGGGGAATCGAAACCAGGCCCTCCTCGCTGTGAGGCGACAGCGCTACCCACCATGCCACCGTGCCGCCCACAAAAAGGGAATTTATTGGCTAAATATCAAACCAGAATTCCAATTAGATTCAATACTAAAGAAAATAAAATAAAAATAAAAGTCAAAAGAAACAAATAGCTCAAGTAACATGATTCACAGCTAGACAGTATGAGGAAGTGTGGTTTATTGGGGAAGCAGATGTGAAAGAGCTTCTAGAGAATGCACCTAAGTATGGTTGTTGATAGCTATATGGGTGTATATATGACAGTATGAGGAAGTGTGGTTTCTTGGGGAAGCAGATGTGAAAGAGCCTCTAGAGAATGACCCTAAGTATGGTTGTTGATAGCTATATGGGTGTATATATGTATTAAGAGTGTTCTTAATAAATAAATTAGCACCAGAGCCCCGAGTGCAATGATATGTAAGGAAGGAGGGGTCGCCCGGGACCAGCTCGATCGAAGGCAGGAGCTCACGCATTGGGGTCGTCTTCTCTATCGGGATAGCCGTACAGGCGAACGCCCTGTCAGTTAACAACTGGGCGGAGATTTCTCGAGGCTGCTCAAGGGTGGAGCTTGGTCTTTCGATGGTCAATCTGCTCACAGATTAGTGCATGGCTCGGCAATGCCGGGTCTCTGTGGTGTCAGAAGAGCTCTAACTCAACTGGTGAGGTTTGGATTGCAGTCAGGCTTCTGAGGCTGGAGATACTAATTTAACTATCTCTTCTTTGGCTTCTTTAGCCGAAAATGTGAATAAGTCCCCTCTGGCCAGATAAAAAACCTATTCGCCTTCTTTCTCTACGAGTGCTTTACACTTAAAGTGTACAAATGAACACACCAGTTACAAAGACAGACAAAGGTTTCAGACAGCTCCCTGCAGTTAAGAGTTTGTGTGAAGTTGAGTCTCACATTTACATGCAGGGAAGCTGAGAGGTGCACTGCCAGAATGCCCCCCTGCATTACATTAATATTCTGAAGCCTTTCATAAAGCTGTTTTGATCCCAGCACTGAGGCAGTCTGAGTCTGCATGGATCCATGGAGCAGACTGCAGAACATAGGAGATATAAAAGAAAAATTCTTGACTTTTATCTAGACCTCTCTGTATCAGTCCTCACCCAGAAGAAAATCATGGTGTTACACAAAGCTGCTGATACAAATTTTGTGGCTTTGTAGAAAAGCATCAGGGTTTTTACCTCATCTGCGCTGAGACTGGACACTTTAATAACATTGGGCCTCATTCACCAACATCTTCCTAGGTTTTTCTTAAATTTGCTGTTGAGAAAGATCCTAAGAAAAAGTCTATTTCTCATTCCTGACGTGTTTTTAAACCACAGAACTGTTCACACCTTTGTGCTCTTAAGTGTGTGTAGCTTCTGTTCTTACCTAAGAACAAACTCCAAATAAGTCCACATAGGTGAATGTCAGAATGGTCATAAAACTGCATAAGAGGGTTTTTAAACTAAATTTCTTCTTTAGTACGGACGGTGAATGTGGCCCACAGTTTTGTTATGAAACATGTTCATTCATAAAAAAAAAAGAAACATGTTCATTGCTGTGTACTAAATAACGTATTTATTTGTAATATTTTCTTTGTTTATTTCCAATCGTATGTTCCCATGCACAGTAGATAATGATGCACAATAGTGAACAGTTTATGTGGAAAAAAGTTCAAATGGTTTTGCACTGATACGACCTTATAACCAGAAACAGAGTGGTCAAAGTTTTATCAATTGTTCTTTATTAAAGCTTATTTTTAAGGGCATAAATAAGCTTGCAAGTTTATTAGAAAGCAGGAAAACAGTGGAGTGACAACAAAAAGAGAGCAGTAAGTGGCTACAGTACAATGCCAGTGCTCAGAACAGCTTTTGGTCAGTCATCTGATACAGCTAAAGGCCTACGACTATGGAATGTTTTACCGTTAGAAATCAAAACAAAAAGTTAACTCAAGCTTTTTTTTATTGTAAAAGTGAAACATCGGTGTAAAGAGAAACAAACAGAACATTTTGCAGGTTTTAGATGATACACAGACATACAGATGCATTCATCACAGATTTAGTCATACAAGTAGGTGCGTTTTCTGTATTTTATGTAATTATTAAATTTGTCGTGCTATTATTTGTTTTTATTTATTTATTTATTTATTAGGCCTAACCAGGGACTGCAGCTGCAAATTAGCCTAAGCTAGATGCTCTATATGCATTACATGTGTTGTGTTCTATGTAACAATGTTTATCTGTATTGTCCCTGTCACATGAACAAAAGGTAAGATAAGATGTTTGATAAAAGTTTGGCCTTATAGTTCATCTAACACCAAACAGCAAGTTAACAGAGCAATTATCCTGAGTTACATCCTGTTAACTCTTTATTGAAAGGATCCCAGATAGGAAGCACATATCCATCTGCTAGCTTGATTAGGTCGACACCCCGTTGACTGTATTCCACTCCTGGTCCACCCTCGGACCACCCAGATTATTATGCTGTATATAAGGTCTAACTGAAACAGGTTTTAAATGTGCATTTTGGAAAATAAATCAAAGCAAATATTACAAAACAACTGGGGAAAGAAAAGATGAGATAATATTAAATGATTTTGTGAATGTGCTGCTGATGTGCATTGATATCGCTGTTAGCATTAGTCAATAAACTGATTTACAAAGGATAATGAAAGAAAAATGAAGAGAAAAATAAGTAAATTGGACCATGAGTGGAAAATAAAAGATCAAAAGTTCCATTATGCGTAAAATTCTTCTTGAGAAGAGTCGGCTGTCTGGAGAACACAGAGTAAAAACACGGTGGGCCACCAGCTTTGCCATCAATGGGCTAACAGTATCCACTATCCGTCTACTATCTGTAATACAATTATAATTTAAGGTAGCCTTAAATTTAAGGTGAAACTCCAAATCAGTTTTTACAGTGTAAAAAAAAAACACCTCATTTTGGAAACCAGCTAAACCCAAGCCAGATGTTGGGCATAAATGTTTACATGACATTTTGACATCCCCATCAGGTTAAGGTCACCCTGGAGAACTCTATACATGCTTAGCAGCTTTTAAAATATATAAAAATATATTTAAAAAAAACTACTGGTCAAATGTTTTTGTGCTAGCAGGACACTAACGAGGAGACGTGTAGAAGAGATGGCAGAGGACTTTAAGAACCGCATTATTGGGGAAGCTTCTCTGTTTTTGACGTATATATTTATGTTTATATTAATATAAGTAAAAATAATGTGTGGCAATGCCTTATTAAAGCATGGGAATGAGATCTTAATGCATCCACACATTAGGATCTCGGTCCCACGCCTTACTAAGTTGTGGCCACGACTTAATTATCTTGTTCCCACGGCTTATTAAGTTGTGGCCATTTTGGGCCGTTTCTTTTGGACCAGTCTTCATGAAATTTACACACAACATAAACGGCAACGATTATGTCAAAAACTGAAAAACCACAAAGTTGGAGATACAAGGTTTTCAGCGAGATATATACATATACATTGTTATATAATCAGTGTTAAGTAATTAAATATAATTATATTTAATTAATTAACACTTAACACTGAGCAGGTTTACAGTGGTGCACTACTGGAAACTTGTTCAGTGTTAATGTGCACATTAAACTGACCCCAGTTTATCGTCTCTGACTGACTGATTAGCACTAGTGAGACAGCTTGTCACACTATTCCCTGCGATATGATTTGTTTCTTGAAGAGTTCAAGGTTCAGCCTCTCTTGGAACAGTCTCTGAAAAACCTTTGTAATATACTTTCTGAAGATAACTACCAAACCAATGAGGGCTAAGATACTCAGGAGGGCCAAAAAAAGGATATCTATACGATAATGAGGACTGGTGCTGGTGCTGGTGCTGATGCCAAAACATGCAATTACTGTGGAAAAGAAAAGAAAACAGTGTTACATTATTAAAGTAAGGCAGAAATCAGAGCAGGATCTACAAATATAACAGAATATAATGAGCAGATCATTTATACTTGTGAAAATAAAGTACCAGTTACATTAACAGTGGCAAAAGCAAAGATTAAACCCTTTATATCCCAGGCTTGTTACATCCAAAGGCTTATTTTTCAGAAACTACATGGAAAGCAAAGCAAATGAGCTCTTATTCCTTAGCTATAATGGTGAAGAATGAAAGTCTGGATGGTCAGCAGGATATTTACTGCAAGTTCACAAATATGTTCATTATTTTCCATTCAAAATGGTCTTAATGTGAATTATTTTATAATTGTTACGTGTGTGATGCTGTAAGTATTGTTGAAATAGTTCTGATAAAGTAGTTTCACTGGCCCATTTGCTGTAAATATGTAAAATGAGTATTCTAATGTAAATAAACTCAGTAGAATATTAAAAGAAGAGGACAGTGTACTTTCTGGTGCAGTAGCGAAGAAATCTGTGAAAAGAGTCAGATTGAGATCAATTTAATCGAAAGCATTTAAAATTTAATGAATAAATAATAGATTTTTTTTTTCTCATGTGAATAGAACAGAAGAGGGAGAATTACTGTACCTGGTGGTATAGTAGTGACCTCCTCTGTGAAAGAAAGTCAGACTGAGATCAATTTAATCGAAAGCATTTAAAATTTAATGAATAAATAATTGATGAATTGATTTTTTTTCTCATGTGAATGGAATAGAAGAGGAAGAGTTACTGTACCTGGTGGTGCAGGAGTGACCTCCTCTGTGAAAAGAGTCAGATTGAGATCAATTTAACAGAAAGCATTTAAAATTCAACGAATAAATAATTGATGAATTTAACATTGTGTAACTTCTCTACTGACAAAAGAAACATACCTGATAACATCACACTGAGATCCCCTTTAATAGATGTACATGTCAGTTGTACCCAAAGTCTAAATGTCCCGCTGTCTTTCATGGATGGATTCTGAATTGTGTAATTAACTGTGGGATTCCCGTCACAATCAGTGTCACTTTTCAGCTCAATTCCATTCTTTATCCATTTGTATTGAGTACAGCTGCAGCTTGGATCACGTGTAATATTGCAGGTCAGAGTTAATGGTTTCCCAACTGTTCCAGTTATGTTCTGACATTCAACATAATCTAGAAAAAAACAAAACAAAACATAAACAAAGAATGAATACATTGTCATTAAATGCATTGTAATAGTTCAATAAACAGACACACACACACACACACACACACCCACACACACACACACACACACACACACTTTAACATATATGTGATATGTGAACTGACTTCTGTCACTTTCACTGGAGCAGCCTGTGAGAAGCAGGGCTTGGATCAGCACAAACTGAAGCAGACGCAGTCGGTCCACAGCCTCAGTCATTCTGGAGCTGCATGTAAACATGTAATTAGATTAAAGTCCAAATGTGAAATGCAAATAACCAGATGTACGAGAACAGAGCTTTAGAAAATAGTCTCAGTGGATTACATCACATCAAGCTGATTACTAGTTATTTATTTGTTTATAAGATGTATAATCTATATTTTTAAATGAAATCTACTTCTACACTGCATACAAAGTTATTTCTAGATTGCTCGGCTAAAGTGAGGTTTGTATCTACTGATTCCTTCATTCACAGAATGTTACAATCAGAGCTTTTAAAATATTTTTGTTTTGTTTTTTTAAAAAAATGATAAATGACAATTTCATATACTAAACCGAACGTCTCATAAACACGTCAGTTACACTTTAACTATAACTGAAGAAGCATGAGAGGCCTGTCAGCTGTATCCCTAAACTAAAGCCCCCATCACATTGCTTCATTTATGAAGACTGACAGACTAACAGTCTAACGGTTTCACTGCACTTTTAAAGAAAAGAACTTCACATTTTGCATAATTTAAAAACTTGAGTTACACTTTAAATTGTATCAAGATATCATGATGAACATACTGATAGAAACGCTCCAATCTTGCTCCTTTAACTTCCACTACAATTAAGAACATTTCACTTCTCCTGTGAAGTTGCCATTTTGTAGATGTCAGGTTTTATACATCATTGATTTTTTTCACTTTGAAGTTCTGATTCCTGTTTCTCATTACAGATACAATCACATGTCCTACAGATGAGATCTAAAACAAATAAGTAATGCTGTTTTCCATGTCCAGTCATCTGATAGGGGGTCCAGCAAGGTTTGAAGATATTCAGTAGGGTATCTATGATGCTCACATGTAATGTACCTGGCCTGTCAGTCTCATGATAAACACTTTTGCCTTCATAGTCAATGCCATGTATCTCTGTTTCAGATACATAAGGTTTGACCCAGTCATCGGTCCACAAGGCCATTGGACTCCTGGCATTCTGTTCTGAGATGGTGATAATTCCACTGACTGACAAACTTGTAAGGAACATGTAATGTAGGGTCCACAAATGCGTCTGATCATCTGAGGATACAATATAGGTATGTTCCACAGAGCTGCCTATATACACTATATTGCCTTTAAGGGGCCGAGCCAAACTCCTGGAAAACGACACCACACCATAATCCCCCCTCCACCAAAGTTTACACTTGGCACAATGGAGTCAGACAAGTACCGTTCTCCTGGCAACCGCCAAATGCAAAGTCATCCATTAGACTGCCAGACAGAGAAGCGTGATTCATCACTCCAAAGAACACGTCTCCACTGCTCTAGAGTCCAGTGGCGGTGCTTTACACCACTGCATTCCATGCTTTACATTGCGCTTGGTGATGTAAGACTTGGATACAGCTGCTCAGCCATGGAAACCCATTCCATGAAGCTCTCTACGCTGTTCTTGAGCTAATCTGCAGGCCACATGAAGTTTGGAGGTCTGCTGCAATTGACTCTGTCACCTGTGATGACATTGGTGACCTCTGTGCACTATACGCCTCAGCATCCAGTCTCTGTCATTTTACGTGGCCGACCACTTCATGGCTGAGTTGATGTCATTCCCAATCTCTTCCACTTTGTTATAATACCACTGACAGTTGACTGTGAAATATTTAGCAGTGAGGAAATTTCATGACTGGACTTGTTGCACAGGTGGCGTCTGATCACGGTACCACGCTGGAATTCACTGAGCTCCTGAGAGCGACCCATTCTTTCACTAATGTCTGTAGAAGCAGTCTGCAGGCCTAGGGGCTCAGCTTTATACACCTGTGGCCATGGAAGTGATTGGAACACCTGAATTCAATTATTTGGATGGGTGAGTGAAGACTTTTGGAAATATAGTGTAGGTCTGACACAACCCTGCTAACATCTGCCCACAGTCGTTCATTCCTTGGTTATGGAAGCTCCTCCCCCATTAAAACCTGTTTTCTATTCCTCCTTTTCTTACCATTTACTCTGGCCCTGTTCCTCCTAACTCTTAGTGACAGACCAAACACTGAGACTCCCAGCTGGAAAAAGAGCTGTGTAAGTTTTTCCATTCTGGGCGACTTTTTACTTTCACTTCACTACATTTCAGAGTCTAATATCTGACTTTTTCCTCCACTACATTTTGAGAAATCTGTCGTTCCTTTTGTTTTTGTGTGTATAAAAACGTAACATGTCAAAACGAAAGAAGCGCAAAGCCAAAGCACCAATCAGGGCACAGCGGTCACTTTGTTCTGAGCTTGTTTTGACCTGTTGGTCATACCAACCCAGTGCAGCAGGTTGAACATCAGAGGCAGCAGCATAAAATCTGGGAGCACATTCGTCACCTAAATGATGAACTAACCTAACTTTGTGTAAACAGAGCACAATATAGACCACATATGCAGTCGTGACTGGCGCGGCTTTTTTCTGAATTCATACAAACACTTTCATTTTATAGTAAATTAGTTTGGGTTAGTTTATGTTTATGAACAGAGGCCTACAGATCAACATAGTAAAGGAAAACTTATTTGTGATCCTGAGTTTAAAGCCAGTTTCTGTTCAGCTTGTAACTGATTTACAAAGTAATCTTAAACTGAAACTTTGCTTGTGTGTAAAAAGTGATTTCAGAGCCACTCGGTTCTCCCTGATGGAAACTGTTTACCTTCAGTGTTTTGTGCTTATGATCATTTTAATAGACGTCAGCGTCACTAATTAATGACGTTCTATTAAAAGACTGGGAGAGGACTTTCACCTGAAATGAGTTAATGAACCGAGTCTTGTTATAAAAATGATAACAGGATATTAGAGTCATAATTAATCTTTTAGTACTTTTACTTTCGATACTTAAGTACATTTGAAGGCAAATACTTTAGTACTTTTACTCAAGTGGAGGTCTAGATTAAGGAACTTCTACTTTACTGGAGGAATATTTTACCTTGGGTGTCTCTACTTTAACTCAAGTACATGATCTGTGTACTTCGTCCACCTCTGGCATGAGATCTGAGTTACACTTCAAACTTGAGGTAAACAAACTCGCGCAGTTTCTTCCTTTCGCGTCCTCAAGGTTCATTCCGTCTCGCGTTTCCTCGCGTGTCTTTTGCCCTAACCGGCTCGTCATAGTTCTGTTAGAAAGTTCTGGGCTGGTTAAAAATATCTCGACCTACAGTCCCGGAAGGCGAGACCAAGCGACGCCTCCGTTCTGAGGGAAACATAAAGAGAACTTACAGTGAAGACCAGCTAAACGCTGCCTGTCCACACATGACCGAGGTCAGGAGATCCGTGCTGCTACTCCGAGCCTCAAACTTTACGCTTTTAAAATGGAGCTTTTTCCTGTTCACATCTGATACTGATCTCCAGAAACAGGGGGGAGACCCCGCCTACCCACCTGGCTCTGTCTAGACTGTATCGCACTGAAAAGGACATCAGCTTTGACTTCAAGTAGAGGAAACTTAGAAAAAACGACATTAGAAATGTCTCTTAGTTTTAGAACAGAAACACTATAAAAGTGGCGCTTTGCTTTACTGTCTTTTAAACCCTTACCAAGCCATGGGCTCGCTGGTGGGCCCAAAGTTTCATTACATCTATAACCCAAGAAAAGCTCCATCTGTTTGCACTGAAGTCACTGTAGTCAATGAATAACAAGCCTTGGTATGTAATAAGCATGTAATGTTAAGGTGTTCAATTCCAGCCCAAACCACAAGCATAGCTCATCTAGTGTTTGGTATAGTGTAGTGGGTAACACCTCTGCCTTCTACATTGTAGACCAGGGTTCAATCCCCTGTCTGGCTAAGTGCTCTACACTGTACCAATAAGAGTCCTTGGGCAAGACTCCTAACACTACCTTCACCTACCTGTGTAAAATGATCCAATTGTAAGTCACCCTGGATAAGAACATCTGCCAAATGCCATAAATGTACATTTGAAGCTTACAACCATGTATCAATGAACTCCATCAGTCACTAATAATAAATAAATAAGCTTAATCCAACACCTAGTGCAACTCTATAGTGTTTGTATCCAATGTTCCAATGCACAGTAGATTAATGAATTACAATTATGAACAGTTTATGGGAAAAATAAAACGTGTTTAGCACAGAGATATAGCCTTGTTACCATAAACAAAGTGGAGTAGCTTGATCAAAATGGGCTCTGAACTAATTCAGTCAGTGACCACACTGTGTCAGTAATATAGTGCTATTTCATAGAAATCAGATACAAAAAGTGCAAAATAATACAAATCCACATTTGCTACTTTTATGCAAAACATTTTATGAAATGAACATCTGCACCACTGGAAACCTGACCAGTGTTTATATTGTAGCTACACCGAAGAGGTGGTGCTGGTGTGCTTTATTAAAGCGTGTAGTGTCACCACAGCCGCGCTGAATTGTCTAACAATTCGCTCTAATTAGCCACTTCCCAATCTAAAGGAACACACACAGGCCTGCCCACTTTCACAATAAGGGTCTTTCTCCAAACATCCCAAAACATCTCTAAAAGCCATCCATCCATCCATCCATCCATCCATCCATCCATCAAGCCGCTTCTCCGTCAGGGTCGCGGGGGGTGCTGGAGCCTATCCCAGCAGTCTTCGGGCGGAAGGCAGGAAGCACCCTGGACAGGTCGCCAGTCCATCGCAGGGCAGACAGACAGACACAGACAGTCACTCCCACCCAGGGGCAATTTAGCATGTCCAATTGGCTCGACTGCATGTCTTTGGATTGTGGGAGGAAACCGGAGAACCCAGAGGAAACCCACGCAGACACGGGGAGAACATGCAAACTCCACACAGAGAGCACCCTGGTCGCCAGGCCAGGGAAACGAGCCCAGGCCCTCCTCGCTGTGAGGCGACAGCGCTACCCACCACACCACCGTGCTGCCCCATCTCTAAAATTTACCTTGTAAACACATTACAGTGTGTTTCATAAAACTGACTCCATCTTTTCAGTGTGTCACTTTCTTATTTCCCTCCTTCATCAGCTGTGACTGACTGATCAGCACTAGTGAGACAGCTGCCACACTATTCCCTGAGATATGTTCTGTTTCATGGAGACGTCCTCATTTAGCCTGTTTTCAAAACAGTCTCAGAGAAACCACTGTTATATACGTAATGTAGAAAACCTCCAAACCAGTGAGGCCTAAGATGGTCAGCATGGCCACAAAATTACAGCCACATGATGATTATAACAACTGTTGTTGACAATAATGTCATTTTCTGTAAAGAAGAAATTCCAGGAACCGTTACACTTGTGATGCTAAGTATTGTTTAAATAGTCCTAAAGAAACACTTTCACTGTAAATATGTAAGGTTTTTTTCTTATGTAAATAAACTCAATAGAATATTAAAGGTACCTGTACCTGCTGTAGAACTGACTCTCTCTGTGAAAAGAGTCAGACTGAGATAAATTTAACAGTGTGCACATTGATTTATCAGTCTACTCAGGCTTTAGCAGAGCTCAGTAACACTGAGATTAATAACTGATCATCACATTGATTTATCAGTCTACTCAGGCTTTAGCAGAGCTCAGTAACACTGAGATTAATAACTGATCATTACATTGATTTATCAGTCTACTCAGGCTTTAGCAGAGCTCAGTAACACTGAGATTAATAACTGATCATTACATTGATTTATCAGTCTACTCAGGCTTTAGCAGAGCTCAGTAACACTGAGATTAATAACTGATCATCACATTGATTTATCAGTCTACTCAGGCTTTAGCAGAGCTCAGTAACACTGAGATTAATAACTGATCATTACATTGATTTATCAGTCTACTCAGGCTTTAGCAGAGCTCAGTAACACTGAGATTAATAACTGATCATCACATTGATTTATCAGTGTACTCAGGCTTTAACAGAGCTCAGTAACACTGAGATTAATAACTGATCATTACATTGATTTATCAGTACTCAGGCTTTAGCAGAGCTCAGTAACACTAAGATTAATAATTGATCATCACATTGATTTATCAGTCTACTCAGACTTTAGCAGAGCTCAGTAACACTGAGATTAATAACTGATCATTACATTGATTTATCAGTCTACTCAGGCTTTAGCAGAGCTCAGTAACACTGAGATTAATAACCAAAGATTTCAATCTTCTGAAGATTAATTTTTTTTAATTTAGTTGAAAAGTATTGAAAACTTGTTTTCCTAAAAATGTAAAAAGTTAGTGTATTCTGAATACTGTCTTTACAAAACGTAACTTGAAGAGTGTATATACAGTTGAAACCAGAAGTTTACATACACTATATAAAAAGACATATATGCATTTTTTTCTCACTGTCTGGCATGAAATCAGAATAAACGTTTCCCGTTTTAGGTCAATTAGGATTACCAAAATTATTTCAATTATTTGATTGAGTTTGCAGTTAAGCACCCAAGTTTCTGTACACCTCACGGCCATGTTTGATCGGTTGGTTCCCAGTTGTGGTATTTTGAAACAGCGCTTTGAAACGGTAAAGAAGTCACATCACTTCTTTATGGTGACGGCTGAGTTCTCTCATGATGCTCTCTGCTGGCTAACTGGTGGTGTTGGAACAGCCAGCATTGTTCTTAAATCATCCTGAGTAAACAGGCAAACACAAAAAAATTACATCTGTAACTTTTGCCTGAACACCTAAAAGCACAAAGCACATTACATTCACATCCTTTTGCATCTCTCCTCTGATTGTTTGCTCAGTGTACAACAGCTGAGATTACATGGAGTTAACAGCTTGCATTTGACAAAATCTCTGATGTGTTACAAAGGTGCAAGTTGGTCTGATACAATTAATAGTCCAGTTAGATTATTTGTTGTACATTATTTTCCCCAGGACTCAGTACCACTACCTTTTGTCCTTGAATCTGCTCATTACAAGCCAGGAACACATATAGAAATGCTTACACTTTATTTACTAGCTAGAACTGCTTAACAAAACAAGTGGATAGCTAGTTTGCATGGATAACTAACATTCTCTTGGTATATGCTGCACATTGACTCAACCATTTGTGAGAATTTGGTGAAGGATGACTCGTCTTTTCACACTTTTCCCCACATTTCTAGTGTTTAAGTTTTTTTCAGTACTGAAATCTCAAGTACTCAATCAGTAAACACAGTAGCTAAATAAGTTCTTTAGTCCCAATGCCCCACAAGATAAAAGTTCTTGTAAATAATTATACAGCCCCATAAAAATGTCAGTTGATATTAAAAAAAATAAAAAATATATATATGCAAGTACATGAATAAAGATTTATATCAATGCATAATTATATTGTATACATATTGTTTAAATATAAGATTATGGCGATTACAGAGGTAGGTATATATGTTTATTTATGAAGGATATTTTTTTCATTATTATTTAAAGTTAGGCATTAGACAGCTCCCTCAAACAAAGAGCAAAAGGTCCCCATAAGCATAATGGCCTAAAACTATTTTGAAGACATAGTTATTCATGATAGTTTCACTGGCTAGCTAGTATTATGTGCTAACTATAGTGATCCGAGAGAGTGAATATAGGGGGAAAGAGTATCGGACCAAGCACTGAGCCTTGTGGGACACCAGTGGAGAGTCTGCATGAAGCCCATGTGGATCCACTTTAAGGATACATCCAAATACCCCAGAAGGTGTTGCTTCTTCTTCCTGATCCAGTTCCTCTTCTTCATGACCCAGAAACTGATTTCTCTGATGCCGTCATTACAGCAAAAGGCCATGAAGAGCCAAAAACGTCCTGAAACATCCTGTTCAGCCATTTTAAGCTGTACACAGCATAGAACTCTGTCCCCTCCTAATTCAGATGGTGTCGTATGAAAAGGGGCATTGCACATAAACCTCAGCAAATCCCTCTGTAATTCTGGAGCTGCATGTAAACATTTCATTAGATTGCAGTGCAATAAGTGAAAGTGAAAAGTAAATACATAGTTGACTTATAAAGTTGTTTTATTTTTGATTTTGCACTCAGTAAATTTAAGAGGGGGCTAGAATGGACAGAAACTTGAGAGACCATTGTTAACATTAACCGACATAATTGATGCTGTTATTAAAGCAAGGGGACACATTACTAATATAAAAGAAATGATGCATGCAATTATTTTGAAATTAAAGTGGCAATAAATGGTCACTCATTGCACAGATTTTGCTAATAATACTGTTACTGACTAATAGCCTGTTCGTGTCCTCGGTGCTTAAAGAGTGTTTATACTTACGTCGCTGTTGGTCAACACTGAGTGATGTGAGGTGATCCAGGCATCTTCCTTTGCCCTTGCTGAAACTTTCACGTTGAATGTATGACGTATGAATGTTTGCTGACATTTGATACTGATCCCAAAGCCACTGAAGAGGGGAAGTCAAAATGTATAAAACTAAAGACCCCTCGTCTGTTCTTGTCTGGACTGAAAGTCAATTAATTTTATCTTGATTTAGCAGAATGAGGGTTGGTGGCCACAGTTTTTCTGTTGTATGGCCACAGTAATTAAAAATGCTAATATACATACTCAAATGACAAGATCTCTCAAATCTCTATAGGGAGTCATTTTTGCTTTGACACCAATGGTAAAGTTGTCCTGACCTTAACAGACAGTGGTCTTCTGATGTCTTGATGAGCCTACATAAGTGTTGGTCAGCAGAGAAAATATTCTAATGTTACATTTCTGGGAGTGTCCCCTCACATGCCTGTGAAATGAATGCTGTGCCATACTGCCCCACTCTGCTCTATGGGCCAATAGGCCTGGACGATCTGCAAAGATAACTAGGTCGAACATTTCTAGTTAAAAATCATGCTTATTGATTATATAGGCTCCCTACCCACATCCACCTGCCCTCAAGCAAAATATACACACTACTGCAGCCCCTAGTCACACTGAGGCAGAGCTCCAAAACACGTCAGCTTTGATTTTTGGTTCCATGCACTCACAGGGCTTCTTAACCAGCTTTATCTCTCTCAGACTATTGGGGCATGCACCCCCACACTTCTTAATGCAATGTGAACCACAATTTCTCAGCATATTTAAAGCTGTATTATTAGATCTTTCTAGTCCTTTGTCAGTTTTCCAACTTGGCCATTCTCACCTTTTAAGCATTGTTACAATATCCAATTACAGATCTACTAGCTAGTAAGTACCTTCTTCTAAGTTTAGAATAGTGTTAAGTAATGCTGTAGCTCACTATGTTGAATAGCCCACTGCGAAGTCCACATATGTAGTTCATTCCTGAATTATGAAGTTCACAAAAGTCAGGATTGTTCACTTGTTCCTGTTCAGCATTTAGTGCCAAGGGCTACTTCAATACAACGTGAATGAAAGCTAATCGATGAAAGAAGTTAGCATGTGCTTGTTTGTATTTTACAAACTTTATACACAATATCAGATTTCATGCATCTTTTCAGACCCCTCTATATCACAAAATGAAGGGTCACTCAGTGCTGTCCACATTTGCCTGGTGGCCAGATAGTTAGAAACAATGATGTACTGAAAAGTAAAAGAGCATAATCAGGAGATCAAAGAGCTTGAACTGCCCTCTGCTCATGGACAGGAACATCAAGGAAAAGGTAAAACTTTGTTGGTCTTTTTTAAACAGATAGTTTAACGATCCATCCTGGCAGTGGTTTGTGAACCACTATAAGATTAGAGAGACAGATGTAGAGCTGTTCAATGCTTGCAAACATTCCTTAAAGACGATTAAAGACTTTTCCCTCTAAATCTATTCACCAAAATAACTCAATGCAATAAAATACTTAACATTTGTAGAACTGTGCTTGGTTTTCTTGGTTTTCCTGTACAGCGGCATTTATGCATACTTTGGCATTTTGGACACTAAAGATTACTGGCCTCTTTAAATAGATGTGTGTCTTTATTTTTGCTCCTACAGGCCATAAAGAGAGGCTATGCAGACACCATTGCCTTACAGATTTTTTTACAATGCAACTGATGATCAGAAATGAAACACCAGAAAATTAAAAGGGGGTATTAAGACAGCCTAAAGATGTATACACGTAACCTTCAACCTTACAAAAAACGGGATTTTTCCTTCTTTTACATGTAGTAGAGTTTTACCCAGTTCCTTTACCCTTCACAATCCTGGCAGTGAATTGAGAAAAAAGGAGCACTAATATTCACGGGGAACAATACACAGAATATAAATGAAAGCAGACCACAATTTCATGCCGTTTATAAATATTCAGGTGCTGGTTATAATTACAGTTAAAGATTCATATGCAGTTTTTTAGTCAGACAGCAGGCCATGTCATCACTATAGCCTTACAGGACTGCATAAGCTGTGCTCCATCAAATCCTGCCACTGATCAAAAAACTGCACACATCCGACAGCAGTTGTGCGTGCGTGTGTGTGTGAGAGAGAAGCACATGCATGCACACACTCACGCACACTCACAGTCTGTGTGCAGTGCTGTAGTAATAGCCATAGAAATGACATCACTCTCTATGGTTATGGCTGAGTTCTCTCATGGCGCTCTCTGCTGGTTAACTGGTGGTGTTGCAACAGCCAATGTTGACCTTAAATCAGCCTGAGGAAATAAAAATGGCTTTGCAACTGTAATTTTTGCCTGAACTCAAAAAAGATCAAGTACATTACATTCACATTTTTTTTTTGCATCTCTTCTTTGATTGCTCGTCCAATGCTCAACAGCAGAGATTACAGAGATCATACATGGAGTTAACAGTTTGCATTTGACAAAATCTGTGACGTGTTACAAAGGTGCAAGTTGGTCGTGTACAACTGATAGTTCGGTTTGATTTCTTGCGTATTATTTTCCCCAGGACTTGGTACCACTGCCCTTTCCCTTGCTTCTCTTCAAATCAGATCAGGAACAGATGTGGAAAAGCAGACAAGCTTGCTCACGCTTCATTTACTTGCTGGAACTGCTTAACCAAACAGATAAATAAATAAATAAGCCAACGATGTGATGTGAAACCTTCTAGAAAATGTCTAGAATCCCCATCGTCATGATTCTCTGAGTCTGTAACATTCTAATAGACAGCGCCTCAGTAACTAATGTACATATACATGACACAGCATTACAGTTTCACCTGTCCGTTCTTATAGTGCCCTTATCATACAGGATAAAGCGAGCCAAATGGAAATGCTCTGAGCATACAAATACAGGCCCGTGTCGGACAGACGGATGCTGATCCATGATTAAGATGTGCATCAAATACATTCCACATACATTTGATATATTTTGTCAAGCATACACCCATTCGTCACTCATACACACAACAAAGGACAAATTTCAATGTTAAACAAAGCCCAAGTGTTGTGAA
Source organism: Pygocentrus nattereri (assembly GCF_015220715.1). Taxonomy (NCBI): domain Eukaryota; kingdom Metazoa; phylum Chordata; class Actinopteri; order Characiformes; family Serrasalmidae; genus Pygocentrus; species Pygocentrus nattereri. The sequence continues at coordinate 34,478,586 of NC_051223.1, forward strand.
AAAATCACAGAGACACATTCAGAGAGCTGGGTGGGGAACATAACGGGCCTGAAAGACAGCCAAGCTACACACGGTATATTTCATATCACCACTAGATTCGCTGCTTTTCTGCAAAAGAGAGGAGATTACAAGAAGCCATCACTATTCAGCCATGCTGGCCACAGTGGACAAGAACACTCAGCCAAGAGAACCAATAAAAGGACAAGGACAGTAATAATATTCAAAGGTAAATAAACTCCAGAGACGTATATTAAATGTATCTCAGATAGGAATAATAGTTAAGATTGAGTGCAAGAGACATTCTGGGGCAAAAATGACCGTCGTATTTAAAACGAAAGGTTTCTGGTATGATCTACCTACGGTTCATGATAATCAGCTCGGCCCAGGAGCCTTTTGAAGTGTTCGCGCGATTCGCAGCAGACCACTGCAAAGTAATCACTCATTCTGACTCCGTGATTGGCGACTATTGTCAAGTGGTTGCTGAAGTAGGTGGACACGATCCATTCAAAAATGGCCCCTTATGTGATCTTTGGCACTTGAAGCAGTGCACTAGCTATCAAATAAGGGGCCATTAGGATTTAGCCCAGATATATACAGAAGATGCACAGCCGTCTGCCGTTATGAGAAATTTCCCCATCTTACACGAAACAACCTATGGATGCTGTTCAGTGCACTGCTCATGTGGAATGTGACGCCCCCTGTTGCTATGAATTTAACAGATATAAACAGGTAGTTTCAGTATGACTTCTTGTAAAACGAAAAAAGTGCAAGGAATGACTTGCCAAAAAAAAAAAAAAAAAAATTCCCCACAACACTGAATTGTTTTTACATGCAGGGAAGCTGAAAGGTGCAATTGCCCCTGCATGATATTTTGATGCTAACAGTCACTTTAAAGGTATTGAGCTGTTTTGGTCCCAGGACGGAGGTGATTGGAGAGTGTGTGGATCCATAGAGCAGATGGCAGAAAGACGGATGAGCGGACGTGTCCCCTCTACCCCCTCTCTCTCTCTTTCTCTCTCTCTCTCTAGCTCAGTTCTACCCTCGTTTCTCAGATCAACATCCTTTAAATACTTTCCTCTGCCCCTCCTCCCCCCACAATCACAACCCAGGACTCTGTCATCATTCACCAGCTGGCCAATCACAGAGTCAGACTCAGTCAGAATCTGTGCCACTTCCTGCGGGCACACAGAGAGCAGGAGGGCGCACACAAGTAAGAGAACGACCTCACTTCCCTTCCAGCACAAAGAGCTTCCAGTATGAGTTGCAACAGGTCACTTTTTGACAGCCTGCCGGTAGCTGTGTCTCTGGCCTTGTCCGCGGACGCAGCCTGTTCCTGTGCCATTTCCTGTGGCTGAAGGGTCCCTTGCGGTGCTGGGACCATCTCTGGTGCTGCAGGTCAGGCTGCTCTCCTGGAGAGTTGGGCTGGACTGAGCCCTCTGCAGTGAACCCTCCTCCAGCAGCATGGCCTCAAACACGGACAGATTGTCGTCTCCACAGCGCTGCTTTGCTCTCAGCAGCATGCTGTACGTCTCATACCGCGTTTTCTAAGACAGACAGAGAAAACATAAATATTTGGAAATCTAGTTTCTTTGGAGAGTGTAGATTTTAAACCAGTCCTATCCCCCTAATATTTGTTGTAGCCAATTCCAGCCGCTAGGTAAAGCTCCCTTGTCATACAATGATAGCAAGCTGGACTCTAGCACCTTCATCCTCTGAGATATGTCAATGATTACGGTGTCTTTTCAAACTGCGGCTAACACAATGTCATTGGACAAAAAAACATAGGCAATTCTGTTAAGTCAAGTAAAAGATGACCGTGATGGCTAGCATCATGCTGTGTGACGGGGGAGAGGGAAGACCCTCCTAACCTCCAAGAGAGTTTGAGGCCAGTTGTGTGCTCTTGGAATCCTGGCTACAAATGGCTGTGGCATCAGCAGGGATCAAACTCATGATCCCCCCACGTGATAATTATAATGCATGCAATTGGTCAGTGAGTGTCCCGGGCCACTAAAGTTACAGTAAATGCTAGAAAAGTTCAGCCGATTAAAACAGAACCAACCCATCGAAATTAAATAATTCTCCATAATTTATCGGTTATAGGTCCAGGTACACATAGGACAATGTCTAGGACCACGGTCTGACTATTGCCCTCTGCTCTACAGTAATCTGTGCACTTCTAAAGTTCTACAATATGAGAATGTGAAAATTATGAGAAAATGCATTTGTTTCTGAGTTTAGTTCAATTTTCACCATAAAAACACAAAGATGTTCATTTTAGTTTCACTCACTTGGTCATATTAACATGTGTGGGCTATAGCGATCAGTAGCATTGCTAGCTAGCTACAATTTTTAACTGCTGGAGTTGAGTTTTCATGCGAGTTGCACAGCTCGGCACAGCTGACTTTACACCTGATATTCTCAGTAATGCACACTAATCATCTGCACTTTTGAATCAGATGCAATAATGTTGAATGTTGTTGCTTTGCAAAGATTATTCTGCAAACATCAAATGACAAATGATGTTCAACGTCCCCTTTGGTCTTCGTTTTACCTTCCAATAGTGTCAAGATGTCAAGTTTCTTACCTCAAACTCTAGATATTCTTCCCGTAGTCTGTACTCTTCCAGCTCACGACCTTTGACCTTTCGGTCAGGTGGGTACGAGCGGAGCTCAGCCAGCTCAGTGGAGGTGGCGTGAAAGCGAGCCTCGTGAGCTTGTACCTGCTCCTCCTACACAAACACAAGGTTTAGTGAGGACTCACAGTTTGAGAACAGAGTTCGTGGCTGCAGAACACACAGCAGAGACACAGGAGCCAGATAATGACAAAAAACATGCAGCTCTTCTACTTTAATAATGTGACCTGTGAGAGTTTGGAGGTAGAGCCTGGCAGCAGCGGGCGGCTGAACTTCTTCTGTGAGCCAATGGCAGCTGGCAGGGGTGGAGCAGAAAACATGGCAGCGACTGTGTTGATGCGAGTGATCCAAGACTGCATTTGCTCTGCATTCCTGCGCACACACACACACACACACACACACAAACACACACACACACACACACACACACACCAAGACCATATCAAAACTATACCAAAAACATTCAAAAAACAATACGAGAAGCAAAAATACTGGAACAATTAGGTGGAATAGGTTGTTTTCATTGTATAGTCATGTTTTTGATTTTGGATCAAAAGATGAGCATAGCCAGCTTTTAATTATTTTAATTCTGTGCAAGTAATATGGCAAATTAAAGCAAAATTAAGGTATCTGAAGTATTGGTCCCAAACTCTTTATACTATAATAACTACCTCAAGTCTGTGACCCGTCTCACTATTTCTACATACTTTTCTGTTCTAATCACTTTCTTAAAGATTAATCTTTACCTCACATGCCTATAAACCTTTGCTACTAACTCATCTTTGTATTCCTTTGTAAATTCTTTTTTTTTCTTGGTGCTGATGAAAGGTTTGCTGAAGCTGAAAATATTCAATATTGCTGTTTTTGGGATGCCCAGTTATTCAGAAGTAAAAGCGGACATTCTGTGCTTTAGTAAAAACATTGGTAAAATGTGGTATTAATTGGTTAATAAAGCAGGACAAAGAAAGGTGTAGTTACAGGTTTTAGACCACTAAGAATGCATATTATTTAGGTACAAGATACACACACACACACACACACACACACACACACACACCTCTGGTCTTTCCATAAGAGCTGTAACTGGGTTAGAACTGCAACTGGAGCAGAACAAAGTCTCCTGAGGGACTGGAACATGTGGGGACACACACGGATATACATACACCCACTCACCCACTCACACACATGGTGGGTGGCTGAATGATGTGACTGAAGAAAGAGTATGTAAAAATATTCGGTGTGTGTTAATAGGTAGGACATTATTGCTCTTTATGTAAACCTGTGCTAGTGTAAACATTATGTAAGTTTGGGGGCTTTGGAGACCTCCCTGGTGGGACCCCTTCCTCGAGCAGATCAATCTGATGACTGCAAGAGCGCTGAAAGGGTGTTCAAAGAGAACTTGGTCAAAACTTCGTTAACGTCCTGTTTTCTAGGGATGTGAGTGAATTTTCTATTATCGTCTTCACATCTATCTAGTATTATCTAGTATAATGTTGATTTTGACAGTGCAGCTTTTAACAGCCAGATACTGTGCAAGACATAGGTTTAGGTTTATTTGCTAAAATGTGTGTCATATGTTTTGAGTGCCTAAACTAAATTACGTTTAAGTGATACTTTTTTAATCCCACAAACGGGGAAATTCCACCTCCACATTTAACCCATCCGTGAAGTGAAACACCACATACACACTAGTGAACAGAGACGCACGCTAGGGTGCAGTGAGCACACTTGCCCAAAGCGGTGGGCAGCCCTATCCACGGCGCCTGGGGAGCAATTGGGGGTTAGGTGTCTTGCTCAAGGACTAATGCTCAGTCATGTGCTGTCGGCCCTGGGGACCAGCAACCTTCTGGTCACAGGGCCAGTTCCCTAACCTCCAGCCCACGACTGCCCCATAATATGGATACTGTCAAACTGAAAGCCACATGTGAAGACACATTACGTTATGTTGCTGTTCTGATAATAACTTTTGTCCCTTGTTATTTGGACAGCCCCTCACAGATTATCTACAGATGTCCAAATTATTAACAAAGTATCCGATGATACACTCAACAGCATTAGGGTTAGGACTAGGATAAGCATCAAGGTTAGGTTTAGGACTAGAGTTGGGTTAATGATAAGGAAAAAAATAAGGTGAATTTAGTAGGTATTTAGATGAATTTATGTAAAATACAAAATAAGTCTCTACAAAGCTTCTGCAATGTGCTATCTAGACAAAGTGTTACCTGATTTTTACACTTCCCCTTGACCCTTTGCAGTTTCCTAGCAGAGCATCAAAATGTCCACTTCATCTGGTAATCAACGGAGCACAAAATTGAGGGGGGTTTCACCCTCTTTCTGTTACACTCTACATACATCAGTCCTCTCTGTAATCTTGCAAACTGCTCTCCTTGACCTCCTTATATCTATGATTGATGCTTCAGGCAAAGACTGCTTCTACTCAGTTCTTGCTTATTTATTTTATTTTATGATTTCCAATGTGGCATCCCAAGCTGTGATGTAAATAACCCCATTTTTGTGGCTAATATGGGACTCACAATGTTTGTGAAGAAACAGGCACAATCCTTAATCAGTTTATGGGCGCACAGTGAAGCATGATATATAAAAGGATCATGTACTCTTCTGCATGGCTTAGGTCTTATTCAGCAATGGACTCACGGAGCCTGGAACAGGTAGACTCTCCAGTCGGCTGTGCGCAGATAGAAGACGTTGGGCCGTTTATGGTAGTCGGTGGCTCTTATGGCCAGGGAGTGATGGATGGACACTGCATTCTTCAAATCTTCATTAGAGAGCTGCTTGTCGGGCCTATACTCCCCCTATAACAGGAATTAATGAAACAATTAATTATTACTCCATTAATCAAATCTACAAATCAGACATTTACACCTGATATATTTCCTTCTTCTTTTAATTAATTAATTAAATATTACCGAACATGCATCGTACCCAGATAGCAGAGTGATGGTCATCCAGAAAGATCATTTTAGTCGTGGTTAAAATTTCAACGTCAACATTGTGTTGGATCAACCTAAAACTATTAGTGAAAGTTGCCAGCTTCTAACATTGGCAACAGTGATGTTGAATATGCATTTATTTGATGGTGAAATGAATGTTGAGTATTCTGAGTATTCATGTGCACCATGCTGCGCGAGTCCTTCTCACAGTACAATATTTTCATATAGCTAAAAAGAAATCTGTTCTAAAGCATCATTTATTTAGCATTATGTTACGGTGGCAAAACGTCTGCTCACAGCTGTTCATATTAGCCATGCCAACATGAACATAAATGAAGTATTTCTTTAATTAAGCCTTTATTAGAATAGAATAGAATCCAGAACCATTTGTCATTTTGTTTGCACACTGTGAAATTAGACCTCTGCATTTAACCCATCCGTGCAGTGAAACACCCTCATACATGCACGACTGGGGCAGTCGTGGCCTGGAAGTTAGGGAACCAGCCCTGTGACCGGAATGTCGCTGGTTCGATCCCCTTGGCTGACAGTCCATGACTGAAGTGCCCTTGAACAAGGCACCTGACCCCTGATTGCTCCCCGGGTGCTGTGGATAGGGCTGCCCACTCCTCTGGGCAAGTGTGCTCACTGCCCTCTAGTGTGTGTGTGTGTTCACTAGTGTGCGTGTATGTGGGCGTTTCACTGCACGGATGGGTTAAATGCAGAGGTCTAATTTCACAGTGTGCAAACACAGAGACAGATGGTTGTAAATTCTAATTCTAACTAGAACCAGCAACCTTCTGGTCACAGGGCTGGTTCCCTAACCTCCAGCCCACAACTGCCCCCTATTGGTCATTATTGAGCTAGGAAATATGGTTGCTTTTGAAAAAATATAGAGGAAAATAAATATTCTTACTGCTGTGTGTCATACAACAAATAGTTAAAAATACAGCTTGATTTCTTGTTTTTGTTTTTCAGAGCACCCCAAAGAAAAAGGAGATCTCATGAGTAAGACAGTCGTTCGGTTATTAGTTTGAGTGTAGCCGTTTTTGCACAACTGACCAGTTCTCGCTCCCTTTTAGGGCAAATAATCTGAAACTAGTGAAAGGTGTTGTTTTAGAGCAAAAGGGTAAAATATTAGCAGCATATCTAAGGGTTGAATACTGACTGAGGTACAACTGGCTACATTAAATTTCTGTTAATCTTTCAGTGTTTTTTCAATAGTAATTCAGAGTACATAAAGAATCAACCATGTATTAGAATATCAATTCAACAGCAATGCTTTAACGCTGATTTAGCATTGATTCAGTGATTGATTCATTGCTTTATGGGTAAGTTTCATATCTAAGGAAAAAAAACTCATATTGGTGGAATACTTCTTTTAAGTAAAAGTATGTAGCTTTGAAAGAACTTATGCAGAATGTAAATGTGCTCACTCAATGTTTTACTTTCTCAGTGCCTCCTTTTACCTTCTTTGCTGATTCACTTCATAAATGTGCTCTGCGACATTTACTGAAAGTTCAGTCCAAGGCGATAATTGCTACAGTGCAAAATGCCATCTGCAATTGTTTCAAATATCAGCAGCATCATCTGACATACAAGTTCCTGACGTACCACATTACACTTTTAAACCAATGGTGCACAAGCAGAGATCCCTGAAAGAACGACTTAAATGCTGCAATTAAGAAACGGTGCAATACAAGTCCTGCAGTGGTTAAAATGGGTTTACAAAATCAAAGATAACACGTTAAGAAGTCTCACATTGCTGCATTGATTCTTGATAAATATGAACATTTATTGGCTTTTTTTTTTCTGCCAACATGTTGTCCACTGCTGCCATAGGAAAGCCAGCTGTGTCTCCAAGGGAATCATCCTGGATGGAACCACCACTTCCTCTTAAGGGGCAGAGTTAGCAGAACCCGGAGCAGTCAGCTGGCACAGGCCCGCAGACCACGGGCTTCACTCCAGCTGGAGCACAGGGCCTTCTGGCCTCAGCTCAGCGTTCTGGATTAGCCAACTGATCCAGGAACAGAAATAGAACTCGACTTGCACATGGCTTTGTTGGGTCAGCCAGCTAAAGTGATAAGGCTAAAGTGATCTGCATGTCTGATACTGTGTGAGACAAAAGAGAGTGAGGTTTCTGAGAGCCTCTGCATGTTCTGCTCTGTTTTAAAATGCAAACTCATTTAAGTTTGTGGTCCCAGAAGTTTAACTCTTAGGAATCCAGAATCATATTATGTGGTGTCACTGTTAACTCTATGCAATACCAAATCTAGCAGCATGGGGTCACAGTGGAGCACATGTACAACAGTCCGATGGCTGCCGCAGTGCAAAATATCAGTCTGCAAGAATAGGAAAACGCTATTGATAAAATTCTACATCTTCCAAAATATATCAGGGTATCATGGAAGCAGATGACTTTAAAGCTTGAAATCATGTCAAGGAGAACCTTACACAGCATTGTAAGCGTCCAACAGACGACAGGTTTCCATAACTTGTATAACATTGCATAACATTATTTGTATACTATTTATGTATATTTTATTTTCATTTTGAACTGCTCTGTCAAGCAAATCTGAGGCAACCAGCAAATGACGGACACTGTGTACTGGTACACCGGTGAAGATGATATTTCACACACACACACACACATATATATATATATATAAGAGCAACACTGTTGTGCACACTGTCACTTGGGGACAAAGGAAAAAAAAAAAAGATTTCCTTTTGTGACAGTGACAGTGACAGTGTGCACAACACATGCTTCACCATTACTACGTTCCATTTCAGAAACAGTGTTGTTCTAATGGCAGCTAGAAATAAGAAATATTTATATTAAAGAGCATCAAGACATGCCTTTGTCCCTCTATTGAGTCAACATCTGCCCCAAAAGGCAGAGAGAAAGACAGAGGCAGAGATGAAGTTAAGGGAAATCAATTTCCGTGTCAAGTTAACCCATCCTCACCTTCTGGAGATAAAGAATAAGGCCCTTCATGACGGCATAGAACGTCTTCCAGCCTCGCTTCCCTCGAGGAGCTACAATTCACAAGATAATGACAACTTGTTAATTTATTACCCAGGCAGAGAAGGCAACAGAGTCTAATGTGCTACATGAATCAACTGTAAAAGCTCAAGGGAGCAGTTTAAACAGTTCCTCTCTCAGTTCTTCTCTCTGCTCTCAGCACTAATACAGATGTGCCCTAGTTGTCTGGCAAAGGCACTACACCAAAGACTGTCACGTCGTATAATGTGTGTATATTCCTCAACAAGTTTAATTCTGAGGTGGGTTTATAGAAGTGATTCTCAATCGAACCCCACACTCTTTGTGCACTGCGCGGTTTATAATATCCCACTAGCTGATATATTATTCATTTCTAAATAGGAAAATGTCATCATGATCATCAGAGAATCTGGCCGATACCAATACCGAATGTAGGGGCCAAGTAATTCTGGCAAGTGAAATTTTAGATATATATTTTAATTTTATACTAGAGCAGCTTAATTGGTTTGTGGTGTTCAACTTGTTTGTGTGTCATATGTAAAGAGGACCACAACAGAAATAAGCTTTAGTGCTTTATTGTGTTTTAGTCCTTGATGGTGTGACGTGTAATTTTTACACTGTGTGTATATTTAATCATCAAATAAATTGAATTGAACTGAACTGAATTCAATTAACTGATAAGATTGTAAGTCCTCAAATGGCCCACCTTTTAAACTCCGTCTTAAACAATATAAATATTGCACACTGAATGTACCTATAATTTTTGTGGTTTGGTTTCTGTTTATTACCCTTTCTTTTTTTTATTACTCTCCATTGTGTGTTATAACATGTTACCCTCATACTAAAGTTTAGGTTATACTAATGCACCAGTTCATCCTGCACTGCTATCACATACTTAAACTAAGGATTCTCATATTAGGTTCTCCACAGGGGTGGTTGGTATAAATGGGATAGTAGGGTTAAGCCCTCTCTCTCTTTAAAAAAAATGAAATTGGGTTTTATTGAAAATAAAAATAAGGTTTTATTTCTGGAATCTACACTCTTTTACTTGCCTTTAATAAAAGACTAGAAGCTGATTATATTGGACCTCTGTGGTCTGATGAACAATAGCACCACTGAAAGGCTGTAAGAAAAGGTAAGACTGATTTATATCTAGTTCAAGCTGCAGATTCACATAGCCAGTCTGTAATTTGCCAAATTTGTTGTAATACACCGCATAGAAAGCCCCCTAATGCTGTTAGCCCTGCGGATTTGAGAAAAAGCCAACAACGCCAAGCTCTGCTTTGCCACAATGGAGATTCAGAACTAGTTTGGACAGATAGGTCAGTTCTAAAATCTGACTGGCTGAAACACGCTGTAAAATAATTCTGCTGAAACTGAAAGCAGGATGCGGTTGAATTGTATGTCATTCCATGGCAGCATTTAATTGAGAAACATTTTAATTTGCTTCATAAGATGTTTGAATTTATCTGATTTACACGGCTACAATGAACTTAATTTCCAAAAGGTGCCTTATGGAAGTTTCAGTAGGATATCAGTGTTATGCTATAGCAGCGGTACATGGACATTTGAAGCTTATAACACTACATTTAAAGCTGTGTGTAACAGATACTGAGGTAAGATATATTGGTAACACTTTATTTGAAGGCTACCTACATAAGGACTTCATGACGCATTCATAAGCACTGAATAATGTGTTTATGAAGCACTACTTGAACATTTATTAAGTGCTTATGTCGGTTCTCGCAACCTGACATAAGATGTTTTATGAAATAAATGACATTGTACTGACATAATAAGAAGAAACGAACATATTTACAGCACTGAACATATTTAAAATACTATACATGACTATTTATGTCGGCATTCTTAAGATGAAATTGTACTGATATCAGGTTAAATATGCCTGGAAACCACCCCCTCTTCCCTCCATGGCATTGATAAGATGATTGATGCAATTATGTATAGTGTTTAAATATGTTTAGTGCTGTAAATATGTTCAACGTTTATTCGTATTATGTCAGTACAATGTCATTTATTTCATAAAACATCTTATGTCAGGTTGCGAGAACCGACATAAGCACTTAATAAATGTTCAAGTAGTGCTTCATAAACACATTATTCAGTGCTTATGAATGCGTCATGAAGTCCTTATGTAGGTAGCCTTCAAATAAAGTGTTACCGATATATTTTATAATTTGCATATGTACAGATTCCTTCAGTAATGGTTTGAACTTGCATCTTGCCACATTCTGCTCATGTTGTAGCCGCTGCTGCTGTTAAATATACCATGATGTTCTGTTAGCCTGCTACACCATCAGGTATACATCAACATTTACACATTCAGTTAGATCAGTAGTTAGTTAGAAAGCTCACTTCGCCGTGTCATTGCTGGAAATTTGAAGAGGCTCTGAAACATGATGCTTTTTTTTTTTGTCCTGGCAATGGTGTGACCAAAAAAGTCACTAATTATCAGTGCATTAGATAAAACTGCAGGTCATCATTAGACTGATTAAGCCCTATATGTCACTGTTTAATACACAAGTAAACGCTTACTACAACGGCCATGTCTGAATTATGTAATGACCATGTCAAATGAATCAATGACCCATCTTTAACCTGTTTAAAATGTCATATGCTTGTTGAACTTTATTAATGAATTATAGCGTGAAGTTGGTTTAAACGCAAAAACGTAAAACGATCAGTTTTGGTTATCGAGTCAGCCTGGGAGTTCCACCTCACTACTTCAACCCATCAGCTTCTTAACGCTCTTGGGAACTCGGATCTTAAAGGGGAAAAAAGGGTGAATACAATCTTCTTAACAACTTTGTGAGAAACAAACTCAAATGATTTCTAAATGAGACTACAGCATTTTTCAATCTAATCTGCACTCAGTGAGCACTTTATTAGGAACACTCGTACACCTACTCATTCATGCGATTGTCTAATTAGCCAATTGTGTCATAGCAGTTCAGTGCAGAAAATCATGCAGACACAGGCGAGCAGCTTCAGATAATGTTCACACACCAAAATGAGACCAGGAGATAAAGGATGCAGACCAGCCAATCCAAAACAATATTCATTCATTCATTCATTCATTTTCTTTCTTTCTTTCTTTCTTTCTTTCTTTCTTTCTTTCTTTCTTTCTTTCTTTCTTTCTTTCTTTCTTTCTTTCTTTCTTTCTTTCTTTCTTTCTTTCTTTCTCACTCTCCCTCTTTCTTTCTCTCTCTCCCTCTCTCTTTCTGTCTCTCCCTCTCTCTCTCTTCCTTTCTCCCTCTCTCACCCTCTCTCTCTCCCTCTCTCTCTCTCTCCCTTCCTCTCTCGCTTTCTCTCTCTCCCTCTCTCTCTCTCTCCCTTCCTCTCTCGCTTTCTCTCTCTCCCTCTCACTCACACACACACACACAAAGTGAGTAGGCCAACATCATACATACAATTTCCAAACACTTTTCTGTCCCACAAGTCATTACACCAGGCTATGGGCTATTCCTAACAGCAGTGTTATCATAACTTTACTAAAACCAGCAGTTCTGCCCTGATACTAACAACAGCAAACAATCACATTCACAAAAACACAACCAACACTGTAGCACCCTTCAGTATAAAGCATGTGTCTGCTCCCCACAGGCACATCTATCCAGAAAATATGAAAAAATTTTAAGAGAAAAAAAACAAAACAAAAAGTAAAATAAGCTAAAAGGTACAATGTCAAGGAAAAACATCACAAGCTAATCACCGAAGCCAACATATAGGTTACTGCCACAGTGGGTGGACCCAATGAAGATGACATAGTTAAAATCACACAGTTGACATGCAAAGACGAGGAAAAATATGCAGCAAACTTAAAATCCTAAGCCTAATCATTGCAGACAAAAGCATATGAAACATGTTTATTGTCCATTTATGTCTAATGACTTGATGAGCCCATGCCATGACACAAAGCCCATGCCAGCTTTTGTAGTTAAAGAGGATCACATCCACAGAAAACCGGCGAAGACGACCCACTTTAAAGAACTGATATGCTTTTAAACGTCCTCAGTCAACTCATATCTTTTACCCACAAATGGAGCTTCAAATTCATGGCCCATGATAACAAACTAGCTTGAAGCATAGTGGATAGCAATGGTTGCTAAGCAGGGCTGAGGACTAAAGAAAATAAGGCAGGGCTTGGCAGAGAGCATATTGATTTGACTTGACAAATATTCTTCCCCCATTTGGCTGTGTAGGCCTGATCAACCTGTGGCTACACACCTGCAGTAATGAAAAAAATCTTGTTGATGAAAGAGGTCAATGAAGAATGGCCAAGCTGGTTTGAGCTGACAGAAAGGCTATGGTAACTCAGATAACCACTCTGCACAACTGTGATGAGCAGAAAAGCATCTCAGAAAACACAGCACGTAAAACCTTGAAGTGGATGGGCTACAGCAGCAGGTGACCACGTAGGTTTATAACACCGTCAGCCAAGAACAGAAAGCCGAGGCTGCAGTGGGGTCAGGTAGAATGAGAGATTCACAGCATGTAATTGCACTTGAAAAATCTGTAGGAATGCCTTCATGCCAACATTGACCAGAATTTCAAAGGAATGTTTCCAACATCCTGTGGAATTCTGGACATAAAGATCTGAGACTGTTTTGAGAGCAAAGGGAGGCCATACCCAGTATTAGCACAGTGTTCCTAATAAAGTGCTTGGTGAGTGTATATATCTGTCATATACGTTTTGTATGACCGTGATTTTGATGTGTTTCTCTGTGCTTGGAAGAGACCAGGAAACTCTTGACTCAAAACTCACTTAAGTCAATGGGCAGCTGGGAAATGCGCTGAGTTTTTTCAATAAACTGTGTTAAACGAACTGATATAGGTGGTGAACAAGGTGTTGTACGCACTCCTTTTGCCATCACAGTCAGCGTGGACTTTGCGCACCAGGAAGCCTGTCTTGTAAAGCAGAGCGCCGGATGGTGGTACCATTCCACTGCCCGTACGCTTCATTCCCCTCGAATTTGAGTCCCCACGCTGCTCCCCCAGCTCAGAAAACGATTTACGCAACTCCTCTTCATCACTAGAGAGAGAGAGAGAGAGAGAGAGAGAGAGAGAGAGAGAGAGAGAGAGAGAGAGAGAGAGAGAGAGAGAGAGAGAGCGAGCAAAATAAGAAAGAAGGGGTATTATTATAATGACAATATCATAGAGAGAGAAAGAGAAGCACAAAGACAGATACAGACAGAGAGAGAGAGAGAGAGAGAGAGAGAGAGAGAGAGAGAGAGAGAGAGAGAGAGCGAGAGAGAGAGAGAGCGAGAGAGCGAGAGCGAGAGCGAACGGAAGAGAAAAATAAAGAAATTTGATGATGAAAATACATATGTAGACAACAGAAACCAAAATTCATATTATTACAATGACAATTTCACACAAAAAGAGATAAATAGAGATTGAAATATAAGAAAGAAGGCACATTATTATAATGACAATTATTATAATCTTATACAGAAAGATAGAGAGATGGGCAGAGATAGAGAGACAGAAACAGAGAGAAGTGAAGACAAAAGAAAAATAAAAGATTTTTTTTTAATATTACACACGCCATCATAATCAGAATTAGTATTGTTACAATATCACAAAAAAGACAGATATAGATAGAGAAAAAAGACAAACACAGAGAGAGAGAGAGAGAGAGAGAGAGAGAGAGAGAGAGAGAGAGAGAGAATCAAGAGAATAATAAGAGGAGAATGCAAATATGACATGCTGAATAAATAAACAAAAAAAATAAATAAATCACATTAGGTTAGGCACACAAACCCATTTCTCACTAAACGAAGCACACAGGGTGATCAAGTAGGACAGGATGGAATAATTACTAATGATTTATAAAAATCTCTGCTGCTCTGCTCTGCGTTCTTGTTCTACCGTGCAGACGCAGATGAGTGATGGCACAGGAGTGCTAATGATCACTGTTGACTCACGTCCTCTCTGTACTGAGGCTTAGTGCGATATGACAGGGTTCTGCTGCTTTGTGTTTTCTCTGAAGTGAGAGAAAACTCTTCCCTTTGCCTCTCTCTCTCGCTCCCCCTCTCTCGCTCCCCCTCTCTCGCTCCCCCTCTCTCGCTCCCCCCTCTCGCTCTTTCCCTCTCGCGCTTTCCCTCTCTCTCTCTTTCCCGCTCCCCCCCTCTCTCTTTCCCTCTCTCTCTCTCTCTCTCTTTCCCGCTCCCCCCCCTCTCTCTTTCCCTCTCCCTCTCTCTCTCTCCCCCTCACTGTGCTGTGCTCACCAGAGGACTCCTCCACTTCACGCTCTCTGATCAAACCACCCTCCCCTGCGAGAGACACGCTCACAATCGATGACATGTAAGAGTGCGTGTTAAGAGGGAATGTGTACGTGGCATTTGTTTATGTGTATGTAGAGATGTTAAACACTACCCTTTCTCCCTCTCCCTCCCTCTCTCTCTCTCTCCTTTTACAGTAATCTCTCTCCTCTGCAGTCTGAGCAGATCTAAAGCTAAGATTTTTTTTCCCTACAGGAGAGAACTCTGCCATTATAAAAAGATCTTTCGTCATTCTGCGCGGCAGAGAATAGGGCAAGAAACCTAAAAGCCACAGTCAGCTGAAGACTTTCATTCAGTCCTAATGAAGACCAGTTCTTTCACACCTCAGCTGCTCATTAGCTCACATTAATTCCACCCCCCAAGCTTGTAAAGTATAACTTGTAAAATATGCTTAAATCACTCTGCATGTCAAGCATCACTTTGAACACTTTGTCTCTGACAGAATCTTAAACTAAACACTGAAATACAGAGAGAAAGAGAAAAGGAGAAATACTAAGAAAAAAGAAAAAAGAGGAAAAAAAAGAGAAAATGAAAAAGGATGGAAAGGGAAATGTGTGAAAGGAAAGGAGCAATATTAAAAGAAATAAAGAGAAATGAAAATAAAATGGAAGAAAGAGTGAGATTTATAGAAACAGAATTAGAAAAAGAGAAAAGAGAAAGAAATAAAGTAAAATTAAGAGAAATATTAAGATAAAGAAAATAAGGAAAAGGAGGGGAAAAAGTGAAAGAGTAAGAGAAAAGGTCAAAGGAAAAAGAGTAAGGGAAAGAAACAAAGAAAATAGAAAGAGAAAGAAAGACAGCGTTAGAGAGAGGAAGAGACAGGAGAAGAAGACAACAAGTGAGAAAGAGAGTAAGGCCAAGAAAAAGAGTAAGGCAAATAAAAAAAAAGAGTAAAGCAAAGAAAAAGAGAGGGAAAGAAAGAAAAAGAAAGAAAGAAAGCATAAGAGAGAAGAAGAAAAAGAGAGTAAGGTAAAGAAAAAGAGAAATGGTAAGAAAAAGAAATTGTAAGAAAGAGAGAGGGAAAGAAAGAAAAAGAAAGAAAGCATTAGAGAGAAGAAGAGCGACAGGAGAAGAAGACAATGAGAGAGAAAGAGAGGAAGAGTGTAAGGTAAAGAAATGTTAAGAAAAAGAGAGAAAGTGTTAGAAGAGAGTAAGGCAAAGAAAAAGAAATGGTAAGAAAGAGAGAAAGAAAGAAAGAAAGAAAGAAAGAAAGAAAGAAAGAAAGAAAGAAAGAAAAAGAAAGAAAGAAAGAAAGAAAGAAAGAAAGAAAGAAAGAAAGAAAGAAGAAAGCGTTCAAGAGAAGAACAGAGACAGGAGAAAAAGACAACGAGAGAGAAAGAGAGGAAGAGAGTAAGGCAAAGAAAAAGTGAGAAATGGTAAGAAAAAGAGAGAAAGAAAGAAAAAGAAAGCATTAGAGAGAAGAAGAGAGAAAGGCAAAGAAAAAGAGAAATGGTAAGAAAAAGAAAAAGAGAAATAGAAAGAGAAAAAGAAAGAAAGAGAAAAAGAAAAGAAAGAAAAAGAAAGCGTGAGTAAAAGGAAGGAAGAGAGAGGTCCAGCTACACTCAGTCAGTCCACGTGACGTCTCTCTCTGGGGAAAAGCTGCCAGCCTGAGTCTCTGCCACAGGACCAGCCTGGAGCCAACACTGCTACGGAACCTCGAAAGACCCAAAAATGTGCTGCTGTCCTTCCTCTCACCTCAGTCAGCCTCCCCTGAACACACTGCATGAATTTACAACACCACTGCACTTACAATCCAGTTATGGGTGCACAGATGAAAGCACACAGACTGTACAAACAAAACCACGAGTCAAAATAAATCAAAACAATCTGAGGTTATAAACAATGTTCAGAATATGCAATAAAACTATGCTTGTTTATTTTGGTCATCTGAGAGATTCCACGCTTTGAACTGTTTCCTAAAGAATCACAATCAAAGCCACTGTGAGGTCTGGAACCTCTACTTTAATGAATATTTGTATAGAATAGCTGTGAGGTAGTTTAGTGTATTCTGTAAAAATCAACACAGTAGTTCTGTTAAAACATTCTGCCATGTTACAGCTCTGAAAGTGAGGGCCAGAAACAGCTAAAATGGACCTTAACCAAAGACTGACCCTTAAGTGTCTAGTTCACAAGTGGGCAGTAAAAAAGTGGTCAATCACACATACACAAACACGGCAGACTGACAGAGCATGTGCAGAAAACTTCAAGCTTGTTGCCTGGTAACTGCCAGCCTTAGCTCACACAAAGGGAAAAATAGAGAGGGAAGGGGGAGGATTGATACGAGAGAGAGAGAGAGAGAGAGAGAGAGAGAGAGAGAGAGAGAGAGAGAGGGAGAGAGAGAGAGAGAGGGAGAGAGAGGGAGAGAGAGAGGGAGAGAGAGAGAGAGAGAGAGAGAGGGAGGGAGAGAGAGAGAGGGAGGGAGAGAGAGGGAGAGAGAGAGAGAGAGAGAGAGAGAGAGAGAGAGAGAGAGAGAGAGAGAGAGTGCGAAAGACAAAGAAAAGAGAAATCTAAAAAAGGTGATACAGACACAGAAACAGCTCAGGGAAACACCTAATGCTTAATTACACTCCCTGAGATAGACTGCAATCACATGTGTTTACTTCCACTGTGAAAAAGGAGCATAACTGTTGTGCTGATCAGTAATGTGTCGATCACTGGAGAGGGGAGTAAAGAAAGAAAAAAGAAACAAAAATAAATGACAATGAAAAGGAGAGCAGGAAAGAGACAGACTGACCGAGAGAGGGCAGGGGGTGAAGTGTGTAATTACTGAGGAGCACAATGATTAGGCCTAAAAGAACAGCATGCAGAGGGAGGAACAGCAGCTAATGAGGACAGGAAGACTGCTTAAAACATTCACTTAACACATTCACACAACCTCACCTCACAATCTCAACGCTCCAAAAAAGAAAAGAGGCCTTCAGCAGGTCATTCATTTTGATGCATAAACAAACACAGCGCCAAATCTTAACATGTTCACATCACTTGCCACTTTACTTCACTGCCCAAAATTGTGTCTCATCAAGTAAAATGGTCTCAAATCTAGTCAATATGTCAAATATTTCCCATTTTAAGATGGTTGTGCACTTATTACACGATTATGTAGCTTATTTCTAGACATTATATACTTGCTTAGAGTAATTGTATTAAGTAAAATGATCTCACTAGACTGGATAATAATTTTGCTGGTCTCAAACAAAGAACAAGCAAAATGATTTGCCAACATAGTAAGAGAGTTTTACTCAATAAAACTACTGAAAACAAGTAGAAAATGTCTAGGAATAAGCTAAATAGTCTTAAATTAAGCTTACAACAACCTCAACAGGAGAATATTAGATTTATTGACTATATTTAAAATAATTTTACTTGACAGGATACCAATTTTTGCAGTCTTGGTACACCTGGGGTAGTCGTGGGCTGGAGGTTAGGGAACCAGCCTCGTGACCAGAAGGTCACCAGTTTGATCCCCTGAGCCGACAGCACATGACTGAGGTATCCTTGAGCAAGACACCTAACCCCAACTGCTCCCCAGGCTCCGCGGATTGGGCTGCTCACTGCCCCCTAGTGTGTGTGTGCTCACTAGAGTATATGTGGTGTTTCACTGCCCAGATGGGTTAAATGCGGAGATGAAATTTCCCCGTTGTGGGACTAATAAGGGTCACTTAATCTTAATCTAATATATACAATACTGTGCAAATCTTTCTTTTTTTTAATTCCCCTCAAAACAGCCATTAAATACAAGTTATCCAAGCAGAAAACACATATTTACCAGAAAGTAACAACTAAAAATAACATACATTTTCAGTATTTAGTGTGTCCACCATTTGTCTTTATTGCAGCCTTTATTCTTTTTGGAAGTTGCTTTCTGTTTTGCAAAGAAATCTGCAGGGATAATTTTCCACCCCCTCCAAAGTTCAGTCTTAGACATTGGTTGTATTTTCTGTTTCCCGCAATCCGAAACAGCCTAAACACATTCAGTGATGTTGAGGTCTGGACTCTGGAGTGGCTGCTCTTCTAACAGAGGACAGATGAACAGAAACCTCTGTAGAGTTTTTCAGATCTGAAGCATGAATGGAGCTTGTTTTCTCCTCTCTCCCATCTAATATCTAAAAGGGGGTAAACTTTGGGGCTCTACTAGGTCTTGCATGATTTTTAGGAGTCACATTTGACATTTTGTAACCTCTAGTTTTGTGATTTTTAAAGTGTATTTTTTTAATCTAATCTCTTAGAACGATCTCCTAAAATGAATAGCATTTACTGAATGGCCATTTTGATTGGATGTTAAATAAAGGAATAAAGTAAAGGGTGATTTCTGACTTTTGCACAGTACTATAGACACACACACACAAAGAATGACAGAAATATCTCCAATGACAGCCACAGGGCAGAACTGAGACTCTGTTACACATTCATATAGAAAAAAAGATCAATGAAATTCTGGCACAATCTCAAGCAGGCGACCCAAATTCGATAAAACACAAAGCTCTTCCAGCCAAGCATCGCTACACACAGCCTCATTCAATCTGTGTCTCACTGGAAGGCAATCAAGAGAACACAACCTCTATCCAAACTACTATTAACCTAATAAGCAAAATTCAAAACAGAAATACAATCAAGGTAAGTGACCAAAACAAACCATCAAACCTCAAACGACAAGGAAAAAAAAAAAGCCATACAAACATTTCTTTGAAAATGGAGTCTATGTGAATACAACCTCAAGACTTCAGAGAAGGACTCGCCTGAAAGCCTGGTAGCCAAAGAAGCAAAGGGTAATATGAAAGCATGTCCCATGTCATTAACCAGAGGGCAAGGTCAAAAACGGCCATTCAGAATTTACTGCCGAAACAATAATAAGAGAAATATGATTTTTAAAAAGGTTTTTATGCCGGAATGCAGGCTCTCTTTTTCCAAACATGATGCCTCTCATGTAAACCAATAAGATCTATTTCGGTCTCATCTGTTCCAACAGTCATCTGGCTTGTGATTCATGTGATCTGTACCGAACTTCAGATGGGCAGCAATGTTCTTTTTGGAGAGCAGCTGCTTTCTCCTCATTCCTCTGCCAAGCACACCACTGTTGATCAGTGTTCTCCTAATGGTGAACTCATGAACATTAACATTAGTCACTGTGAGACAGGCATTTAAGTCGAGTAGAAGTTACCCTTGGTTTCTTTGTGACCTCGCGGACGTCACAAAGGGACTGGGGAGTGTAACAGTGGTCTTGAATTTCTTCTATTTGTACACATTCTGACTGTGGATTGGTGGAGAGATGGTTTTTGAGATGGTTTTGTTATCTTTAAAGATGGTTTTGTAACCTCCTCCAGCCTGATGAGCACCAACAACTCTTGTTCCTCAGAAATCTCCTTTGTTCATGCCATGATACATTTCCACAAACGTGCTGTGAAGAGATTTTAGGCCAAACTTACGCAGAAATACAGAAAATTCAAAAGGGTTCACAAACGTTCAATCACCACCGTATGTCCAAACGTTTATAGACACATGGTCATCGAAGACTTCTTCAGAAATCGGGGTACTAAGAGGGAGTTAGATTTGCCCCCCCGCTTCACTGCAGTGACAGCCTCTACTCTTCTGGGAAGGCTTTACTCTAGATGTTGGAACATTGCTATGAGCATTTGACTGCATGCACGTTACAAGAGCATCAGTGAGGTGATTAGTGATCTTGGTTCAAGATAACAAATGCCACTCTGTCTCATCCTGAAGGTATCAGGATGGGTTGGAGTGACGTTCCTGATGCCTCATCACTCTTGAGAATGCAGTTCCACTGTTCCAAAGTGCAACACTAAATGGTTTTATGCACCTCTAGCAGATGCTTGACCTTAGGTTCATGTGTGGCTGCAGAACGTCTCGTTATACTAACAATGCTTTACAAGGAGGTTATACAAGATGTGTATGCAAAACTGTGCACCTGTGTCAACATTTAAAGCTCATCTTAAAGCTACTCTACATAAGTTTTTGGGATCTGAAGACCCCTCTGGTGGAAATGTGTAATTACATGCCTCACGCAGAAGAACATTCTCTAATTTTGGGTAAGCTTTGAAGCCCTTCGTCTGCTGATGGCTGCGACTCCGTCGCAACTTGTTGAAGGACGTGTATTCTGTGGACGTGAGCGCATGGTCTACTATTGTCATCATGTCATCATCAGCATCCTATTTACTTTGCATTTTGGACATAAATAAACATCAAGCTTCTTTTTCTTTTTTGCTTCTCATGCTCAAGCTTCTTTTTGAGCCTGTGCGTCAGATGTTAAGACAAAGATGCATGACACAGTCCAAAGAGCTCTTGTGACATCCACACATAGGCTTCTGACATTTAAAGATCTATTTTATGGTACTCGCAGCCATGTGCAGATACTGTATTTTAGCATGTTCTTTTATCTCATGACTCAGCTATGCTACTTTCAGTTTTAACAAAATAAACATGCATAGTGTAGCTTTAAAGTGCATTAATCACTTATTTAAAATTACGTCTGGATTTGTTTGCACATGTAATGCATCATATGAACACAGTTACAACAGTGTTTGTCAAGAACATAACCACAAAGAGGAGAGAGGATCGACTTGAAGAAAGGCAGACATGTCTCATGTCCATTAATCCCTGCTGTTCTCCTTTCCCTCATCATCCCAGGACACCCTCCCCCACCCCAAAAGCAGGTTTCTTGCAGTCTCTCTCTTTCCTCCAGTATCATATTGGCACTTCCAGCATGCCATATATCTCCCTCACACCATCACAACTCTTCATATATAATGCATGATATGTAAAGTGTAATACGACAAGCTTGTGTGCGTTAAACAGTGCAGCTGTGAAAAACGCTAAGTTATTGCAATGTGTTATGCAGCAAGGCGGAAGAAAGTGGACTGGTCTTTCTACTGCAGCGCAGTGTGTGTATATATGTATGTGTGTGTGTGTAGGTGTGTGTGTGTGTGTGTGTGTGTGTGAGTGAGTGAGAGAAAGAGAGAGAGAGTGAGCGAGCGAGTGAGGGGAAGGCTATTTTAAGACAGGTAGTAGGAGGACTGTAAGCACACCTTTACTCTGGATGTAAGAAGGCCCCTTTAAAGAGTGTACTGATGTGCGTTTTTTGCCTGTTTGCGTGTGGGTGTGTGTGTGTGTGTGTGCGCGAGCGAGTGTGCTGTACGTTGCGTGTGAGACAGTGAATTCAGATCAGCCAAAGGAGAAGAGCTGCTACTGCTGCTGCGGAGTGGTAGCCATGGAGGCGTAACCATAGTAACAGCGCTAGGAAAGCCAGGGACTTTAATTGGTGACTGCGATGGCAAAGCAAGAATAGAAATCTTTGACACAGTAATGCCCTTACAGCATCATCGCAACAGACGTCATCAATACACACGGCCCTACCATCAATTGAATGCATACATCCACCATCGCAATTACTGCTGCCACTACAGTGCAGTCTATGTACTGTTGTTTGCTGGTTTGATGTGCCAGCGTTCCACTGTCCCTGTATGACATCATAAAGCTCAACTTTTTTCCATTATGACGTCGCCTTAATGGACAATAAAGCATGCGCTGCACCCACTATCGTATGTTTGGAAGGACTGGTACTGTGACAACGTGGTCGTGGCAAATTTTATATGCTACACACATCGGCTTGCAGTCTTCATCCAAGGAAAACATACAGGATCCATTTTCATTATGCAGAGTAGGAGAAAACAAAAGACTCACATTGTCCACTGAAGCTTCTCATTCTTGATGGAGTTGTAGAGAGCCTGCAGAGAGACACAACAGGTAATTAGCCACAAATATTAGTCTCTGTGGATGACAGTGAGAGATATCTCTATCACAACTGATAGCTCATATCCTCTGTCAGCGTATGACAATAATGGCACAGAAACAGATACAGAAAGAATGATTGTTTCCTCTAACTGATCCCATCCATACAAAGCACCATTCAGAGTATTGAACCACAAATAACCACGCAGTCAGTAACAATTATCACAGTACTGAGTCAACATGGCAACAGGGCCTTATTCAGGGTTGGCAACTGACAGTAAAAACTTTCGACGCAAATTCAGAACACCAACTCAGAATTTGTCATTTTAGATCAGTACTGCATGCTGAAAATGAGATGAACATCTATGCCTGCTTTATACACTAACAAAGGAACATAACATACTACATAACATATGCATTGAGTTGATCTATAGTGCATGTTATCAGTACAAGGAAAAGTACCATCAATATGATGAGATGTGCACAGGTACACAAGCACGCAGTCAAAAGTTCGAGGTTCGGGTAACTAAACCATTATTTGTTTTTAATTTGAGTTTCATTAAAAATGTCATAATATCTTCTTAAAGGAACTCAAAATTCCTCAGTTATTTCTGATGTCTTCTTTCCAATTACAAGCTAAGAGAGTGTGTGGCTTAAATTGCTATTCATTCAACACAGCAGACCGCAGACTAATGACTGAAATCTGATGTTAATAATATGAATAAAGTATGTTATTTAGACAAGCAATCAGGGGTCTAGACTTTGACACAAACATGACTTTTGGTGTTGAATGGCATGGAGTTTTTCGATCCATAGCATTAATGAATCACTTGATATAACTACATAAAGTATTGCATTTCGATACCCAGTTCTACTCCTGCATGAAGCTGCAAGTTGCCATAACCTAGAGGAAGTGTTACAGCAACATCTACTGAACATCACAGACAGACTAGTCTTTTCTTTTCAGCATCTGTGTTAGGGTTTGGAGTGACAGCTGGAATTTGACTGACAGCTGGTCACAAGATGCCAACTGCTATAATCAGTGAGCTGCTTGAGACGCTGTGGATTTAGATTGATCATGTGAGTAAATGGTGCAGTTTTACAGCTGTATGGAAAGCATATAATCCTTACTTACAAAATTAACAGTTATCACAGTGCAATGAAACCCATTATGGTACTGTAACTTCATAGAGTAGACCATGATATTTTTTTTTGGCCTAGAGAGGACAAACCAATCTTCTTTTATTTTGTCTGGTGTATGGTTGGGCGCTATGGTGGTAATGTGGTATACTACGATATTTAAACATGATGTCGGTATTTTAAAAAAAGATGACGGTACTTCAAAATTATGATGCATCATATTTCTATTCCTCATCTTGAACTGCCAAATAAACACATTCTAGCAATTTATATTTTTTAGAGGAGCTCACTGATTAGTGACGGGGGAGCTGACCAATAGCTGGTGCTGATAGAAAGAAGGAAAAAAAATCTGAGCCAAGAAAAAAGAAAAACATGAGAAAATGCAATGCAAGCATGCTAGTGGTTCAGCAATGGACAAGAGCCACACACAGCACAGACAACATTCTATGTCAGTTTTCTCACTGACACAAAAACATTACATATCCTTTTTTCTACAAGCACCGTTTTGCATTTTGAAAATAAAGCAGCACAGAGAGATTTAGGGCTTAACTTGTATGTTTGTAGCCCAGTTTAAACCCCCTTTTGAGCTGCTATTGGAGATTCTAAATCTTGTACCAATTGCAAAAAAAATTCCAGTTGCTGGGACACAGCTCATCTGCCATCTTGGTTGTCTCCATGCCAACCATTTTAGACAGATTTAGTAAGCCAGAATCAAACATGTTCTGTGGTGAGCAGATCTGTTATCATGCTAGTTAAGCTAATGCTAATCACCTCCTCTCTCCTAGTTAGAAACACTGTTTAAAATTATTTATCAATTTTTAGATGGAAGGTTTTACATTTAATATATATATATAAAAGAGGGTAGCACCCAAAAATCCTGTTGTGGAAAACCATACAAATAACCACAACTTCTGCGAAACTCCTAAAGATGGTTAATTCGGTGTGAAAAGTAGTTGCGTTTATGCTTGAGGTGTGCTTGATGCTGCTGCATACGCCTGAGGTATGAATATCAATGGCAAATAGTCTTAACATATTAGCCATCATCCAAAAGATACCAGCAGGCATTTTTCCTCTGGGCCAAACAAATCATACTCACAAACATGTTAATTTCTACAACAATTAGAGCCAAACAAAGCCAGTGGGAGAACGTCTATAAATGATCTACTAGTGAATGTCATTTCGATATTAACACCCCTCCATCACCTTCCCACACACCATGCACAGTCCAAAACAGCACTGCTCACAATAAATTAGCAGTAGCGTGTTATTGTGATCTTCAGTATAATGGAAGGTTAGACTGTATATATGTTAACACAGAGAAAAGGGTGAGACAGGTAAAAGGTGTGAGAATGGAAGGAAAATCAGAGGTGATACAGGTAAACAAGTACCAGGGAAACAAGAGAGACAATAGACAAACAAGGTAAATAAGCAGGGGTGTTATGATACATTGGTGGCCATTATATTGTTTGCTGATACATGGGAAAATGTAGTTATAGGTATCTGTCAGATACTGGAAGTGCAGACAATAACAAAGCTCCATTCTAAACTGATACATGTCCATTTGGATATAATTATTTTTGAAAAGAATAAAAGCTGATCTTCTTAAAGATGATCATCTTAAAATAGCACTGATATTTCTTGTTAATGTAAACCTCACTCCCAACAACATACATCATTTTAAAAAAAATCTTGGTCTATAATGCATTTGGGAAGAAAACCTTTCAATTACAACCTATTACTTATTGCATGCACTGACATATGTTGTGCTGACCATTTCTGCTCTTTGCAACTCAATAAAATGGACAGCATAGTGGCTCCATCACAGATTTCATTTCCTTTTCAGGCAGGAACTGTTGTACAAATTAAGAGTGCAGAACTCATAAGGCCAGTTTCCCAGACCCAGATCAAGCTTAAGCCTAAACTAAAAGGAAATTTCAATAGTGAATCACTACTGACACTTCAGTAGTGTAAGACAAGGCTTAATCTATTTCTGGAACATCAGTTATATTCACCTACTGTTTTGAATGACCATAGAGAACAATGACCACTAAATGATGTAAAATACTGATACAAAATAACATAAAAGCTTACAATAGGCTACTTATTTAGCTGCATCATGGCTATATGCAATTACTTAATAATATATGTATATGCTCAGGGCACTTTATATATAGATCAAAGCGATGGTTCCCAACCCTGGTCCACAAAGCCACCCTGCGTTGAAATGAGCATGTTAGATTATTTTTATGGGCCCAGAAATTCCACATCAGTGCATCCCTGTAAAAAATAGAGACAGGTGAAAACATAAGACAAGTAAAAAGGTGATGGAGGCCAACTTGTGAGCGATGTAATGAGATGTGACCAACGAATAGGTTATGAAGGTAAGGCAAAAAAAACAGGTAAGGTAAGGCAGAGAAGCCAGCGTACCCTCTTCCTCTTCCGGAACTGTGGGTGCTTCTGGCCATCCTGAGCCTTTCCCAGCAGGTCGGGGAACACCAAGGGTTTGAGGGAGCGTGAACGGGGCGTGCGGGGGTAACGGAACGGGTCCATCATACGAAAATCTCTCCCATAACGTACAGAACAGAGTGAGCGTGAGCGCAAGCGGCCCGCAGAGTGGAGACTGTTCACGCCAATCATGGTAACCGAAACAGGCTCGACAAGTCCTGAGGATTCGCTACACTGTCCAACAGGCTTTGGGTGTTTAGATCAAGTGGTGAGGCCAATGTTGCGGTCCGACTGGCCACGGAAATCTTCCAGCAGTGGTTGTTAAATGTAACAATCGCTTATTCAGAAAGATGTTCAGCTGATGAAAGTGTAGGAAATCAATAAATCTTTACTTCAAGCTGAAGCAGCGGGAGGAAGAAAATATGGACTGAATGGAGTGGGAAAAGAAAAGAAAAACTAAGAACCGGTTTATGGACAGAAGTAATGTCTTTACTAAAAAAAACAAAGAAATGTACTGAAAAAAGTCCAGTTTCTGTGCTTATTTCCCTTTTTATATATAATTGGTGTTAGGGGTTATATTCCACCTTCGAAACTTACAGTTCCATTACATGTGTGCTACCTTAACTGTCTGCCACCTGCTTTGAGATAAAATGAACTATCATCATGTTTGTCAACAGAGGACCAAAACTCCAGGGGAGCCATGGCTTGCAAATTCCCAAACTAAACATCCATGGTAACACAACCCATCTGCAATACATTCAAAAATAAAAATAGGGCTGAAAGATTAATCGTTTTTTTATATTGAAAGTACAATTTGAAAGTGGATTTTTATTTTTTAATCGCAAGAGCTGCAATTTTTTACGGTCTACATTACTAACACTGTCTCAAAACGATTTAAAGTGGGGAAATGTATCCTAATAACACAAAGCTTGTAAACTGCCTGTAGCTGGGCTTGATCAATGGAATGCAACCAAACATTCATGCGCTGTGTACATAACAAAACAACCACAACTAACTGGTAGTCGAACAGAGTGCATTCAGCATTGAAGCTTCAAGCCAGAAAGTAGATATGCTGGTTGTCATGGCCAAGATAACAGACCTGGACCTTAATTTATAGAAAATTATTGCAATCGAATTTGTGGCCAGAAAAAAATGCAATTAGAAAATTTCCTCAAATCGTTCAGCCCTAAATTAAAATGTTGCGCTCTATTTATACAGGCTTTAGAGCTGAAACCTGATGGAATACCTAAAGATCTCACCTGTAGCTTATACACCAAGACTCTAGACCAGTGATTGACCAACAAGCCACAAAACAGGTGACTATGATACAACAGGAGGCAGCAGGCTCACGCACACACACTCGCAGATGGCAAGGGATGCTTGCAGAAGTGTGAAAGGACAGCCAGGATCCAACAGATGGATGAAACGGGCGGAAACAGAGATGACAGAACAGAAGTGAGCACACACCCACACACACACACATGCAAACACATACACGCTGAACAGAGCTGTGAGGTCTTCCTTTCAACATAGAGGGTTTCCAAATCACCCCAAGACTGAATAACCCCAAAACAAAAAGTACATATAAAACCCCCCAAAATCTTAAAGAAGAAAAGGAACCAAATTCAAGTGCAAATTCACACTGCAATATCGTAGATCTCTCCTGTTGCTCCCCGCTTCCTCTCTCCCTCGTTCCTCTCCTCCTCTTCCCCCCTCCTGGAAAGAAGAACTGAGCAGGACTCCAGCTTCACAAGACATGCGTCATTCTTCTCTTAATCCAACCTTCACTGCTTTTAAAGCCTCCTCTCCTTCTTTTCTTTTCGGAACATCAGAAGACTCCAGCATCAGAACAAAGCTTCTTCATAATCCAGTGCCATTTTCGGTCTGAAATGTGGAAAAGTGTCCGGAGCGAAGCAGCATTTATTTTTATTTTTTTATTGGCCTCAGCTCTACTGTTCCTTCCCTATTCCTTTCCCTTCGCTGTAGCTGATGGAAAGTGGTGGAGTCTCAGAGAGACCTGAGAAAGATTGAGGCTGTGAGCTTCTCTCCTCCCTCCCTTTACCTCCCTCTCTCTCTCCCTCACTCTGAATGCATATCTCCCTCCCTCTGCGCTCAGCCACTGAACAGCCAATCGTAGCCGTCCAACTCGTCCACACACACACTCATGCACAGCGTTACACTCTGAAAGCTGATTAACATTCTGCACTTGTCCTTTCTCTGAGGTGAGAGAGAAAGAGAGAGCTAGAGAGCGTGCGAGAGAGAGAGAGAGAGAGAGAGAGAGAGAGAGAGAGAGAGAGAGAGAGAGAGAGAGAGAGAGGGGAGAGAGAGAGTGAGAGTGTGAGAGAGAGCGAGCGAGAGAGAGAGCGCGAGAGAGAGAGAGCGATGAACACACAGAGAACAATCAGCACATGTGGGAATGTGTGAAAGGCAGGGCACATTTTACAGTAGGAAATGCCGCATGTTTTCAATTAAAATGCAGAAAGAATACAGTTCAACTCCATTGTGTGCTGCTGTTATTATATAATTACCATTTATAATGTACCATTTCACAATCTGAAGTCATGGCTTTATTAACGCTGCTTGTTTGATCCACTAATATTTTGCTCGTTGGAGCGCACCGATTATCTGCAGTGACAAAATCAAGACATGAATTTTTCACAAGACATGGCTGATATGGCAAAAAAGTAACTACAGAGAGGCAGATGCAGAGACAGTGATGCAGGCACCAAATAAATGAGCGCAGGACAACAGCTCAAGGATTTATGCAGAAACACAAGCCAAGCTATGAAGCTAATCGCCTAAAAAATGGGTCAAGACATATCTGACAATCTTTTACACTGATGCATTTTTCTAGTATGCCAAAACGAGCATTTTGTCCATGTTGATGACTACAGAGGAGGCCTCCTTCATACAGACCAAATAAGAATGTACCTATAAATAGTTTTCCAGCTTTCAAAGGCATATCGAGCTGCTAGAAGTAGTTTTAAGCCCTGTAAAGGATCTTTTGTCTTCGACAACAGTTGCAGCTGAGGAACAACAGTTGTATTCATCCAGGTGAAGACAAAGCCACCATGCATGACCAATAAGAACACCAGAATGTAACGTCTGTTAACCTGTTGTTTGTAGAAAGTTTGCAATATGGTCATATAAGCTAATTAAGAAGCCAATGCATTTAAGCTAGCCTTAGGCCAGGCTCCAGTGTTTTAGCACACACTAAACAGAGAAAAATATCTGCTTTGTTTAATTCTACATATGATTTTGCGCAAATGTAGAAAAATGACAAGATAATAAATTATTGGTCGTGGTTATTATAACGCTACGTCTTGAGCAGGGGGGGAAATAAACTAGACCTGTACGTTTTGGTAGCCCACATTTGGGTCAATTCTCTCTTTTTATTTAATGTGACCTGTAAAACCTTATATAGCGCTTTATCAAGGACCCAAAGATGCTTACAATTCAAAGTACATAGATAACACACTAACACAGACAACAAGAGCACAATACTACAAACAAAAAGACAAGGCAGTATATGGGAGGTCATATGAAAGAGCATAACAGATTGAGGGCAGGTTATGAGTGTCGTGAGGCAGACCAGTTATATAAGAAATGCTGGATAATGACAGGGTCAGACATTGAAGGCATGAGGGAGGTTATAAGCAAGTGTGAAAAGATAGGATTTCAGGTTAGACTTGAATATGGAGAGTGAATTGGATTGTCTGACCAGTAGTGGAAGAGAGTTCCAGAGTCGAGGGGCAGATCTGGAGAAGGCTCGGTCACCAAAGCCTTGGAGGTTAGATGGAGGGACGGTAAGTAGTCCAGCTGAAGATGACCTGAGAGAGCGGGGGGGTTTATAGGGAAGAAGAAGATCAGACAAGTAAGAAGGGGTAAGACCGTTAAGAGCTTTATAGGTGAGGAGAAGAATTTTGAACTGTATGTGATATTTCACAGGAGGCCAATGGAGACGTTGGAGAACAGGGATAATGTGATGATGTGCGCGAGTGTGGGTGAGGAGACGGGCGGCAGAGTTCTGAACCATTTGAAGTTTGTGAGTGGAGGAAGAGCTGATTCCCGCTAGAAGAGAGTTACAATAGTCGAGACGGCTGGAAACGAAAGCATGGATAAGGATTTCTGCAGCTGACAGAGAGGGATGATCTGATTTTGGCAATATTGCGCAGATGGAAAAATGAAATTTTGACAATGGAGTTAATATGAGTAGTGAACGAAAGAGCTGAATCAAGGATGACACCCAGGTTTCAGATCAGTGGGGAAGGAGAGATAACTACATCATCGATGCAAAGTGTGAGAGGAGGAGTCTTCGTGAGGCTGGATTTGGATCCAATGAGAATGAGTTCTGTTTTGCTACTATTTAACATAAAGTTATGTTTCATCCAACTCTTCATTTCAGATAAGCAGGTGAGAGAAGGGTGGATTATGAAATGATTTGGTGTTGAGGTAAATCTCTGTGTCGTCTGCATAACAGTGAAAATCAAGATTGTATCGACGTAGTATGTGACCAAGGGGAAGGATATATACAATGAAAAGGAGAGGTCCAAGGACGGATCCTTGTGGGACCCCTTGCGAGACAGCAGAGGTAGAGGAAGTATGACCGGAGAGGGTGATAAACTGCTGCCTATTGGTCAGGTAGGATGTAAACCAGTCCAGGGCGGTACCGTCAATGCCCAGTTCATGCAGCCTTGACAGGAGAATGGAATGACTCACTGTGTCAAAGGCTGCACTTAAGTCAAGCAGTAACAAGATGTTTAAAGCACCAGCATCTGCAGACATAAGGAGATCATTAGTGACCTTAATTAGAGCTGTTTCAGTACTGTGGAATGGATGGAAACCAGACTGGAAAGGTTCAAATAGATTATTAGATATTAGGTGTTCTTGCAGCTGACTGGCAACAGTTCGTTCAAGAACTTTGGACAGAAAGGGAAGGTTGGAGATAGGACGGTAATTATTTAGGTCAGACGGGTCAAAGCCTGGTTTTTTAAGGATGGGTGTTATTGCGGCAATCCTATAGATTGAAGGAACCTGGCCTAGGAGCAATGATTGATTAATAATGATGGTAAGGTGAGGGACCAGGATAGGTAGACTGGCTTTAGTTAAGGTTGTAGGAAGTGGATCAAGAGAGCAGGTTGTGTTCTTGGAAGTAGTTATGATGTGAGCAATGAAGGAAGAGTCGACAATGTTAAAGGCAGAAAGAGAGGAAGAGAATGGTTTATAGCCAGGAGGAAGAGTAGAAGGAGAAGATCGAAAAGGGATATCAGCAGTAGCGATTGCCAGGGAGCTATTAATGTTTGCAATTTTAGATTCAAAGAAATGTAAGAATGTGTTGCAAAGTTCAGAAGAAGCAGCTACAATGCCATCAGGGGGTTTAATAAGCTTGGTGACTGTAGAGACGAGATGACGGGAGTTTGTGCTATGTTGATTGTTAATGAGGCTTGAAAGATAAGTTGACTTAATAGTACGTAAGGCATCTCTGTAAGTAGATATGTGTTGTTTATAAGCCTCACCATGAACAGTGAGCTAAAGTCGTTCCAGATGGCGACCAACCTGCTTCATAGTACAGAGCTCACCAGTATACCAAGGAGCAGGAGTGGAAAAAGAGTTTTGGTCTTCAGAGGAGCTAGTGCATTTAGAGACTCAGAGAGAGCCTCATTTAACAACATAGCATGAGCTTCAGGAGAAGAAGGAGCAGAGTCAGCAGGAAAGGCAGAAGAAATGGACTGGATAAGACGGAGAGGATCGACAGACTGAGTTTTATGGAAGGAAATACTCTTTTGAGTGGATTGACGGGGAACAGCCAGAGGAGCAGTAAACAGAATCAGCTTGTGATCAGAGAGCGGGAACAGCAGAGGATGTGGATTAATAACAGACAAGGAGGAAGAACAGACTAAGTTGAGGGTGTGACCTTTGTCATGGGTGGGAAAATCTACATGCTGTGCAACATGGTCAAGAATTGCAGTAAATTATTACCATTACCACCTGCTCACTTCTACAACCATCCAGGATGAACTTGTAAAATTAATGCAATGGTTAAAATAAAAACAAATTGCATTCAAATCTAACAATTACAAGTAGGTTAACATCATACTAAAAAAATGTTTACATAAAACTGATAAAAAAAAAAAAAAAAATTAAACCAATTAACAAAAACCGACAAAACAGCTACTAATTCTGGAAGACTTCACCACCAGCACTGTGGGTTTCTAGTTTCAGACCATGAATTGGGAACTGTGAACTGACAAATATGACCATAAGTGTTGTTTAACACTTTTTACCATATTAACCCATATATTATGAGTTACTGGAATTAACAGGCCCCTTATATTGGTCACCAGTCAGGGCCCCATCACTTGATCCCTGATACAGACAGAGATAAATGGCAGTTTAAAGAGACCGAACATTTCAGCCGGTATTAATGAACAGCAGACACAGTCACACAGTGGTGACTGATGTGGACCGATGCATGTCCGCTGTGGTCAGCATGCGTGCTTCCCAACATGACCACGTCCTTCAGGATGTAATTACCATTTACACAATTGCTGCTGTCGTGGCAACAGCACCCACTCTCTGAGACGGACTGAACATTTTCAGCGCAGCATCCATTCTTACATCATTCATGCAAAGAGGGTTTTATATGCGGTGATGCTCTGGTTTTCTGAGTTCATTTTCCGAGAGCTGACTTGTTTCAGCAACAAAAACACTGCTGTGTGTGTGAGAGATAGGAGGAGTAGGAGGGAAGAAAGCAAGAACTGTTGTTGTGAGGCAGAGAGTGATGGCTAGAGGGAGAAGAGAGAGAGAGAGAGAGAGAGAGAGAGAGAGAGAGAGAGAGAGAGAGAAAAGAGAGAGAGAGAGAGAGAGGGAGAAGAGAGAGAGAGAGAGAGAGAGAGGGAGAAGAGAGAGAGGGAGGGAGAAGAGAGAGAGAGAGGGAGAAGAGAGAGAGAGAGAGAGAGAGAGAGAGAGAGAGAGAGAGAGAGAGAGAGAGAGAGAGAGAGAGGGAGAAGAGAGAGAGAGAGAGAGAGAAGAGAGAGAGAGAGAGAGAGAGAGAGAGAGAGGGAGAAGAGAGAGAGAGAGAGGGGGAGAAGAGAGAGAGAGAGAGAGAGAGAGAGAGAGAGAGAGAGAGAGAGAGAGAGAGAGAGAGAGAGAGAGGGAGAAGAGAGAGAGAGAGAGAGAGAGAGAGAGAAGAGAGAGAGAGAGAGAGAGAGAGAGAGAGAGAAGAGAGAGAGAGAGAGAGAGAGAGAGAGAGAGAGAGAGAGAGAGAGAGAGAGAGAGAGAGAGAGAGAGAGAGAGAGAGAGAGAGAGAGAGAGAGAGAGAGAGAGAGAGAGAGAGAGAGAGAGAAACAAATGGTGAAAGCTTTATATAAAAACTCCTGCTTTATACATCCTACAGCAATAGAGGACAAACTCTCTTCTTGACTGTCATCTGTCTCTGTTATTCCAACCCTTTCTGATCCAAAATAAACTGTCTTTAGTATTCATCTTTTGCTGAGGTGCCCAACCGGACCAAATTTTCCACCCACTGCTCCACCCACTGGTCCATCAGCATCAGTGCAGTGATGACTTCAGCAACATGAAGAGCACCACAGTACAGCGATCTAATGAAGCAACAGGTAAAACGTCTGCAGCAGGGAGCATGTGCTGAGGTAAGAAGATAAAATTACAACAACGATTATAATCTTTTATAATAGTTTAAGAAATTATCACCATATTGTATTAAGAAGTAAAAAAAATAAATAAATAAACATACATTTGTGTAATTGTTAGTGAAGGGCAGCATAAACCCATGTGAACTTTCATAAAGGCTTATTTGGTGCCAGTTGTCATAAAGTCTCCTTTTGAGGTAATTTCACCTCAGCAGGTATTACAACTGGCGCTTGTTAGAATAGGTGTTTTATAAAAGTTAACGTAAGTTTATGTCAGTTTTCTTGAAAGGCTTATTAAGATGTCTTGTAGCCTTATGAATGCTGCCCTTCAGTAAATGTTACAGATAATACATGTACATACCAGTAATGTTTTCAATGTCATTTTTGATAGTAATAATGTGTTGGTAGTTACACATTTTAGGGACATCTAAATGCAATAATATATTGTAAGGTATACACAATAAAACTGCATGCGCTGAATATCACAACATACACTATATTGCCAAAAGTTTTCACTCATCCATCCAAATCATTGAATTCAGGTGTTCCAATCACTTCCATGACCACATAGCATAGACAGCATAGAGAGCTTCATGGAATGGTTTACCATGGCCAAGCAGCTGCATCCAAGCCTTACATCACCAAGCTCAATGCAAAGCATTAAATGCAATGGTGTAAAGCGCTGCCGCTGAACTCTAGAGCAGTGGAGACGAGTTCTCTGGAGTGACTAATCACAATTCTCTGTTTGGCAAGCTGATGAACAAGTCTGGGTTTGGCGGTTGCCAGGAGAACGGTACTTGTCTGACTGCATTGTGCCAAGTGTAAAGTTTGGTGGAGGGGGGATTATGCTGTGGGGTTGTTTTTCAGCAGTTGTGCTCGGCCCCTTAGTTCCAGGAATATTGGAACTCTTAATGCTTCAGCAGACCAAGATATTTTGGACAATTTCATGCTCCCAACTTTGTGGGAACAGTTTGGGGACGGCCCCTTCCTGTTTCAACATGACTGCGCATCAGTGCACAAAGCAAGGTCCATAAAGATGTGGATGACTGGGTTTGGTGTGGAAGAACTTGACTGGCCTGCATAGAGTCCTGACCTCAACCCCATAGAACACCTTTGGGATGAATCAGAGCGGAGACTGTGAGCCAGGCCTTCTCGTCCAACATCAGTGTCTGACCTCATAAATGTGCTTCTGGAAGAATGGTCAGAAATTCCCATTAACACACTCCTAACCCTTCTGGAAAATCTTCCCAGAAGAGTTGAAGCTATTATAGCCTCAAAGGGTGGGCTTACATCAAATTATACCCTATGGATTAAGAATGGGATATCACTCAAATTCATATGCGTGTGAAGGTAGACGAGTGAATGCTTTTGGAAATACAGTGTACCTTTTACTGAATACTGGCACATATCCACTCAGCAGAAATGTGAAAATTGGTCCTTTATCCAAAGAACAACAACAAAACGTCAGTTTTTCTGTCTCTGATAATCCAATTGAAAGCACACTCATATTGACAACACTGTACAGTAGATAAGCCTTAAATCATAAGGTACGGCTACTTTCTCAACTGGTCCCTCACTGTTACTGTCCACAGACACAAGAGCTCTGCATGGGTAGCAGTATACTCAACCATTCCAAATATTACAAAAACACTATTTGGATATTTGTCACACTGCCTGATGAAGGAGAAAAATGTGGTATGTATGGAAAAATAGAAGTTTTTGTTGTACTTATTACAAGTCATTATTTCACCACATTACTTTTATCACCAACTTAAGGGCAGTTTAATTGCCATAGATTTTTTTTTTCCATATGTTGTAGATGATACATGAGGTAGACATTATGCAAAAGAAAGAATTTTGATCTTGGCACTTTTGCTACAATAAACATTATTTATACACTCACCAGCCACTTTATTAGGTACACCATGCTCTTGCTGTAGCCCATCTTCTTCAAGGTTTGACGTGTTGTGCATTCAGGGACAGTATTCTGCATTCCTTGGTTGTACCAAGTGGTTATTTGGGTTACTGTTGCCTTTCTATCATCTCAAACCAGTCTGCCCATTCTCCTCTGACCTCTCACATCAACAAGGCATTTTCGTCCACACAACTGACCGCTCACTGGATATTTCCTCTTTTTCGTGCCATTCTCTGTAAACCCTAGAGATGGTTGTGTGTGAAAATCCCAGTAGATCAGCAGTTTCTGAAATACTCAGACCAGCCCGTCTGGCACCAACAACCACACCAAGTCCCTTAAATCCCCTTTCTCCCCCTGTTCTGATGCTCGGTCTGCACTTCAGCAAGTTGTCTTGACCACCTCTGCATCCTAAATGCATTGAGTTGCGGCCGTGTGATTGGCTGATTAGCTATTTGTGTTAACAAGCAATTGAACTAGTGTACCTAATAAAGTGGCTGATGAGTGTACGTCTTCCCTATATGCCCCAAAAGCAGTAATGGGTGGTATACTGGTTACAATTCTTCCTTGGGTATTAGTTTTCTCATAACCTCTACACTGACATGCTACAAACAGACAAGCAGAAAATAAGAGAAATTCAGACATTAAATAAGAATTACCACCACTTTTGCAGAGCATGTGTCTTTTTTCTATTACAAACCTAATTCCAAAAATGTTGGGACAGTAGACATAATGCAAATAAAAACAGAAAGCAAGTGATTTAAGCTGTGATATATAGATTTAAATGTGTATTAAATAAATCAGTGCAAAGATATTTAATATTTTACTGCATTCATTATTTTTGTAAATATTTACTCATTCTAAAATTGATGCCCGCTACGTGATCCAAAAAAAGTTGGGGTTTTTTTGGAATATGTGGCAGGCATCAATTTCAGACAGGAATGTTGTAAAATGTCATTAAAAAAAACAAAAAACCAAAAAAAAAAAAAAAAACAAACCATACTGAACAGGTCATGTTATTATGCCATGGTATAAAAAGGAGCATCCAGGAAAGGCCTGGTCCTTATAAAAGATGGACTCCTCACTTTGCCAAAAATGTCATTAGGAGAAAATGCAACAGATTAAAAATAATGTTCTTCAGCCAGAGATTGTTAGGATTTTAGGTATTTCACCCTAATGATTTCACCCATAATCACATCAAAACATTAAAAACCAAAATGCTTCTGTAATGGAACACATCAACACATGGGCCCCGAAATCCTTTGACACACCGTTGATCAATAAACACTATTTTCCACTGACTAGAGCTGGGCGATATGGCCAAAAATGTTACCACGATAGAAAATGTAATATCATTCGATATCGTTACATATACAGTTTGAAGGCTGATTTTTGCTTTTGTTTGTTTGTTTTAAACCACCCTTTATGGTCTGACATGACAAACACTCGCCAAACCGTGGAACAGTTCACAAATCTGTCATGGGATCAGGGAAAATGTCTGGTCAGCTGTGTTTACCTGCTTGAAAAGCACAGCCACAAGCTTTGTAATATTCATAATTTAAGAAAGAAAACAGATTATTTTAGCCGTCTGATGACGAGTGCTAAGCTGTTTAGCTTCTCAACAGTGTCAGCTTACTATGACCAGCAAACCTTAGCTGGCTCGGTACGTCAGTGATGGATCGCGCTGCCTTACTGCCATCACTCCTACCACATCCATGTCAGAGCATATGACCGTATTCAAACATCAGCTAGCAGATGTCTGGGTTTCGCTATTCTATTGTAGTAGTTTGAGGGATATCTGACGCTCGCCGTGTAAAGAGCAAGTCCCTTTTTTAGGTAGGTTTAAAGTAAAACTGGTGTTTTTTTGTCTTTTTTTTTTATCTACAGTAACGTTAATTCGCTATGCTGTGCGACAGAGAGACAGAGCGCTGCTTCAAGTTAGCCAGCTGCTAAAAACAGCTAGTCTGGCTAGAAGCTAGCATTCTCCCACTCTCCCATTTCACACATACAGCACCTTCAGTTTACTTTCGTTTAAATCAGTGCAGTGCTCCTTCACTTTGGTTGCTTGGGAATGCACTAATACTAAAATATGACTAAGCGCTGTAACACAGCGGTGTTTTGTTTGAAGCAGATGTAATTTAATGCTGCTAAAGCTTATTAGGATGCTAGGAAAAAGGTGAGCTCCATCTAGAACAGTACAGTTACGCCACTGATCTAGTCACTCAAAGGAGAATAGCTCGCTGATCGCTCCATTCAAACAGGCAATATATAACTCCATGTTTCAGACATGGCAAAAGTACATTTGTTGACTCTTTTCACTCCTTGACCCCTCCT
The DNA here is from genome assembly GCF_015220715.1 of Pygocentrus nattereri. NCBI lineage: Eukaryota > Metazoa > Chordata > Actinopteri > Characiformes > Serrasalmidae > Pygocentrus > Pygocentrus nattereri. The sequence continues at coordinate 34,516,698 of NC_051223.1, forward strand.
TGAAGTGCGCCCTCTCTTGGTGACAGTAGTGTCATTTTTCTTGCAGTAGAAAATACCACCCGGGCTGATGCTAGAGTGTGGAAGTGTAAGAGTGCTCCATTATATTGAACATTTCTTATATTTCTATTGAAGAAAGTTATATTGCGATAATTGTCATTATCGTTTTATCGCCCAGCCCTAGTCAAGACTACACTATGCACAACCAAAGTCATATTCTAACAGCATCCAGAAACACTGCTGATTTCTCTGGGCTCGAGCTCATCTGAAATGGACTGATGTACAGTGGAAATGTGCACTGTGGCCTGACGAGTCAAACTTTCAGATGTTTATGGACATAACAGACGTTTTCTTCTCCGTGCCATACAAGTAAAGGACCATCCAAATTGTTATGAGCATAAAGTTCAAAAGCCAGGGTCTGTCATGGTATGGGGGCTATTTGTGGGTTACCTGTACACCTACAAAAGCACCATTAATGCTGAAAATTAAATATACATTTTGTAGCAACATATGCTGCCTTCTAGACGGCTTCTTTTTCAGGGATGTTTATGCTTATTTCAACATGGCAACACCATGCCACATTCTGTGTGTTACAACAGTACATCTGCACAGTCTGAGACTGCTGGTGCTAGATTCTCCTGCTTGCAGTCCGGAGCGGTCTCCCCTTGAAAATATGTTGAGCATTAGCTCACAATACACCAACAACAGCCCTGTCCGATTGCTTAAGACAAATTAAGAACCGATGTATAGAAAAAGGTTCCCACCATAGAACTTAAAATACTGTGTTTAAATAATGTTTTTATTTTAATGCAAGTTGGGCCATGTGCATCCCCCCGGCTCCAAAGATGGCTGCGAGAGTCGGCAGGAAGACAGAACCGAAACCCTGAGCGCAGACGACAGCTTGCAAAGACAGTGAAGGGGAACGATGATGACCACAAGGGCTTGTTGGATGGTGCCGGAGTCCTGAGCCCAGTCTCCTGGTCACTGCCTCTGGTCCTGCAATGATGGCACTTTACTACGCTTTACGTTCAATCCCAACGGGCGAGCTGTGGAGAGGGGGGTGGTGACAGGGAAGCGGAGCAACGAGCCCTCTTTCCCTCTTGGTTCAGGTGCTTGCATTATCTTAATGAGAGCTAGCTGACCCTGGTTAGGCTTTGGCAATGTGTGTACATTTAAAAAGAGCAGAGAGGGAACAGAGAGGGAAGAGAGGGATGAGCAGCAGCATAAAGGACTTGTGAGCTGAGAGCTTGCACCTGAGAAAAAGAGACTGAAAAGCATGGAGAGGTGGTCAGTTATGATTTAATTGTTTGTGTTTTGTGAGCAAAATAAAGTTTAAATGCTTGCACAGGCTGTGCTACATAGGTCAAACAGAATTCGCTTATCACTGCTTTCTGTTTTTATTAGCATTTCATATACTGCACCAATGTTTTTGGAATTGGATTCATGAGATGCCCTCAGTATAATCAGTTACTATGGCATTGACCTGGCAGTCAATAAACAAACAACCAGCACAACCGATGTGTTTCTTCTTGTATATTCTTCATTTATATAGGTATTGTGTGAGGCCATGGAATGATTTCCCATTATTTGCCATTAATAAACAAACAAAATGAGCTTTTAAAACAGCATCAGTCAAAAAGACCCTCATTAAGGTGTACACATTAATGGTTGTTGGACCCAGTGACCACATCCTCTTTACTGGAAAGAGAAACCCAGCCATCAGTAGCCTTAACGAACCAAACCTCATTAACATTCATTAGCATAAGGCCAGAGACTACGCTGATTGATTTTAGAATGTGCCTGTGGGCCTAATGAAAGGAACCAAAATATGCCTGGCTTCCTATCTCTGACACAAAGACAATAATCTAATAATGAAATCTAATCAAAAACAGCCTAATGGGAAAACAATTCCCATAGGTAAAACCCCACTGCTCCTAGAACATAGAAAACAGCAGCACAAATTACAACAGACAATTGACCCATGAAAGCACACACACATAATAACCATTCATTCATGCACACCACACAACATACCAGTTCTGCAAAGCTGTCTGGGTAAATTTAAGCAGCATGCTTAACTGCTTGAGTTTTATCACATCTGAAGCCTATGCCTACCAAACACTGGACAGTGATTTCCAGCTACGCTTAATGTCTCTGGCCACCACTCAGCATCCACAAACAGGCCACAAACAGCCACTGTAGGAGATATGTGGTTCAAAAATCACAGAAAAAAGGAGGTCGATTTAAAGCTGCAGTATGTAAGATTTGGGGACTTTGAGACCTCTCTGGTAGAAATGTGTAACTGCCTTCAACATGTGGAAGAATATTTTGTAATGTCAGCTGTACTTCAGACCCCTTCCCCAAGTGGATGAATCTGATGATCGCTGAAGGAGAATTTAAAGAGAGCAGTGAAAACTTGTTGAAGGTTGCGTCTTCTGAAGATGTAAGTGAATGATCTACTACTGTGATCTTATCTTCATCAGTGAATGTATGTATGTATGTGTGTATATATATATACATACATACATACACACACACATACATACACACACACACACACACACACACACACACACACACACACACACACACACACACAGGGAACGGGCGGGCCAGTCCATAGCTTCAATGCTTTCATCTTGCAGGAACTGCTGACACACTCCAGCAACATGAGCTCTAGCATTGTCCTGCATTAGGAGGAACCCAGGGCCAACCACACCAGCATATGGTCTCACAAGGGGTCTGAGGATCTCATCTCGGTACCTAATGGCAGTCAGGCTACCTCTGGTGAGCACATGGAGGGCTGTGCGGCCCTCCAAAGAAATGCCACCCCACACCAATACTGACCCACTGCCAAACCGGTCATGCTGAAGGATGTTGCAGGCAGCAGATCGCTCTCCACGGCGTCTCCAGACTCTGTCACATCTGTCACATGTGCTCAGTGTGAACCTGCTTTCATCTGTGAAGAGCACAGGGCGCCAGTGGCGAATTTGCTAATCTTGGTGTTCTGTGGCAAATGCCAAGCGTTCTGCACGGTGTTGGGCTGTGAGCACAACCCCCATCTGTGGACGTCAGGCCCTCATACCATCCTCATGGAGTCGGTTTCTAACCGTTTGTGCAGACAAATGCACATTTGTGACCTGCTGGAGGTCATTTTGCAGGGCTCTGGCAGTGCTCCTCCTGTTCCGCCTTGCACAAACGTGGAGGTAGCGGTCCTGCTGCTGGGTTGTTGCCCTCCTACGGCCTCCTCCACATCTCCTGGTAGCGCCTCTGGGCACTATGCTGACAGACACAGCAAACCTTCTTGCCACAGCTCACATTGATGTGCCATCCTGGATGAGCTGCACTACCTGAGCCACTTGTGTGGGTTGTAGAGTCTGTCTCATTCAAAAGTGACCAAAACATCAGCCAGAAAGCAGAAAGGTACTGAGAAGTGGTCTGAGGTCCCCACCTGCAGAACCACTCCTTTATTGAGTGTCTTGCTAATTGCCTATAATTTCCACCTGTTGTCTTTTCCATTTGCACAACAGCTGTGAAATTGATTGTCAATCAGTGTTGCTTCCTTAGCGCACAGTTTGATTTACTTGGAGTTATATTGTGTTGTTTAAGTGTTCCCTTTATTTTTTTTTTCAGATCTAAACACTGAGCAGGATCTTTTGGAGCCTGTGTCTCACCATAATATGTAAAAACAGCAGTGAAGTCCAACCCTACACCTGACTTTTAAATTATTATTTCAAGTTTTACAGGGTGATTCGCAGGAGTGCACCATATGAATTTACCCAATAAATAAATATATAAATGAAACACACTATATTGCCAGAAGTATTCAGTCACCCATCCACCCATCCACATCATTGAATTCAGGTGTTCCAATCACTTCCATGGCCACAGGTGTATAAAACCAAGCACCTAGGCATTCAGACTGCTTCTACAGACATTAGTGAAAGAATGGGTCGCTCTCAGGAGCTCAGTGAATTCCAGCGTGGTACCGTGATCGGACGCCACCTCTGTCGTGAAATTTCCTCACTGCTAAATATTCCACAGTCAACTGTCAGTGGGATTATAACAAAGTGGAAGTGATTGGGAACGACAGCAACTCAGCCAAGAAGTGGTAGGCCACTTGAAATGACAGAGCTGAGTCAGCAGATGCTGAGGGGCATAGTGCGCAGAGGTCGCCAACTTTCTGTAGAGTCATTTGCTACAGACTTCCAAACTTCATGTGGCCTTCAGATTAGCTCAAGAACAGTGTAGAGAGCTTCATGGAATGGGTTTCCATGGCCGAGCAGCTGTACCCAAGCTTTACATCACCAAGCGCAATGCAAAGTGTGGAATGCAGTGGTGTGAATCACACTTCTTCGTCTGGCAACCTGATGGTCAAGTCTGGGTTTGGCGGTTACCAGGAGAACAGTACTTGTCTTCAGCAGACCAAGAGGTTTTGGACAATTTCATGCTCCCAACTTTGTGGGAACAGTTTGGGGATGGCCCTTCCTGTTCCAACATGACTGCGCATCAGTGCACAAAGGTCCATAAAGACATGGATGAGCGAGTTTGGTGTAGAAGAACTTGACTGGCTTGCGCAGAATCCTCACCTCAACCCGATAGAGCCCCTTCGGGATGAATTAGAGTGGAGATTGCGAGCCAGCCCTTCTCGTCCATCATCAGTGTCTGACCTCACAAATGCGCTACTGGAAGAATGGTCAAAAATTCCCATAAACACTCCTAACCCTTGTGGAAGCCTTCCCTGAAGAGTTGAAGCTGTTAGAGCTGCAAAGGGTGGGCCAAGGTTATATTAAACCCTATGGATTAAGAATGGGATGTCACTCAAGTTCATATTTGTGTGAAAGCAAACGACTAAATACTTTTGGAAATATAGTGTGCATCCTATTTTGACATGTTTCTTTTATCTCCTGATAAAATCACACCATTAAAATCTTTTAGAAATGTTCAAAAGAAAATTAGTGCTACGTTACGATTAATACCACCTTTATTAAATAAGTAAAAAAGTGTTTTCCCTTATACGTCATCTGTTATTATAAAACCTCTTCATAGAAATCAATATACAGCATTTTGGAATGAAACTCTTCAAATGCTGATTGTCTGTTACCTCAGATATCCTTTTAGTTCAAAACCAGATACCAAGTGTGATAAATTCATCATATTATAAAGGGTTAATTCAATGGCTGTTTAGATGTGGAGTGAGGAGTTAAATGAGCTATATTTTACACTACGTGCTGCATGGAGCAGGCTTTCTGGTCTAGTGTGTGGTAGCCTTTAGACAGCCGCAGTTATCTTTTTGTGATTCCTTCATTGGTTCAGACAGCTCATGGATTTTAAATATGACAAAGAATATGACAAATGCTGATGTGCTTATTAAAAATCAATGTACTATTTAAATTTTTATCTTTACATGGCTATGTGAACATTTCAAAATCACATTCAGTTCTGACTCATCAGGGGAGTGCAGTATTTATATATGTGTTTGAGCTCATGCCTTTGTGTCTCTAGTAATCTACCTTCAGGAGCTCCTTTGGGAAATCATGGCCACTGTTCAGTCCCTCCAGATTGCCAGTAAACTGAGTGCAGGACATCCGCTTTCCAACGTTCTGTCGACAGAAACCAGAGCCACGGACGCTGTTAGGAACACTAGGGGATGTGACAGTACGAACATTTCCTATTATAATTATCACTGACCAAAATGACCATGGGTTTCAGGTACTTTTGTGAGACTGTTCAAATATATTGAAAATGTACCACACTTAAAGGAACAGTTCAGTTAAAAAAAACAATCAAATGTACAGCTTTTCATGCAGATTTGTTGGTGTGGTTTTGTGACAGTAGAGAGACAGTAGAGACAGTATTCACTGCAGCTACTACAAACCACAAAAATGAACAAAGCTTCATCATGTAGTTGAACGTAGTTAAACACTGCATGCAGCCACTTTAGACAACATATATTGTGCCAAATTCTGACTCTCTTGCAGAATCTGACTCCCCTTTGCATGCACACACCACACAGGCATATGTGCACTACATAACATTCACGGTTTCTTTTTTCTTTTAGTATTTTTTCAAACATATAGCTTCAGTTGAAAATTCAAGATCAGCAGTTACTTATAAACAGAAAATATGACAACAATAGAAATTGCTAGAATAATCTGCAGAGGGGAGTCAGAGTAAGAATTCAGCACAACACCTGCAGCATTCAGCTACATAGTGAAGTTTTGCTTATTATTGTTCTGTAATAGTCTCAGTAAATAGACCATGCATGTTGTCTAATGTGGCTGGCTACAAAGTTTAGCTAAAAACTCACTTTTGTGCATTTTTTTAGTTCACAGCATCTCATACTGGGTCCTAAACCACACTGACAGGTCTGCACCCCCTTAATGAAGAGCTGGAGGCCGTTTTAGCAGATTTAGAGAAGTTTTGAGTTTGTATTTACAGGAAAGATTTGGGTGCCTATTGCCTTCTAGTGTTAGCCTTGTGTTAGCTCCAGTGTTAAAGAAGTAAAACCATACAGCACAGATCAAATACACCTGAAGAAAATGGAAAACTGCAAATTAGATATTTTGCCAAAACCTTCCTGTAAAAAAGTTCTTATTATAGTGGTAGGCAATCCTTTGAACACCCCAGTCCAATTCAACGTTTTGTTGATTTTCTAGGTGAAAATAAGTGAAAACATCCTCTAGAGGGAATAAAATATGACATTTTTTGCTCATTTCTGTGCACAATTTCTATTGTTTTTCCTGAGTTCAACTTACTGTGGGAAAAAAAATCTTAAAACTTAAAACCTCTGCAAATGCCATAGTTCATTAATTAATTAATTTCAATTTGCTAAAACCAAGCCATAAACAAAAAGCATGCAATAAAATGTGCAGAAGTGTTTTCTGTAACTTATTTTCACTAAGAAAAATCAACAAAATATACTTTGAACAGGGTGCCCCAACCTTCGCATGTGACTGGATATCAATACATTAACATGTACAGGTCCTTCTCAAAAAATTAGCATATTGTGATAAAGTTCATTATTTTCTGTAATGTACTGATAAACATTACACTTACATATATTTTAGATTCATTACACACAACTTCTTCAAGCCTTTTATTTTTTTTTAATATTGATGATTTTGGCAAAAAAGTAAAGAAAAAAACAAAAATCCCTATCTCAAAAAATTAGCATATTTCATCCGACCAATAAAAGAAAAGTGTTTTTAATACAGAAAAAGTCAACCTTCAAATAATTATGTTCAGTTATGCACTCAATACTTGGTCGGGAATCCTTTCGCAGAAATGACTGCTTCGATGCGACGTGGCATTGAGGCAATCAGCCTGTGGCACTGCTGAGGTGTTATGGAGGCCCAGGATGCTTTGATAGCGGCCTTAAGCTCATCCAGAGTGTTGGGTCTTGCGTCTCTCAACTTTCTCTTCACAATATCCCACAGATTCTCTATGGGGTTCAGGTCAGGAGAGTTGGCAGGCCAATTGAGCACAGTAATACCATGGTCAGTAAACCATTTCCCAGTGGTTTTGGCACTGTGAGCAGGTGCCAGGTCGTGCTGAAAAATGAAATCTTCATCTCCATAAAGCTTTTCAGCAGATGGAAGCATGAAGTGCTCCAAAATCTCCTGATAGCTAGCTGCATTGACCCTGCCCTTGATAAAACACAGTGGACCAACGCCAGCAGCTGACATGGCACCCCAGACCATCACTGACTGTGGGTACTTGACACTGGACTTCAGGCATTTTGGCATTTCCTTCTCCCCAGTCTTCCTCCAGACTCTGGCACCTTGATTTCCGAATGACATGCAAAATTTGCTTTCATCCGAAAAAAGTACTTTGGACCACTGAACAACAGTCCAGTGCTGCTTCTCTGTAGCCCAGGTCAGGCGCTTCTGCCGCTGTTTCTGGTTCAGAAGTGGCTTGACCTGGGGAATTTCTTTCTACTCCAGACTCAGTCCATTGCTTCCACAGGTCCCCCAAGGTGTGGAATCCGCAATTCTCCACATCTTCCTCAGGGACCGGTCACCTCTTCTCGTTGTGCAGCGTTTTCTGCCACACTTTTCCCTTCCCACAGACTTCCCACTGAGGTGCCTTGATACAGCACTCTGGGAACAGCCTATTCGTTCAGAAATTTCTTTCTGTGTCTTACCCTCTTGCTTGAGGGTGTCAACGATGGCCTTCTGGAAAGCAGTCAGGTCGGCAGTCTTACACATGATTGCGGTTTTGAGTAATGAACCAGGCTGGGAGTTTTTAAAAGCCTCAGGAATCTTTTGCAGGTGTTTAGAGTTAATTTGTTGATTCAGATGATTAGGTTAATAGCTCGTTTAGAGAACCTTTTCATGATATGCTAATTTTGTGAGAATTTTGGGTTTTCATGAGCTGTATGTCAAAATCATCAGTATTAAAACAATAAAAGACCTGAAATATTTCAGTTGGTGTGCAATGAATTTAAAATATATGAAAGTTAAGTTTTTATCATTACATTATGGAAAAGAATGAACTTTATCACAATATGCTAATTTTTTGAGAAGGACCTGTATAATACAAAAAAAAGAAAAAATCAATTATATAAACATGCATTCCTAGTGTGTGCACTGCAGGGAGACTGTACCATCAGGATTTTTACATATGCCTTAACTTAAATACAGAATCATGCATGCCCATCGGGGTCATTCAAACATGAAAATGGTATGATCATCACTGGCTTTTATATTGTGGTATGCCACTGAAACTGGTCCTCTCTTCTACCGTTATTGGCCTGTTAAGTAACTGACTATGAGCATGCAATCCTCACAAAAGAAATGATCCAGATCATGAATCCCAAATGAAACAGAACAGATGAAATAAAGCAATGCCTGAAGAAGTCTTTCATTCACAGAGCGAGCAAAAAGGGCACAAAATGGACATGCTGGATATGTAATGTCATGTCATTAGTAGGAAACTATAATGCAGGTTTAAAGTTGGTATTTATAGAGACGGACTTTGATTGGGTGGATTTGAGCAGAGGATGCTCTCTGATCTGCACAGAAAGCGGCAAACCATTTTAACAAATTAATTCCAGCACTTCACAGCACAGGAACTCAGCAGGGAACGTACCTCATGACTCTGTGTGAGTATGTATGTGTGTGTGTAGGTGAGAGAGGGAGAGAAAGATGAGAGGAAGAGGGCAAGAATAAAGAACTAATGAACACCAAGGTCGAATCTTAATATACGACCCACTTTTGTCCAACACAGCACTGAGATATCACAAGCCATTAAACACAAAATTGATATAGCATGTTAATGCATTTCCTTCACAAAGATGCATGTGGTGAAAACTACTGTTCTGAAAATTTTTAATATTAATCCCAACCCCAGCAACCCCTCCGGTCCCCTTAGTGCCCCCACCTGGCCATGCAGATCCGTGTTGAGCAGCATCAGAGCGCAAGTCAGCGTGTGGATGCTGTCTGTGAGAAGGGAGTGAAGCATAAGCATAAAAATGTCTGAACACTCTATAACACAAATACATTACTGGTACTGCAATACAGCAAACTCATGCCGACACTGACTGGACTTCATATGATACATCCCACTTGGCAGGCCAACAGAAAATGAATATGGTGATTAAATAGTTGGATCAGCAATTGGATTATTCATTTCATAAAAAGGAAACATATGAGGCCATGATGGGCATATTGTCTCATTTGGTTATTGATTGCTACAATCAAGAAAACTGCAGCAGTGCACATATTAAGGTGTAATGCAGTGATTCTCAACCCATTCCTCAGATCCCTCCTCATTTTTGGTCTAGCCTAGCTCCAGAACCATTAGTAGCACTTAATACCTGGGGCCTGTCTCACAGAGCATGTTCATGTTTGACAGCGATCAGTTGCACAAAACCTAACAAATGCAAGTTTGGTTAACCTGTTTTAAGACAGTACTGTGTCGCTTTTTTTTTCAAAGGAGAAAAAAAGAACACAACCTGTGTAAATACACAATATGGCCAAAAGTATGTGGACACTGAGACCGGAGGGGTCTATCTCCGTCGAGAGGCTATCCCTGGTAGCTCCATCTCGATTGGATGTGCGGCATGAGTTTCCAAGTACTTCACAGTGATGTAGTGAACCACTGCTGTGAGACAAAACATCCAGGGCTCGTTGAACTAAGCGTAAAGTTAACTGGATAAGCAAGACGTCCTGTTTTGTGAGACAGGGCCCTGGTGGAGTTGTGCTATTTAGCTTAGAGCAGACGTGTGGATCGCCTGGGTCCACCTGAAGACTTTTTAAGAACCTCTTTGTCAAGTTTTAGCACTAGTTCTCTTTCGGTCACACTTACCTTCAGACAGCATGAGCAATGGGTTGCACTGCAGGTATCGTCGTGAAAAATGAGCTAGCACTCGTTCTCTCTCCTGAGTTTCTCCCATCAGGGCAAATTCCAGCAAGAAGGTCCTAAAATCAACAAACAGGAATACAACTGACAAACACAGCTACACAGCCCTAAACAAAACGTCTCTGACCTGCCTTCAACTCAGAGTTGGACACTACAGTACTGTTTCAACAACTTCTGAACCTGAAATCTATTAAACAAATCTAGACTTAGATTAGAGTGTATGCCAGCATTGCAAATACTTGTATGGTAAGGAAATTGGGGGGGTGGGGACTCCTAAAAATTGCATCCTTCAAAACTCTTATGAAAAGAAATATATAGTTAACATATACTCGAATCTAGTCTACGTTTAAAAAGCACATCTAAGTACATAGGAATTAAATGGTCATTCATGACTTCTGTATAAATATATAAATATGGAGGTAAATAAATAAATACTAAAAATTTCTTCTATGTTTTATCACCTGTCTGTAAAGCACTTTCAGCTGCCACCGGCATGAAAAGTGCTATATAAATAAAAATTATTATTATTATTAATTTAGGTGACATGTAAGCCAAATAGCCTTAATAATCCGCTCAACATAGAGAAGTTTGGAAGTTACACAAATTCAGTAAGTCAAGTGTTTGCCAACCTTTGCCTGATTTATGAAGGTTCCTGAAAATGCCCATCTCCACTATTATGGCAATAAGTAAGAAAATTCAACAGGAGCTACAACTGTGTTTTGCTCTCACATACAGTGGGGTGGTTTAAGAAGAAAAACGTTCTTCAATAATCACAGATGGACAACTGCAGGAGTTGGCTGCCTTTAGGAGTCACCAAGTCTCCAGAAATACAGTCAGGCATCAGTTCTGTGCCAACACATTATTTAAACGGCTTGCCAGAATAAAGTCTCTGCTGTTATCAAACCACAAATGTAAGCATGCAGAGGTCGTTAAACATCACAAAGGCTCTGAAATTCAAACCAGTGTCTATGACACAAAAATAGAGCTCCTGGGCAACAAAGAGGTGCGTTTTTGTGTAAACACAATCAAGGTCATGCAGAAAGGAACCCAATGTTCTCCGTTAAATATGGTGATGGAAGTGTAATGCTTTGGGCATGATTTAAAACCCACTGGATCTTTATAAGAGATAGGGCATCAAATACCTTTAAATATCAGATTTTAGATCTGGCTGCTACTGTAAGGAAGCTAAAACTAAACGTTTTGTTTATTTGGTTAGACCTTTCATTTGATTGCTGGACCTTCCAGCAGGTCAATGATCTAAAACCTTAAGAATCCTACAGAAAATGGTTCACTGACAACAGAATAAAGCTTCTGCAGTGGCCATTTCATTTCCCTGATCAAAACCATGAACTCTCTCCAAGGAACAATCACACAGAAGTGGCTTGCTTGAGATTTTCTGGAGGTTATCCTAATCCAGCTGAGTGCTGTTATCATGACAAAGAGAGGTTCCACAATTGGAGCACTGCCAAAAATTGTGGCTTATGTATCTTATTCTCAGAAAAATGTTTTATTTTGCTGTCCGTTTTCTTATTTTTTCTTGGGGGGGGGGGGGGGGGGGGTCATTTTACACTTCTCTCATTATTTAATGTAACTGTAAACTGATAGATAAACATTTTTCATCCTTACTAAGGGTGCTAGTAATTATGGTGGGCAGTGTTTTTTGATAATTTCTGAATTAACACATGGCAAACAGATTATCAGATCAACAGACTCATCATTTGTCTTCTTAAACCAATAAAAAAAGCACACTAACCTTAGCGCTTGGTCCAAAGTCTGTCCCGTAAAATTAAAGTAACCCAGGTACTCTTCAGCTACCATGCGACTGAAGTCATTGCTAGAACAAATAAAAAAGAAAAAGAAAAAGAAAGAAATCAAAAAGTTACAGTGAACAGAAATACGAACTGACGAGAGAAAGGGCAACAAAGAAAGAGTGAGAGAGCATCAGCAAATGACAGATATGTCAGTTTAAGCTTTTCCAGAACAGTTGATAGGGGTGAAGAGGGTTTGCCGTTCCCATGGTGCATCTGTCAGGGAGGAGAAAGCTCTTAAACTCTGAACACACAAAGGCACAGCGCCACTGGCTGTCTCAATAACTGATCCATGCCAGCCAGCGGGGACGCAGAGACATAGAATGGCCCAGATATGACAGAAAGAGTCTGAGACAAACAGAGGCCTGCAGTCAAATTGATCAAACTGCTCAGTAAGAGTGCGGATCTATGCTCAGATACGGCCTTTCAAATCCCAAATGGATATGATACACAGACATAATAAAATCTGTAAAAGATGGAAATGGTGGAAAGCACAACCACATTTAGAAGGTCTACACATCTAACACAGGAAAACTACACTGAAAGTTCATTTTTGTTAACTAGATTAAATATTAATTACTGTACTCCATATTTTATGACAAAAACCCCTGCAGATTACTAAATATTTAATTTCATCTGGAATCCTCTAAGACACTGGCACAGGTGTGATGAAAGACAATAAAGTGCTAAAGCACTGGCTGATTAGAAAGTATGCTTCACTCACTTCTTGCTTAAGTGACGTGCAACGTCACACTTCTTGAAGCCGTCAAGGTTGAAGAGCCGCTTGGCTAATCGCTTAGCAGCCTCCAGGTCGGCACGGTTACCGTTGGTCAGTGTGTCACTGCTCCCTAATCCCAAACGCTCACTCAGCTCTTGATCCAGGTCCACATCTGTGGCCAGCCTTGAAGACTTCTCCCTGCACACATTCAAAACATGTCAAAATAAGTCTAATGGGAGGGCCCTGAACCCACCTTCAACCAATCAGGGATAAAGAAAAAAAATGTTAATGAACAATAAGGACAAAACAATTTCTTTAACATAAATCTACACTATATTGCCTTCACATGCATATGAACTTGAGGGAGATCCCATTCTTAATCCATAGGGTTAAGTATGATGTCAGCCCACCCTTTGCAGCTATAACAGCTTCAACTCTTCTGGGAAGGCTTTCCACAAGGTTTAGGAATGTGTTTATGGGAATTTCTGACCGTTCTTCCAGAAGCGCATTTGTGGACGAGAAGGCCTGGCTCGCGGTCTCCGCCCTAATTCATCCCAAAGGTGTTCTATTGGGTTGAGATCAGGATTCTGTGCCGGCCAGTTAAGTTCTTCCACACCAAGCTCGCTCATTCATGTCATCCCCAAGCTGTTCCCACAAAGTTGGGAGCATGAAATTCTCCAAAATCTCTTAGTGCTGAAGCATTAAGAGTTCCTTTCACTGGAACTAAGGGGCCGAGCCCAACTCCTAAAAAACAACCCCACACAATAACCGCCCCTCCACCAACCTTTACACTTGGCACAATGCAGTCAGACAAGTACCGTTCTCCTGGCAACCACCAAACCCAGACTCGTCCATTGGATTGCCAGATGGAGAAACGTGATTCATCACTCCAGAGAACACGTCTCCACTGCTCTAGAGTTCAGTGGCGGCGCTTTACACCACTGCATTCGATGATAGGGTTCGCTTGGTGATGTAAGGCTTGGATGCAGCTGCTCCGCCATGGAAACCCATTCCATGATCTGAAAGCCACGTGAAGTTTGAAGGTCTGTAGTGATTGACTCTGCAGAAAGTTGGTGACCTCTGCACTCTATGCCCCTCAGTATCAGCTGACCCCGCTCTGTTATTTTACATGGCCGACCACTTTATGGCCGAGTTGCTGTCGTTCCCAATCGCTTCCACTTTGTTATAATCCCACTGCCAGTTGACTGTGAAATATTTAGTAGTGAGGAAATTTCACGACTGGACTTGTTGCATAGGTGGCGTCCGATCACGGTACCACGCTGGAATTCTGAGCTCCTGAGAGCGACCCATTCTTTCACTAATGTCTGTAGAAGCAGTCTGCAGGGGTAGGTGCTTGGCTTTATACACCTGTGGCCATGGAAGTAATCGGAACACCTGAATTCAATGATTTGGATGGGTGAGTGAAAACTTTTGGAAATATAGTGTATGTTCTGTGGACTAGAAAAGCACTCCATACATGTTTTTCTTACAGATTTTACTGTGAGGACATTTGGGCTGGACTGTTTGCTAACATTCTCACAATTAGTTAGTTAGTTCAGGATCATGAATCCTGTGCCCAGTGGCTTACTGCATGGGCAGGAGTTTTGGTTGTACTGGGAGGATTATTGGCTGTCAAATGCGTCTTGGAAAGATGGATGCATTTACACTGCTATGACATGTGGCTTAAATGCACCTCAGACAACCTCGTGAAGTGGTTTAATTGATCGGATTTGTATATGTTTTAAATGAATCTTGCATTTTCATACAGATTGGCCTAATCCAGATATAATTCTGATACTTAAGACGAAGTGACCAGATGTAAATGGGGTCAAAGCGTTGACCCCACAGCCATCCAATACCCACAAGTCAAATAGAGCATAACTGGCTCTTCCTCTCTCATGCATCGCTAGCCAGCATGGGCATCTGTTAGCCAACATAACAGAATTGGCAGTTAGCGCCCTCCTGAGCTGTCCAATTATATTGCATTAGCAGCAGTTCGGAAAATACAGTGGTGCTTCACATGACTCGGAAGAGGGACATGCTAGGCCTCCTAGAAGTCTCACATTATAGGAAGACCAAGCTGGCAGGTGGACATGCCTAAACTGAAAATAGCGGTCACAGAGAGTGAAGTAAGCCATTTTTTGTTTCGTGCTTCAAACAATGAAGGAAAATTCTAAACAAACCCACCAGAGATAGCAAAAACATTAGGACTGAATCCAGAAACATTTCCTACTGCTCCTCTCCCACCCCGGAAGAATGCAGAACAATCAAGGAGAGGAAATGAGCAGGAGGAATTGAGACAATGAGCAGAAACTGGGGAAATGGGACAGCTGATTCCTTACAATATCATTGAATTTGATGTCAACTATTTATGAACTGAGCCTGTACTCAATCGCAACTGCTACACAGAGCCAGACGATTTTCCTTTGCATGGTTTTCCGCTTCTTTTTTTTTTTTTTTTTTTTTTTTTTACACCAAGTACAAATTACACATCACAGACAATATATAAACACTAGCAAAACACAGATTTGAAGACGTATAGTTGGATTCCACTGTGTTGTCCAGCTTCTCGCTATGAGGTCACTTTAAAATCTGCATATCTTCCTGGGTAGCATACACATATGGATCCTCTGCTTGAAGCCACTTCGGCAGCTGTTTAGAATGGTTTCTCACATCTCCTCCAGTATTCGGACAGCCGCTAAGATGATGTCACAAATTCAGTTGTCCGGTCACAGAGGAAGTTACACAGGAAAAAAGCAGTAACTTTTCAGGGTTTCTAGATACAGCCCATGTGTAGCCACATGTATCACTCACCAGGTCTTCCCTGGACAATACTTGACATTTGTCCGACTTTGATCAAGGGGTCAAGGTCTATGCACTTAATACCGAAATGGGAATATATAGGATATAGTGTCAAAGCCATGATCTCAGCACTGCAGAACACATTCCGTTTAAACATACAGCTGTAACATGCGCTGTGTTTTCAAAAGTATCAACATTTGTTATCCAGAACTAATCGTCCAATGTCAGCATCTGCTCATGTGCCTGAATGCAATCAAATCCTCACAGCAATGTTTCAATATCTAGTCTAAAGCAGAGGGTACCAAGTCCCTATTAATGTTCTTGATTTCAGAAGAATTACTGGCCACATATCGTATATAATTAAACACAATAAATGATCACAAACTAACATCAGCCTACTATAGTATACTATTTTTCTTAAAATATCAGGGTTGCATATCTCTAGAGCACTGTAGGACCTGGATTGTTCTAAGACAGTCGAGTATCACTTTAAAACCCTCATTCTGATGGCCACGATGATCTGAACACTCCAGTGCTTTTGGGAAACTCACGTCAGGGCATTAGTGAGTAGCAGCACTGGTTAAATTTAGCCACTTTATCAGTGACTCACACCTTAAATCCACTGACAAAAACAAACAGTAACACAAAAAGCTGACTCAAAGAAGGGAGTCAGAACAGGAAGCAGATCGCTTTCTAAAGTCTTTAAAAGGTAGCGGAGAAACAGGTCCCGGAAAATATATTACAGACGGAAGCAAAGCAACACTTGACACGTGAAGGGCGAGTTAGCACTGGGAGGCTTTTTCACTTTTCAAGCAAAAAGTGGGGCCAGTTTTTAAATAATTTAACACAGAGGTCACTTATCTTCTCCACAAAGGGGCAGTATGGCTCTAAGGTTTCATTCCAACTTAGTAGGAGTTCATATGACATACGAGTTTTTGAAGACGAATCAACTTATTAAAAAGGTGGAATCAGCTGTGCTTCTATCTGAGCAGAACGAAAAGCTGCAGCCACGCCAGCCCTTTGTGGATGATGTCATCTCCTGGGAAAGTGCATCTCCGTTCTGATAAACGTGGTCTCTGGAATTGAAGCTACTGATGAAATAAAACTGTCTCATGTTGTATTTGCAAAATGCATGATGGTTACTTTAGTGAAAGAATATTAAAGGCTGAAACCACAAAAGAGTAGAGGAAGAACAGAAAATCGTGAATTCTTTCCAGCCTATGAGGCTGAGTGATGGATTGCTGTGCTATAAAATATTACATAACATGACAAATTACATATTAAAACCCAAGTTTTCGGCCAGAATGTTCCTTATGTTCCCACTATCCATATCCATCATAAGGATTCCAGTGTCATCACTGAAAAAAAAAACGGTAACTAGGCAAGTGGAAACATCTTAAATTTAATCGATATATATAATTTCTCATTATAAGATTGTGGTAAACATTATAAGATCATTTAACTTATTAGTCTGTGTTTTTCCTATTAGATATATTGACTAGAATGAGGAAACTTCCACATGTCAACATAGTTTATGCAGTGAGGAAGCATATATAACTTTACAACTATCAACAAAATATTTAGTCCTGTTTGATCTCAGCAAACAAACTGAAAAACACTCAATAAAACAAAACAAGTCTTTTTGCATGTTACTAAGTAAATGAATTACTGCTGTGAGTCAATATGAAGTTTTTTTTTGCGCAAACCTTTTTTATTCTTTTTTAAACAATTTTCATGTTATTGTTTGCAAATTGTGTATACAGTAAGAAAACCCCGCTATGATCTGGGACATTTTTTACAACTTTCCTCACTAACTACATTGACGAATCTTACCTGCATCCTGAATGCCGGCGTGCTGGGACGTACCTATCCTCTGGCCCTCCAGAGTGCCAACAGAAAACTGAATGGGCCTTGTTATTATGGCCCTCCCTGCTAACCCAACTGACGGTCCTGGCTCTGATGATCCCTCCACCTCGAGACCTTGTGACCCTCTGACTCTGCCTCTTACTCATCCCAGCAGTCCTGTTCTGTTTTGCTCTATGCTTGTCCTGATCCTGCAGTCCCATGGAGGGTAGCGGTGGTCGTTACATTCGGTCAGCTGTTGTTCATTTTCTGCCTCTGGTGTTTTCCTTAAAGTGAAAATACATGCGTGTTCCTGAAGTGCCAGCCTGCTCTGTAACCCTCACCACCTCCATCTCTCTCCACATTACTCACTGTTTGTTCTGGAACTTGGCTGTTCTTTCGTTTCCACTGAGCTGTTATGCCGCTCCCTCCCTCTCTGTAAACTTCTCTAATGACCTTCCACACAATCAGGCATGAATGGAGCAGAAAAAATGGCCTTAATCCCAGTGTCTCTCAGTGGTTGACTCTGCTAAGACCTACTCCATTTAAATGCATTGACCTTCATTAATTTAAAGAGTTTGTTCTGTTTATTATGACGTCGTACCTACCGGACATCTCCGATACAGGATACTTCCAAGTATCTCTCTAACTGGGAGGTAAAAGTCAATGACAATATAATATTGCTCTATGATTTTACTATCACGGGTACTGGTGAATCACAAATAGCCTCCTTGCATACACAGAATAGCGAGCCGCCTGGGTTAGCTACAGAAAACTGTGACATTGTGAACGACCATGCTCATTAAAATAAAAAAGACCTGACTGCAGAAAAGAACGTCTATATTAGTACTATTATTACTAGTGGTGGTAGTAATGTAGAACCATTAATTTCCAGTTGATTAACTTGCTTCTTAGTATACTGTGATATATTGTTGTCAGAATAGTGGAAAATACCATGTTTAAGTTGTCCAACCCTACTTTCTTTTCAGTTACTGGCCTCTATTTACCTCTCTTTGTGCTTCAGTCAGTGGATATTATCCATGTGGTGGACTAAGTGTTGCAAAAGAAACAGATCTTGATTGACAGGGGGGGTGTGCCGTATTCAACAAGGAGCTAGAATAATACGCTCTGTAAAGGCTGTTCACTTCAATTGCACTTGCCCAGTGATGATCAACTGTATCCCAACTTTATCAAAAGTATATTCATGGTCACACAAAACCACTTCCTCAAACTTCACCTCTTCCTTCAATTTCCAGACTCCAAAACCTGAAAGCCAAACTCAACAAGCTAAACATTCATGCCATTCTCATATAAAACAAGCACCTGACAGCAGGAAACAGTATTCTTTATGAGTGTGCAACCCAGGACAAAAAGAGAGGAAAAAATAAGACAGGGGCGAGGAGAGATGGGCAGGGGCAGTGACGGAGATAAAGAAAGGTGGACAGGTCTTCCTGCTGTGATGAGAAATTTCTTTTTTGGTTGACCTGAAGGGGCCTGTCCGTTTGTCTCAAAGCTGAAGACAGACCTTGAATTAAACATGGTCTAGCAAACTAAGTGCCACCTGTCACTGGCTTTGGGGATTTGCTTTATCTATGATTTCAGGCTGGCTGAGATCTTTTTGAGGAGAGAACTTGGACTGGAAAGTGAGATGGAGAGATAGAGGAGAAAAAAAACCCCCACAGTACCAAGAGATAAAAAAGTAGAAGGAATCACGCAAGAAAGAAAGGGAGAGTGTGGCCAGTAGTAGTTTGGACTCTGAACTGTATTTTTCTGCTGTGGTGGACTTCAACGCCTGTCCCAGTAACTCACACAATAGAGGTACTGTTCCTCTCACGCAAACCAGACAAAGCGCAGTGTAGTCTCTCTCACCAGATTAGAGCTTTCACTATCGGAAGCCTTTAAAAACAAACACTTTAATTAAAACTATTTAAAAGTTTCCATTTCATGGAAGACTGAACTCCCCCGACTTTTATATTAAAGTGTTTCAGGTACTTTGTAAACACGGTTAAAGTCTCAAAACGTATCAGTTACTACCGAGTCCATCCTGTACATGTATTGAAACTATCGTGTTATGAGGACCATCACCCACACACATTATATATATATATATATATATATATATATATATATATATATATATATATATATATATATATATATATATATATATATATATATATATATATATATATGTATGTGTGTGTGTGTGTGTGTGTGTGTGTGTGTGTGTGTGTGTGTGTGTGTATATATATATGTCTATTTGGCCTGCAGCTGTGTAGCCCCACATCATGCTGAAATTCTGAGTGTTTCAGCCTGGCCTTATTTATTTATTTATTTTCTTTTACAGTACAGGGCAGCCAACCAGAGCGGAGGTCATTTGTATATATGAGTTGCAAGGGCACAGTAAGAGCTTATTTAATTCTAAGGGATAAAGAGAGGTCAATGCAAAAGTTAATTATCATGTTTTGGTACATTTATCTGTAACTGAAACCATTAGGGGAATTTAAAATAGGCTTTATTCTCAAACACACAGTTCCAATTCATCAAGAAGGTAAAGTTTAATCAAATACCTCTTTAAAATGAGTACGTTTATTAAAGTAAGTGGGACAGCCCTAAAGCAAACAACAACAACAACAACAACTGAAGACTGGACCACAGTTTTGATGCACGGCCTTTGAGTGAATTGATAATGGACCCAAATAGAGAAGATAAGTAGCCCTTTGAGGCCACCTTGTGGTTCCTCTAAAATATGACAAGCTGGTTGTGAGCAGTCGAGAGGATGTGAAGAGCTTCAATCCCAGATGAAACTGCTGCCACTGAACTCCAGGAAAAAACACATTCCCAAATTGTTATATATAGGAAATCGCCTTTTGGACTATTTCACAAGTTGGACTGAGGAAAAGTGTTAGCTAAATGACCGTGAATGTAAACGGAAGGGCTTGTATCTACATTATTGTCTGATTGCTGTATTTTAATATATTTGGCAATCAACAGCAGAAACTTCTGCCGTTTTACAAAATACGCTTAAATGTGTGAGTATATCAACAACTGCTAGTAGTAGTGCAGCTATTTTGACTCTGCATCAGCAAAGCGCAGTGACCTTCATCTCACATTCACACACACCTGCCTAACTACACGTCCCCCCCACACCTGTCGGAAGAGGAACAGCCTGCTGCTTCAGTGACCTGACTCCATTCTCACAAAGGCCAAGTCTTATGTTTAAAGCTGCAGCATATGCATTACAACTATCAGCCAGAGAGGTAGCACCACTTAGCTTGCACTTGACCTTGACCAGAAGTGCTGGAAACGCTTCAGAAAAAAAATGGTTAACTATCAATTTCCTCTCCCTTAAGAATGCATTAAACTGCAGTATAACCATCACAGATAAGGGCCTTGCTTTAGAAAACTGAATGATCAAATATTAAGAAACAATAAAAACTATTAACATTGCAATGTATTCTCTATGGTACCACTCAAGCAGTGGAATAAGGTAGAAAAAGCATGGATTTGGGTTGGAATGTGACTTTAGATGACTTTTCTGAGGCTGGAATAGCTCGGTGTAAATACATCAGGTCTACACACTAGATTTCTTTACAGCCAAACCTCCGAACGGCGGATCATTTTGGTCAATTTTAATGAGCTTTTTATTAAAAACCTGAAGCTCACACATGAAACACACTTTTACATTTCTAGTACTTTCTATTAGCTAAACAAAAAACAGCAATATTAACTAAAATTAACTAAAATTTAGTGAGCCAAACTGGCATTTTAAGAAGAAAATTTTTTTTTAAAAAGCACAATGAGTTCTGGATAAACACTACAGATGCAGGAACTGTGGACTGACCGCAATATTTTTTCAGACGCATATCTATTGCTGCAGATACCAGTGCATACAAATAAATATTTATAAAACACAGAAATTAAGACTGCATCAACTTCCATTAGCATTGTGGAGAAGCATAAAATATGTGTACCTGGTGCAGAGATTTAAGCACAGAAGCCCAGCATCACCTAAACTCTTCTGCACTACAAGACTACTACTGCTACTGCTACTGCTACTGCTACTGCTACTGCTACTGCTACTGCTACTGCTACTGCTACTTCAAGCGTTCAAGTACAGTTTGAATCCACTTACCTGGCTCTCATAATTTACATCACAAAATGCAACACAGATTAGCCAAAATCGAAATAATAAATTGTCTGATTGTTGATGCTGGGAGCAAAACTCTTCCAATCTTATCCGATTCCAATCATGCATCCCTGTGTCTGGCCTGTTCTTTAGCTATGCTATTAGGAGTTTAGCGATACACTCGGCCCACAATTTGATTGATTGTTTCTCAATACTGGGTTCACTGGGTACTTTCATGATATTTTGAACAATAATCAAATAAAGAAAAATGAGGACTGTATCCATGTTATCGCGCAACTCACTAATGAACATGCTGGAGTGAACTGTTGCCTTTTGGTGGTTGCTTATAATCTTGTGTTCAAACAATACATTTACAGAATTTCCATTCTCCTTTATATTCAACTTTATATGTGCATATGGGTCTCTCTCACTTACCTGGGGAGTATATACACAGGGTTGCTGGTCCAGCTGTGTCCACCCGACCTATCGTCTGAGCCGCTGCTCAGCCGCTCACTGGATGGCGCCCTCGTGGCGTCCGAGTCCCCTGTGATGGTCAGTGCTGACTCAGAAACACTGGGCAACTCAACATGTGCCAGTGGAGCGAAGCTCAGCTCCACGATCTGCCGTGCGCTCTGGTACATCTGACCCTTCACTTGTGGGGTCAGTGTCGGGAGGTCAAACGTCAGCACAGTCTGTGTGCTGGAAGTCAGAAGGTCCAGGCTGTCCAGACTGTTGTAGGAGGTGCCTTTGGCTCGGTGAGACTCCATGATGCTCTCAAAATGACGGCTGAATGTGTCCAGGTTGTCACCTGAGTGACGGCGGGGACCTCGCACCAGGACGGGTGACTTCAGGGCAGGGTGAAACTTATAGAAATGGTCAACAGGTCTGGGAAACAAGGAAGGTGGGACAAAAAAAAACAAGCATAGAAAGATTGTTTTCAATTAGAAATTCAGTCTGGTTCAACAGTCAGGTCTATAAAAGGAGGTCTATATAATTTGCTCTAGGACTGCAAGATTATTTATACTTTTATCATTAATTCTATTAATATGTGCATCCATGATGATCACAAAAAGACTGCAATGACAGCATGGATCACATTACATTACACATACATAGCGCAATTTATAAATAAGCACACTGGCAGGGAGGCAGCATTAGGAGCCACGTCCACTATTAAACTCACAGGACAATTGCCTTAGGCAGAACTCTGCGCTAATCCAACTTTAACCACTAGCTTACAAGAAGATTTCAAACATGATGACTATTCTTCCTTCCTAGTGTAATGTGTGAAACATGTGAAGCAGTAATGCTGCTGTCACAACAAACTTGCACTACCTCGTTACCTCAAACTTGCACTACCTCGTTACCTCAAACTTGCACTACCTCAAACATTTAGTGACTTAAAATATATTGTTTTTCCTGACCAAGAAAATAAACAGCATGCAACCGTAGATATGACATTTTCTCCAAATTGTAGTGAACAATTTCTATTTATTTACTGAGTTTACCATACTAAAAAAATAAAACAGAACATATGCTATGCACCATGACCTTGGTATATGTCATATTTTCAGATTTAATAGAATAGATTAAAATAATTAATCATTTGTTTACTAACATTTGTTCTATTTAGAGAATGTGTTAACGTGTTTTCTGATAAAAAATAATAAAAAAAAAATTTTATTTGACCAGGGCACCCACATTTTTCATACAATTGTACAAAAGAATTTTTTTAAAACAGCCTTAAAGTGTACAAAAAAAATGTGCTTGCAATTCTGATGTAACTAGTTATTAGAATTTCATTATTTATTTCAATAGTCCCTGCGATGGACTGGCAACTTGTCCAGGGTGTATCCTGCCTTCTGCCCGATGACCGCTGGGGTAGGCTCCAGCACCCCCCTGTGACCCTGAGGGAGAAGCGGCTTGGAAAATGTGTGTGTGTGTGTGTGTGTGTGTGTGTGTGTGTGTGTGTGTGTGTGTGTGTGTGTGTGTGTGTGTGTGTGTATTTCAATAGTGAATGGTGCTTTTTTTCTTAGCTGTTTGCTTAAATGTAAAGTTAGTAAAGTTAAAGTTGATTTCTGATGAAAAAAAAAACCTGTAATCAAACAAACAAACAAATTGAGTGTGTAATGGTTGCAAATCCGGTCAGTGACATACTAATTTATTTATAGTTTATCTATCACTCATATCATCATTGCAACATCCAAGAACCTTATCAAACATAAAATTTTATGTTCACGTAATGCAGCTCTACTTTGCTTACTGGGAAGCAAACAAAATCATGAAGACTGTTTTAAAGAAAATGGTCCATTCCTGATTTTTTTTTTTTGCCGTGTTAGTGACAGGATTCGGCACAAAGATATCCATTTTGTTTCTTGTGCAAACAACAACAAGTATAGTTGCACACATATATGTGTGTTAATGTATCATTCCTAACACAAACGATGGTAAATAATAATAAAAAACAACAGTTCCCTGCAGCTCCTCTAAAACACAGTAGCAGCATCAATTTTCATGTTTCATTTTTCAATTTGTTGACAATTTGTTGGGGTGCAGCAAAGCCCCATCTATCCTGGGTAGAGAGGTTCATGCACTGCATTATTAGGTAAAAAAAAATAGTTTTTAAGATTTGCCACCATTTTTTTGATCAGCATTACATATGAAAACGTGTAGCTTAACTGGCTGACTGGATAACAAACTAAACGGGTGATGAAAATATTTGTGATGTAAATGTTTTAACACTTGATTCCTACCAATAAAGACATGGTGACAGATTTCTTCAGCATGGACCGTTTTCCTTAAAAACACTATGCTGGAATTTTAAAAATTAGAAGGAAAAGTTCAATTCCGTCTACTTCAATGGTACCTTTTGAGCAACATGCTAAGGATCTCCTCCTCTTCTTGCTCCTGACTGGTCAGCTGCCTTCTCAAGTCTCCCTGTGTCCGAACACTGGCCCAGCTGGCTACATCTTCTTCCTCATCCTCCTCCAGCTCCTCTTCCTCCTTGGCCCCATCCTCCTCCTCCTCCTCTCCATCTGTCCGCTCGTATGGTGTTCCGCCCAGCGGACTGCTGCCGGTACCGGAGGTGCCCATCACGCTGCGGTTGCTGCCGAATGCCGAGTCAGAATCATCCTTGTCTGCCAGCAGCACCTCGTCAATGTCCGTCTCCCGGTAACACCGCAACGGAACGGCATCCAGATCCGTTTCAGAGTACTTCAGGGTCCGGCGAATTATACCTGTTTTGGGGGAGGTACCTGGAGCAGCAGGGGGTGGGGTTACAAGCTCCACCTCCACATGGTGCACATCATGATTGGCTCGGAGAGCAAGCTCCTCTAACGGTAGGGAATTTGGTGGGGTTGGGGTGGAATGACCACTGGGAGGTGCTGTAGTTGGGTCTAGGACATCTAAGTCAAAGGGTGAAGCAAATAAATCAAGAGCTTGACATTTGATGATAGTATCAATCAGCAAAATTTGATAACTTTGAACATTTTGTGCTATTTATTTTTAGATACCACCCAGGCCTCATGACTGCTCGATATACATACTGCCACCTCAACGAAGATGCTCCTTGTGTAACACATGCAACTGTTTACAAGTAAACAAGTCAACTTAAACAAGTATTCCGCCAACCAATGTAATTCATTTAGAATACAATACTGTTGCCAAGGAACCAAGGCCTGATCACTCATCACTGTATATTGCGGTCATTTCAAGAATGTTAGAACTTTTTGTTATAAAACTATGGACATATCATAACGGCACTCTTTAAATGCAAAATCCTTCGCTTTATTAGTACTTTGTCACCAAATTATTGCATTTCTTATTTAGCACCAAGCTTATGCTAACTCTTTCCATGCTGGGTGGGGTAAATCTAAAATGAGCCTGCTCCCTACAGTGTACTAGTTAGGAATTGAAATATGTAGGGATCAGGGAGTCATTTGAGATTCACCCCAGCATGGAAAGTGTTAGTGTTAGTCTGGTGCTCCTGTACTCCAACAGTGCACAATATAGCTAACAAATAGTCATGTGGGATTTAACCACATCCATACCCAACAAATAGTGCACTATTGTAGCTGTAGAAGAAAAAAAATTCATAACTTTTATTGCACTATTTAGGGAGTATAGAGCCATTTGAGATCCAGCCTGAGCTTGTGCCACTTACATTTACAGCATTTAGCAGTTAGGGCAGATCTGACTGAAACACAGACGTTTGAGTGTAAACTATTGAAGTGACTTTTTTTTTTTAGACTTTTATGTTGAATTCTATCCCAAGTTCTTTTATTCAATCCTGGGATATTAAGGATGGAGCTGTTTAGTATGTTTGCTGTCTTTTAGCCTGTGAGCTAGCTGACCAGCCTTGTTAAGAAAATAAGTTGTCAGTCTCTCAGTTTAAACAAAAAACAGGTTTTTATCAGTACTCTCTGTGATCCATGTAAGCAGCATTATAGTCAAAGATTATTCCATTAACAACATGATTTTTGTCATGAGGTGACGCAGAAATACGGAGCTCAGTTGCTGTAAGGCAGTCATAGGTGGTCGTATATCAAGTACTTTACAACTGCTTCAAACGTGGCTCAGCCAATCAGATTTTAAGAATTTAGAATAAGAATTTGCAACCATCTGTCACTGTGTGTGTTTTCACACTGTGGAATTAGACCTCTGCATTTAACCCATCCGTGCAGTGAAACACCCACAGACATGCACACTAATGAACACACACTAGGGGGCAGTGAGCACATTTGCCCGGAGCGGTGGGCAGCCCTATCCACAGTGCCTGGGGAGCAATTGGGGGTTAGGTGCCTTGCTCAAGGACACTTCAGTCATGGACTGTCAGCCAAGGGGATCGAACCGGCAACCTTCCAGTCACAGGGCTGGTTCCCTAACTTCCAGCCCACGACTGCCCCCCCTCCAGCCCACGACTGCCCCGACCAGAACGATCCATTTTATAAAGCCATTTTTACCAAAAGCATCTACCTAGCTGTCTTAAGTGAATTAAATATGTCATCAGATTAAGTATTCATAGCCATCTGTCGACACTACTGCATAAAATAAAGCTGTGTTATAATGTCTGGGGTCAACCACTTGAGGTAGGAGAATACATATCGACTTGATTGGGCCAGAAAAAAAAAACAAAATCACTAAGAAACACTGGTAATAACTAATCCAGGTTATATTGTGTAGCCGATTACATCTAATTAACTCTACATTAACATGTACTGATTCACAAACAAACCCAAAGGGAAATACACAGTGTGACAGACAGAACCAACAGACAGATCACTCACTCTTCTCTCGTCCCTTAGTTGTGGTCTCTGTTGTGGTGCCAAACAGGAACTCCCACTTAGCTCTAGCAATCTTCTGACAGTGCAGAGATGGTCCCATTACCAGAGGACCACCATCAGACTACAACACAAAGTCACAGTCATTTTTACACATTCTGCTTTCTTCTAATCATGTAATCTCTCTTCTTCACAGCCATTTTAACACATTTAGCTCTCTATCACCTCCTTCCTCTGTCTCCCACACAGACTTGTTAACATTCTTCTCGGTTGCTTTCTAGCCCTCCCGCTCACTCAAACACATGGTACATCATTACAGGTACTAAAACACAAATGAACAGTTTACTTATTCACGAGAGGTTTAAAACAGCGTCATGGTGCATCAACCTGCAACCACTCCAATACCAAAATTGTGGTATGTTAGAACTGATTGGAATGTTTTTAAAAATTAGTACTTTTTTATTGTTTTATTATTATTTTATCAGATCTACTTTAAAAATGATCTCATATGGTGACAAGCAATTGAACTAGTTTTAGTCAACTTATAAACTACATTGTTCTATCTATCTATCTATCTATCTATCTATCTATCTATCTATCTATCTATCTATCTATCTATCTATCTATCTATCTATCTATCTATCTATCTATCTATCTATCTATCTATCTATCTATCTATCCCTGCTCTGTGTGTGTGTGTGTGTGTGTGTGGGGGTGTGTGTGTGTGTGTGTGTATGTGTGTGTATGTGTGTGTGTGTATATATATATATATATATATATATATATATATATATATATATATATATATATATATATATATATACACACACACACACACACACACGGAATGGTACACAGGGAGAAATCATAATTCATAAACACTTCAAGAACGTTTCTCAAAGCACAATTTCAAGAATTTTAGGGATTTCACTAAAGACGGAAGGGCTGATCGACAATGTGTCGGATTCGGACGATTTTTAGCTTAAATATATAAATCACTAATCGGCCGATATTTCTCTAATTTAGCCAATCCAGAGAGCTGACCAGTGACGTTAATTATGAGCCATATTTTGCAAGTTAAGGATTGCCGCAGCCCTACGTGAGACCCCTTGGCCACAGTTCATTGCTGCAGTTCCTCATTCAAATGCTAGAAGGAAATACAGACCTTTTGACATTTGTCTACAGGACTAAAAATTGTACAATCACAGGTCTTTAGTAAAACGCAGGAAGGCTGGTGTCTCTCCGTGTTCCAGTGAGAGTCTCGAGAAGATGAGCTCTGATGAAGCAGAGGGGAAAGTGGCGAATGTTTGTGGCAAATTTCTCTATGAGCGATTAAATTTCGATTTTATGTAAATGCTTAATTTCAATGGTAACCCTTTGTCCAGCTGCCCTGTGTGTTGAAGCAAAACCCTCTCCTTAAACTGTTTGTGAGTGGAGCTAAACGTTTGTGGAGAACAGAAAACTGTTGGCAGTCGCTCTCCTGTGTTCGCCGAATTTGAACACACCGGCGGCCTTGATGCTTAGGCGACAATGCAGTGTTGAAACGGTCAACATTATCTGAAAAGTGAACAGAGTTGCTGTGAATAACAGTCACTTGCTCCTCTGTTCCAACTCCGTTAACGATTCTAGAGAACAGCATTTTAAAACAGAAAGTGTTACAGCTCGGCTCAGAACATGAAGTAGGATGTAATTTAACATTAACATTAGCTAACCAGCTCTCTAACACGACTATCCCTGCATTCCAAACCACACGCTACACTAATGAGTGCACTTCTAGTGGTATATGTGCTATTTTAAACACTATTTAGTGTGCTAGTATGCGGTTTGGGATGCAGTGTATCTTACCGAGAGAGAGAGCCGACAAG
Source organism: Pygocentrus nattereri (assembly GCF_015220715.1). Lineage (NCBI taxonomy): Eukaryota > Metazoa > Chordata > Actinopteri > Characiformes > Serrasalmidae > Pygocentrus > Pygocentrus nattereri. Next base: position 34,545,503 of record NC_051223.1, read on the forward strand.
TATTCTTTACAGATGCTCCAGCATGGAGGACGTGCTCCCATACCCAGCTAAGGTCGGCTTTTCAAATCATACAAATGACAATTTGTTTTCTGAGTTTAACACTTTTGAGGATTTTTTTTCTTGAGGATGCCATGGCACTGTTGTTAACCCTCCAGTGACACTCCAGTAAAACGTTTCTAGTGACGCAAGAAAGACGCTTGATGATGTCACCAACTAATCGACTACTAAATTAGTTGCCAACTAATCTGGTTGTCGATTTTAGTTGACTAAGTCGAATAATCGTTGCACCCCTACTGTTTAGTTGCAGTGTTTAAAAGGAAAAGAGTGAAAAAAAAGCACTTTGCACTTGATATGAAGGTCCCACTAATTTAAACTGGAATCTGTTTTATTCGTCCAAAAAGACATACTTGGTGTGAACAGGCCTTAACAGCCCAGTCCGCCCTTGAATGGCATCGGCTATCAACTGATTGTGCTGAAAGGTCAATCAGTATCCACCCCAAAAACACTGATCAGTCCATCTCTAGATTTCACCATCTACAGTCAATAATACTACTAAAAAACTCAGAGAAACCAGAGAAAGCTCTGCACATAAAGGGCAATGACTTCAGAAGAGACTACATTAAAAACAGGCATGCTTCTATAATACACATAACCACATGGGCTTGTCAGTAAACACGTCGTCAGTGTTTGCTGCTGCATCTATACGGCAGCTTCAGTACTAACCAAAAGATGGAAAATTGTGACACCAAACATCTTGGCTGATAGACAACATCTGTGGTAAGTAGATAGCTGTGGATATTGGATTTTTCCCTAAACTACTCCTTTAGAAGCATTCAAAATTAAATAATAAAATATCAAAACTTTTGGCCTTTAATGGATACCATCTTTAAACCCAAAATATTGCAATATTATTCTGTATTGATGTTTTCTCCCACTTCTATTTAACAACACTCAAAAGTAATTATGGTAATGTCTCACCTGTATCCCTGAGCTGGCATGTTCGGTCTGGTTGCTGTTGCTGCTGGACTCCGGCGATAGACATTCTCTGTCCCCCAGACTACCTGTGACCCCACTGGAGCTAGGAGATGACCCTGGCACTCCGTTCTGCTCTACTTCACCCCTCTCTTCATGCTCCCCCTCCAGAACCACGGGGCCTAGAAGCAGAGCCTGCCTGCGTCTCCACTCTGTCTGCCTCTCCTGCTGGGATAAAACAGCTCTTTGCCCTCTCTCCTCTCTGCTCACTACACTCTGAACATTATAGCCCTCATCTCCTCTCACCATTACACTCACCATTGGTCCTGGCTGCTCACTTCCTTCTATCTCATTCTCTTGCTTCTCTCCTGATCTAAACATCTCAATTTCTTTCTCCTCCTGCTCCCGCCACGTCTGCATGGAGGTCCAGCTGATCGGTGCCTCCTCAATCCGCTGACCAATAAGCAGCCTCCTGGAAATCTCCACACTGTCAGATGGGGTATGGTCAACTCTGACTTCGCTGCACCTCTCTGGGTACAGGTCCCAGGCCTCCTCGTGGGACCAACCGATGTACTGTGGTGGCCTCCGGCGGTGCAACGTGGGGCTTTCTGTGCTTGTGCTGTCACTCCTATGCAAGCGAGGGTCCCGTAAAGGAGAGCCCACGTCCATTTTGGACATCCACGGATGCATAATTTGGGATGGGATAGCTGGGGAGTCAGGGGGTCCTCCTATTGGGATCGGACTATGGGAGTGATTGGCCAGTGCGCATCTTGCTTCCGTGCTCTGATTGGCTGTGGACTCTTGTGCGCAAGGAGGAGCCCCATTTGTTATTGGGCTTTCAGAATGTGGTCCATGCACAGGGATGTTCATTTTCATAACTGGGCTCTGATGATGTAAGGGGCCATAGAGAGGCTGTCCCCCAAAAACATTGTGGGAAGGAGACTTCCTGACCTCATCAAAAATGACAGACACTTTGGTGGCTTCTTCTGCCAGCCTGCGTGCTACTTCTGGACTGTTCAGCACTGAGGATGTATTGCTGCCGCTAAGCTGGTTCAGACCTTCAGCATGGGTGTTTGTGATCACCAAACTGCCCTTTTGACCTGAGAGAGGACCGCCATTCTTTTGGGAGGGGCTGGACGGGACTTGCTGGGTTTGCTGGTGCTCGTTAGGGCCTTTTTGAAGCTTGGGGCTTGAGTTTTGGTCTAAGGGGATGTTGGAGTGTCCCGTGTGGGATGAAAGGCGGTTTGAGGTGGGGCTTCTGGACAAGCCATGTGAAACCTCCATCCTATCTGCATTATTGTTTGTATGAGTGCTAGAGTCTGGTACAGGCGTCCCTGACCATGACTGACATCGTGCTTGCTGGTTGTGTCGGACACCAGGGCTCCAGTCAGACCCACGGGCAAACTTTGACCTCAGCTGGGGTGATCCAAAGTCCTCCAGGGCACGTTGGGTTGCGGCTCGGCCCACAGAGTCGACGTTGGCCCGGTTTAGAGCTGGTGAACCAGCCTGCTGGTAAAGTGGACTGTTATTGCTGCAGGTGCTTGGGGTCCAGGCCGGGTCACTGAACCTTTTATGAGGCTGATCGTCTTCCTCTATTAGTAGGTCATGTGGACTCTCCACTTTCTTGATATTCGCCTTCTCAATGTAACTAAAGGTGACCACAGACATGTGGCCGACCTCAGATGTCCGAGAGGAACCATATGGACGACGGCAGCCTCTGCAGGGCGTCCCTGAGCTGGACCCTGGCACTGAAGCTGAAGGAGAAGAAGAATGAAAGTGTTTCACATGCTTACTGGCCATGCTTTGACTCAGAGCAGCACACACATGCTTGCTCAGGTCTTCTGGAGGTGCCGAGGTTTGTGTGGAAAAATCAGGGTGGTGTGCAGGCTGCAGCTGGAAGCTGACAGATGCTTTAGGTGGAGGGGTGGAGGTGGAACAGTTCTCCATGGCACTGGGTGGAGATCTGAGGTGCTAGGTGTGCTAGTTCAGTTATAGCTTCGACAAGTGCTGCTCATTTGTATGTATATCTCCAGGACTACATTTCCCATCATGCCACTGTGCACATCACAACTCCACATATGAAAGACTTCTAAAGATTGTGGCATTTCATTCATGCCATTGTAAGAGACAGTGAGAGGCAGAAAATTGTCTTTCTTCTTTTACATGTCATGTGCAGAGTTATCTGGCAGCATGCGTTTATTTTTAGTTCAAGCCCATGTCCTAGAGAGAGGGGGAGAGAGAGAGAGAGAGAGAGAGAGAGAGAGAGAGAGAGAGAGAGAGAGAGAGAGAGAGAGAGAGAGAGAGAGAGAGAGAGAGAGAGAGAGAGAGAACACACAATGTCAATGTTTTTGAAAAGTACATCAAAATCACTAATTCAGTTAAAACCAGCAAAGTGGCTGAGGGCTACAATGCCTCTGTACAGTCATTGGACATCAATACAAATGGAGTAACAGAGGTCAGAAAAGTCATTTAACTGCAGAGGAAGAGGAGAGGATGCATTTTTAAGTATTCTTTTTCTCAGCAATTCCCGTGGAATGAAGTAATTCCTAATGAACAGAAGGAAATCATCACATACAGTGCAAATGGCCTCAGATTTCACTCACGGAATAAATGACAGTAATCATGATTCATTATACAATATTTCACTGTGAACTGAGAACATTCCATGCTCTAATGAGGCAGAGTAAGTTGAACATCAGAGGCAAGAGGCTTATTTACCATAGATAACCAAGAAACTAATCCTTCAAATCCCCCCCACCCGACACATGCACGTGGATTTACGTCACTGTATTAAACCTTAGTGACTCATACAGCGGACCTGAATCACACTTTAATGTTAGTGTACTGTGTAAATGACACTGCAGCATATTTGCCAAGGGAGCTTTCTATGGAACCCTGCGATGGACTGGCGACCTGTCCAGGATCTGCCCTTCTGCCCGATGACCGCTGGGATAGGCTCTAGCACCCATGCAACCCTGAGGGAGAAGCGGCTTAGAAATTGTGTGTGTGTGTGCTTTCTATGGAGATTAAGAACAGGAGACTGTGTATGTGTGTATACATGCATGACACCTTATGTATCTGGAGCAAACGCACACTTGAAACATACAATCAGGACTGTACTGATTTCAGCAACAGAGAGGAAACCCTCAAGGCTATTCTTCATCTCATAAGCAGGGGGCACAAATGGGTCAGATTTGGTAAGCTGAATCTATTTGGTCCACCAAACAACAGCAGTGCAACTGATTCAGTAGAGCAAGAAATATGTCATAAATCAAGGGTTTAAGTATTGGAATTGTTCTACCAGGAAAAAAAAAAAAAAACACTTGACCCAGAAAGATCCACAGCCTCATGTGTATAAGAGCGACAGAAAATACAGAACTCCAACTTGGAACTTGCCTCTAACACCACTGTAACAATACATCACTTATACACTGCAAACAAAGACACATCATTAATGCACTCATGCTTCCTCAAATGAGAAACCTTCTGGTTCAGATATAAGCATGTATTTTAAGCCTGTAGCACATATATTCTTAAAATCTGTACATGCAACATCTAGACAAGCTATACCACCCAATCTGATTTGTTCATTTTGTCTTCACGATTTATAGGTACATATAAAACAAACAACTCCACACAACCAGGCCTCAGCTCTGTTTTTCCCTTCGATTTTTTCTCCTGTTTTAGTTACAGCCAGCCACCCGCTGGCTCAGTCTCCACCCCATCACACTTCGCTACCAAGCTGGAAAGGTATAGGCTAGCATGTGCATCCTCCAATGCCCAATCCCATTTCACCCCTTGCCCCTACCACCTAGCCCTCCGTTTTGTATGTTCATGTCTAGGGGTAGGGGGTCCCAATTATTGTTGAGATAGAGGGATAGGCTACATGGCCCTCCAAACGGAAGTTTTTCAGAGGCACACTCCAAAAGGAGTGTTATGACCTGGAGTATTAAAAGGAGTATTATATAACCGGAAAGACCCAAGAAACCCACACATGTAAGCATTTTCTCAGATAAAAAATTACAGTAACCACTGTATTATGTTAGTTTAACGCCGTTTCAATGTATTATTGTTGTTTTCTTCACAACAAACACAAAAACATCGCTAATAGCATGCTAAAGTCTCAGTAGCTAGCTAGCTAACTTTCCCATTCTACCTTAAATAGTCTGACTGTACTGACGCCTGAAGCACCAGAATGTAACCGCTGCACCATTTAAGGTGGAATGGGAAAATTCAAACAAGAAGCTGGCGAATAGCTTCAGCTTCGTATCACTAGAAAATTAGGAGTGGGCGATAATAAATAATTGTCTTAAACCCCCTCATTGAAAGCATTTGCCCTAAATGTAAAGCCCAGCAGCGAGGTCACTGAACTTTTCCCCCCTCTGCGATCACTGAAGACAGGCAGGGTTGCCTACAGAGCAGCGCTAATAGCCTGTTAATGAAGCAATGTTTGGTTTCTATTTATTTATTTATTTATTTTATTTGAGGGTTGTCCCATTTCCCAGAGCAAGATTTCAACCACTACCCATTGTAACTCCATTCCAAGAGGTTAGGGGGACACTCAAAAATGAGGGGTAGGGGTAAAAAGAAGAACATCTTTTCAAACTTAACATGCTTGGAGAGCAACTGACTGCCAGTGTTGCTGCAGCACTGTGTGATGGGGGAGTGGAAGGACCATCTTACCAACACAGACCAATTAGGCTCTCTTGGTCTCCCAGCCATGGATGTGGCATCCCCAGGCAGTAGGTCCAGTAGATGACAGCTCCATTCGGAGGCCCAGCAGGCCTCTGTGTGTATGGATGCCTGTTTCTGCCACTTGGAAAGAAAGCTATGCAGTATGTTATAATAATGAGAAAATTTCTCATATCTAAGATGAGAAGATTGGTATCTCATAATAATGAGAACGTTTCTCATCATTATGACTTAAGACCTCATTATAAAAACCTACTCTCTTATAAAAATGGGAATACTAAAATTGTCATAATTTTGTGTAAGTTAACCTTATGAGATAATCATAATTATGAGATACCAATTCACAATTATTATATATTAAGTCATAATTTCTAGAGCAAGTCACGATAATGCAGTAAGTCATAAATGTGACGTACCAAGTTGACAGACGATCTCATTATTATGAGATAGCATCATAATTAGGGATATATTGCATCTAATTATTATTAAAGAGCATTATAACTATGACTTGCTACATCATAATTATGGGAAACGTTCTCATTAGTATGACTTAATGGCTTTATGATGAGACTGTCTGTACACGCTATTTGTGCTTTCTTCCCCAAATTAGGCTAACGCAGTACACCCCCCCCCCCTCCTCCTCCCCTCTGAGGCTACTCTTGCATATCCTGATCAGAGGGAGCCAAATGAGATGCATGCACACCTGCACATCCCCACACACAGCTCCAGGGCCACCTGTCAGTGGCTGCCCTAGTTGTAGAGTGTAAAGTGAATCATAGACCGAAACAGTTTAAGAGGCAGTGGACAGTCTCTTACAGGTGACATGAGAAGTGTTCTGTAACACTGGTAAACTTTCTCAGCATGATTTCTCATGAATCTGAAATAACTGCAGCATGAAGCCATCATAGACAAATCAAACACTGATTACTGCAGCAGGTGACTGACACTGTATTTCTGCTTTAAAACAGTGTATTAGTATTCAGTCAGCATGTGGAAACTGCCAGGCTTCAGTAATAGAAACTATTTACAGCATATTATTTAAAAGTACAAAGTGTGGTCCCTCAAAAAAGCTTCACTTTCAGGTCACAGGGAGGATGGACTGCCACACACACACACACACACACACACACACACACACACACACACACACACACACACACACACACACACACACACACACACACACACACACACACACACACACACACACACACACCTGGTTTAAAGGTCACAGAGCGAGCTGATTGATACATCCAGTCAGTGCTTCTGTCACATTTCATATCAGTGACTCCCAGCTGCCTATGTTCCCTGTGTCTAATGAAACTAACGTCACACAGCTCGTTGCTAATATTAGCTCTGTGGCTGCTGAATGGAGCCTGAAGAGAACTCTAAGCCTGCTGCTTTACTGTATACTAGCTGGCTACAGTGGATCTGATTTCAGCAGCATAGCAAGAGGCTGTCATGTGTGTTGACTATGTTAAAATGATTCTTGGAAGTGATATTCTTTCAAGTCATGTAAATAAGTTTGGTCTCCAGCCTGAATCCCTAGTCCATTTCTCTCGGTCTCTCTTCCCGACAACCCCCCCCCCCACCCCAACCCCCAGCAGCAAAGCAATATGGCCACACTGGAGACAGAAAGATCAGTCACAGAAATATCCATCATGAGACAACTTAGAGAACTGCAAAAATCTGTTTTAAGTTTCAGTCAAAATGGCAATTATGTTGATGTTGAGGCGATGTTTCTATTAATATAAGAATCTATCTGCATGAGAAAAGGGAAAGGCTAAATTTCATTTAACATTTAACCATTAAAAGATTGAGAAACAATAGATGCTTCTAACAACCACAAAGAAGTTGCTGCAAGTTGGAGCTCTTTAAATAGTTCTAAGCCTGGAACAAGGGATTTCATGTTACATGATCCTTGCTGAAAAATTAAGGTGCCAAAAAAGTTCTTTGAGATCTTGTACAATCCAAGCTCCACTCTTGGGAGTCTACACATTTAAAAATGAAAGGATGTCTAGCTGTGAAGAAGCTGTTATGAGCAAATATATATATATATATATATATATATATATATATATATATATATATATATATATATATATATATATATATATATGCAAATCAAACAAAGAGGGTGCTGGTGTTCTGGACTGGACTGACCACCCCAAAGTTCAAACCTCTTTCAAATCATTGAAAGTCTTTGGTATTAGTTGGATCGCGAGAAGCAGAAAATGCAACCAACTTCTAAGACTGAACTTTGGAGAAGTGAAAAAACATCCCTGCAGATTTCTTTGAAAATGAAGTGAAAGCAGCTCAACAGAATAGAAGCTGTGATAAAGTTAATAGGTCAATGAGTGGACACACACACACACACACACACACACACACACACACACACACACACACTTTCTAAGCCGATTATCCTTCTGGGTCATGGAAGGAGCTGGAGCCTGTCCCAGAGGTCAATGGGCGGAAGCAGGAAACACCCTGGACAGGTCGCCAGACCATCACAGGGCATATAGACAGACATACATTCACAACATTCTGTGGAATTTTTCTGTAAAATATATGTTTTCTGCATTTTTTCCCCCAATTATGATTAATGGCCATTTTGAAAATCAACTAAATGAAGGGTGACTTTTGTACAACACTGTACATCAAAGAACCTTTCATACATTATTTCCTGTGCAGGCAGTTACAACTAGACAACCTCATCCTGTCCATAATAATAATACATAATAAATCAAACATTAGGCTGCATAATGGATCGTCACAAGTTAGAATGCAATTTATGATGCACAAGTGTATTCTTGATATGTATATGCACTTAAAAATAAAGGGGCTCATGAGGTTTTCTTGGAATGATGCCACACACAAATCACTTTTGCCTCCCTAAAGTACATTTCTGTTGAGTTTTAGAAGAATGAAAAGTTCTTTAAGGGACCAAAAGTGGTTCTTCTATGGCATCACTCCGAATAATCCCTTTGGGGACCACTATTTTTAAAAAGAGTATAAAGGACTGGTCTAGAATATCACATCCAAGATAGTTTCATGCTCACAGAGATCCAGGGACGCCAGGTTCTGCAGAGTGATCAGTGGGTAAAGAGTTGGACGGCGTCTCTAAAATACTGATCGTGTGTATTATGAGCCTGCCATTCCTTGGAGGACGATGACAGAGCGCTAAGAATTGTTGTCATAGAGACAGGCCTTATGTGACAGCGCTGTGCTCTGAATGCAGCAAGCATGGGCTAAAAAATGGGCCTTCCCACCACACACACACACACACACACACACACACACACACACACACACACACACCCACCCTTATCAAACACTTCCACAAAACCACAAGAGACTTACAGTAATTGAGGCAAGCATCTGTCTGACAGCAAACATGCTGTTTTGAAAGTGTGAGAATGTGTTTGTTTCTTTAAGAGACAGTTGGACAGATCACCTGACAGGAACAACTGTTCTTGAAGGGGGCGAGCACAGATCCTGACCTGTAAGCTCGTCCTTCACCGTGACTCTTCTCACATGTTCTACAAGCAGTCGTGCAGTTACATCATCTCTGCAGACGTCACTTCAGTGGTTTAGTCAAGGTGTCCATAGAGACATACTGCAGAATAGGGAACTGTACACAACGATAAACTTTCTTCTAATTCAGCGTTTCTCAATCTTGGTCCCACAGTGCCTTTGCGCTTTATACTTTAGGGTGTATTTACACCTGTAGTTTAGCTGCCTTCATCCAGACCAATGCAGAAAATGATACATCGTTTTATTTTATTTCTCGTTCATTTAGATTTTGCTGATAATGATAAGTTGATGGTATTTTGCATCCTCCAAAAATGTGTTTGTAAAAGTCTTACATTGTACAAGCTCACTCTCGTTAATAGGATGTTGCTTACTAATGATAATAAAGGAAACAACAACAACACATCACTGTTGTCGGAACAAAACCTCCTATCTCCAAAATGCCAACTTCACAGGAGAAGGAAAAAACGTGCTCCACTTTTAATGTAAATCAATGGAACCACTGATATCCTCACTAGCGTGGTTTGGCTTTGTAATCAATGGGGGGTGTGGACTGTCGTTTAATGAAGAGCATTAAACTGTGCAGAACCAGGGCCCACATTAATGCTGATCTGTCGTCAACTTACAACTTCTTTAGCGCAAGGAATAGAATTGCATGAACCGATGAGGCTGATCTTAGATCAGCGCCATTGACCTTACTGTGAGATAATAATTGAACAATCTCCTATATAGGAAAGTAGTACACAGGATCTACCCTGAAGTAAAAAAAGTATTTTCACTTTCTAAGTACTGTACTGTTGTCAATTTAGAGAAAGAATTTACATTTAGATTAAATCATCACCTTTATTTAACAGACAAGTGCAATATTTGAATGGGTGTTATTATGGCACAACAATGTATGTCAGAGTAATGAAATAGATTATTTCTAAAGTAAAATTCAACATTAAGAAATTAAATTACTGTAATTTTACAGAATTTTGAGAAAGCACACTTTAACTGTTAATTAACTGGTTTTGTTTGGGTGGAACATGCCAACAAAAGTCAAACGCTCATGGTTTGAAAACACAACAAAGGTTTTACGATCAGAATCGGTGTCAAAAACAGGTGTGGGTCAGATCCAAAAAGCACAGCAGAATGACAAGGGTAAGCGTAACACGATGCTAACAAAAGCAAAAAGGGTTAAAAACATGAATCAGAAAAGTCCAGCAAACAGTCCGAAGGGCGTTTAATAACAAAGCAACACTCAAAAAACAGGATGTAACCAACAGAATTAACACTTAGTAGTTCACAGTTGAAACAATACCTCACAACGAGCCACTGGTAAAGCCCAGGCTTATAACCCTAACTAATAAGGTCATAGGACATATCACACAGGTGCATAGAATCAGTACTCCAGCGAGTGAGAGCACTGATAGGAGCGTGACGGGCGATCGGGAGTTGTGATCACCCAAAGGATTCTGGGAGATGGAGTCCATATGTTGTTCATAGCCCGATGGATATGTGACACTGGGCCCCCTGCTGCTCGACTTTTTACAGTTTTTTTTCTTCATAGTGCAAGACTGTCAAAAACAATAGCTTAGCAGAGATACATTACGACCTACATACTTATCCTAGAACCATCTGATATTTTTCTTATTTTCACTTTGACTTATTAGCACCAGTTGTGCACGTTTAGACTGCAAAACATATATAACAGAAACACTACAGATTTAGTGCATATTTTTACACTGTATTCACTGTATATGTTGTGTTTGTATTTCTATCTCCCAGTGTGTGTGGCATGCATGCATGTGTGAGTAAGACAGTGTTTGCCAGTCCCAGCCAACTGCACAGCTTTCAATGCTCTACCACACCTGATCCACCCTACCAGCTGATTAATAGGGCTTACTGCTTAACTTTGGGGCAGGAAAAGCAGTAAAGCACGCGGGGCAGGAGTACACCAGCATGTATACATTATAATAGAGGGTTAGAGTGGGACTTCCTTATGCGCCTGTAAATACAGAAGCCATGACTTGCTTGTAATTCTTCAAAAATATATGTGGTTGTGTTTTCAAGTTCAAAATTGCTCAGACATTCCAAGGTCAGGGAGTGAGAAATACACTGTGTGAGTAAAACCCAATACAGCTGCAAAGCCATTGAAAACAATGTATGGCATTCATACAGGGATTAAAACTCTGAACTCTACTACATGCAAGCTGCTGAAAAGAGTGGCACAGCAACAGCAATGTACTAATGTATACTACACTATATTCACTGCAGATGCCACAAGGTATGCAGTGTCATTTAGCCTGACCCATCTCAGAACTAGGACTATGCTAACTCTCATGTAACTGTTAAACATGCCTACTGCCTCTATATTGCCACACCCATAATTCCTATATGTGTCAGTGGGTGCGGTAACAGTATTAAGGAGAATTATTTAAAACTGGCCTACCAGTTGGGGCGGTTTATGATTGTCACTTTAATTCCAGTCATAAATCTTAAACCTACACTGTGTAAGGTTCAGGGAATAGGAGAAAATAAGTAATTGTACAAGAACAATGGGCCTCATTCACCAACCGTTCTTAAGAAGAAATTTATTCTTAAAACCTACTTAAGCAGTTTTTATACAGATTGTAGTAGTAGTAGTAGTAGTAGTAGTAGTAGTAGTAATAATAATACAAGCAGTAGTAGTAGTACCTGTAGTAGTAGTAGTAGTAATACTACAAGCAGTAGTAGTAGTGGAAGAAGTAGTAGTAGTAGTAGTAGTAGTAGTAGTAGTAGTAGTAGTACTTGTTGTAGTAGTAGTAATAGTAATAATAATAATAATACAAGCAGTAGTAGTAGTACCTGTAGTAGTAGTAGTAGTAGTAGTAATACTACAAGCAGTAGTAGTAGTGGAAGAAGTAGTAGTAGTAGTAGTAGTACTTGTTGTAGTAGTAGTAGTAGTAGTAGTAGTAGTAATACAGACAGTAGTAGTAGTGGGAGAAGTAGTAGTAGTACTTGTAGTAGTAGTTGTAGTAGTAGTAATACTACAAGCAGTAGTAGTAGTAGTAGTGGGAGAAGTAGTAGAAATAGTATTAAAACTTTTTAGTGTTCTAGTAATTAAAACTAGTATCAATAGTAGTAGTAGCAGTAAAAGTATTAGTGGAAGCAGTAGTTGTTATAGTAATAGTAGTGGGAGCAGCAGAAATAATCGTAATAGTTGTAGACATAGTAATAGAAGTAGTAACATTAATAGGATTAGTAGTAGTTGGGGTCAGAAAAGACATGTTCTACTAACCTGTGTCCAGCAGACCACTGACCAAAGACCATATCTGTTATGCAATCCCTTTATCTTTTTTAAGATACACCAGACACTGATGGACAGCAAGGTAAGAGATTTTACTTCTACCCAAGACACGTCCTCATGTGTTCTCACTTTCTTTCACATACACTCACACCTCTATTGCCCAGCAACACGACACACTTCTCCCACGACTCATGAATCTGTCTCGTCCCTCATGCACCCTTCTCTTCCGCTCTCTCTCTCTCTCTCTGTTCATGCTTTCCCTCTCACTCTCTCTGCTGATCTCAGACTGAGCTTGCCTGATGCACACTGATCCATTGCTGTCAAGTCCTAAGGTTTATCCACGTTTTTGCCTCTGTTGCAGTCTCGCGGCTGTGAGCGTAAACCTCAAGAGTTTTCACATTCTTAAAATAAAGTTCCTCTCACACAGCAGCATGCAGCATCATCACAGTAACCAGACTCATATGTGTACCTGGATTACACCGGTCAGCGTTCCTGGCCAATACAACTACCTCACATTAAGCATTCCATCACTCACCTCCAAAGCAGGATCATCTGACAGGTATATGTCCACATTACCATGTGGTATAAACGTATGAAACATTTTCTAATACATTTGAGAATTAAATGTAGTACTACACAAGCAAATGTCATTTTAGGATCTTCAAACCAGCAGAGCACATACAGATAATTGCTACAACTCATGACATCCCTCTGACCTGCACACAGCAGGAGATCCAGTCCCTCCAGACGCAATTCCGCCAGCTTCTATTTTAACCAAATGACATTGTAGCAATTCAATCACGCAGTCATGCTGTTCATGGACAGTGCACTACTGATTAACAGACAAACAACAATTTAGATCAATGTCACCATTTACAGTGATCTGATTACGCAGACAAGCTTCCCACTTGTGACTCACTTAACCTCTTATTCTCCAGGGTGTATCCTGGTTTGTCCATCTGACTTTACGTGACCAAATCATAAGGGAAATTACTCTAACTGCATGAGATAAAGGTACGTTTATTTAGATTATTATTATTTTTTTTTTGGTAAAAGTTCCCCTGAAATTAACAGAAAATGTGTTTATGATCTACACATAATGCTAGATGCTTAAAATTTACGGCTGAAAGCCAAAAATCTTAGATGCTTTTACAGAGTATATCACTGAAGAGACGGTATATCACTGGGTCGACTTCCAGTAGAAACAAAAATGTGAGTTCAGTTTCTTTTCTTATAGTTGTAAAATTACATCACCAACTATTTGACTGGAAAGGAGACAGTGACAGCCTCATATGACACCCACTTTTTGAATGTAGCTTATGAAATATGAAAGTTATGAAGGATATGACGAAGTGCGTTTGGGAACCACCGGTGGTCTCAAGGGGTTGAAGAGGTTAAAGTCAGCAACAGACAGCTTAACACAGTATTGAAGAGTTCAGCTTTGGGGCTATTTTGTGGACACTACTCTTCTTTAATTAAAGAACATCTTTCCTTTTCCTTAAACAGGGAACAAGGAATATGACACATTTTACCCTGATTTTATCTTTGCTGTAGTTCCCCTGACTTGCATACTGTAACCTCAGTCTTATTAACTGTAACACAATCAACATCTGCTGGTGTTGAGTTCTGCCTTCCAGTGTATTCTACATTAAAATGACCGTTTTCCCCTTTTAACAAATTCCAATTCATATAAGGGCTTCAAAAATCACCGCCGACACCCCTCACACTCCAGCCTCTCTTATTTTCTTCACTGCATCTACTCTGCAGGGTTTTAAATTACATATGATCTCTCCTCTACCTCACCTGATCCAGATGATCAACTCCAGGAGCACCTGAATACTCAAGTGAGGCCTGCACTAAACTGTAAAAAGGTAGGTCAACAAGGGAAGGGCAGAACCTCCTCATAATTGTGCTCAGTACTTTAGTATGTCAACTAGAGTGCAGGGAAGAGGAAGACAACAAACCGACAGCAACTTGCATATGTATCCAAATGCATGTAGGCTCTTATTAGGGATATATTCTTGTGTGTCTCCCAGAATTCAGTGCATTTATGCAAAAAAGGAGAGGAAGATTGAGATTGGAACAAGTGAAAGCAGAAAGGTAAAAAAAGAAGGTGTGAAAGGTTAGTGTGGGGGTAGGAGAGAAAGAGCGCTGTGGGAAGCAGAGGAAAGAACGTGGGAGACGTGCGAAAGATGAAAGACTTGATCACTCTGATCACTTGTTTTTGTGACTGATAAGAAGAGGACACGCTAGAGAAGGACAGCCAACTACACACACAAAGAGGGAGGAAGGGTGGGGAGAGACAGACAGAGAGACAGAGAGGGGGAGTGAGAGAGTGAGAGAGAGAGACAGAGAGAGAGAGAGTGTGTGAGTGAGAGTGGGAGAGAGAGAGACGGAGAAAAATGACAGTGAGAAAGAGGAGTGAGAGGGGAATGGGAGAAAAAGGGAAAGAAAAAAAAGAAAGATGTTAGAACACGTTGAGAGAAAGAAAGAATAGGAGAATAAGAAAGAAAGAAAGAATCTTGGACAGGAAAAGAAGACAGAGAGCAAGAGCGAGCAAGAGAGAGAGAAAAAAGGAGTGTGAAATAAAAGGCTGACAGAGACAAAGACACAATTCTAAAAAGGAAGGAGAGGGAAAGAGAGATTAGAAGAAAGAAAAAGAAAAAGAAAGAAAAAGAAAGAACAGAGAGAGCAAGCAAAAGAGAGACAGTAAAATAAATGGCTGAGAGAGAGGGAGAGAGGGAGAGAGAGAGAGAGAGAGAGAGAGAGAGAGAGAGAGAGAGAGAGAGAGAGAGAGAGAGAGAGAGAGAAAGAAAGAAAGAAAGAAAGAAAGAAAGAAAGAAAGAAAGAAAGAAAGAAATAAAAGGCCAATACAGAGGGAGGGAGGGAGGGAGGGAGGGAGGGAGGGAGAGGAAGACCTGCTTAGCACAGCTCAATGATGCCGTAGCCTGTCTAGAAATCAACACTGCTGAATCTAATTTCAGTACAAGTGCTGTCTGCAGAGACAAGCTACAAACAAATAACCACAACCCAAACTGCTGGAGCTCAGTCAAAACAGCCTCCGGCCACAGCGTGTGCAGATTTACTACTATAAATAGAGCCTAAAACAGCCCCGGAATTAATGCCCCCACAGCTGCACCAACAGGTACAGATGGGTAAGGTTGCAATCAGTCCTAATCAGACAGTGATATCTGACCACAAAACAGACTAATGTGATGGATAAATATGACCAGAGCCCAGATAACTGCAGTGGGGGCTGTAGGAGCCATTTACACAGGCAGAAAGTGCAGAGGCAAGCAGAATGAGTGGAGGGTGGGGGAGAAATAAAGAGAGAAGGAGAGAAAGAGGGAAGGAAAGTGAGGGAGAGAGGGTGAAAGAGGAAGGGAGAGAAAACATGGAGGAGAAACAGAAAGTCAGGGAAACACACACACAGAGAGAGAGAGAGAGAGAGAGAGAGAGAGAGAGAGAGAGAGAGAGAGAGAGAGAGAGAGAGAGAGAGAGAGAGAGAGAGAGAGAGAGAGAGAGAGAGAGCGCAGAAGGACGAATGTTAACGTCTCTAACCTCAGGGTCCATCAGTGAGCAGCTGGCTGGTAGCTGTAGCGAGCAGCCTGGCTGAAATCCTCAGGACAGCAGAAGTAATGAAGACAAAACACTCTCTCTATCCTGCAGACATGAGACATGGACACTTTTCTCTCCCTCCTCCTCCCCTCGCTCATCTTCCGTCTCTCTTTTCACCTTATTCACCCACTACTTGTCTCTCTCCCCTTTCAATCTCTCTCTCTCTGCTCTAGTTCATACTGAAACACACAGCGTCCTGCAGTCCAAATGGCCTTGTACTCTGTCCATTCTACCAGCTGCTGTAATTCATCACCCGTATAGCAAATAACTTTGTCTTTTTTGCTGTAAAGTCTCTGTCTCCTCAGCCTCCACACAGAAACAAGGCTCACAACAGCACAATTATGAGAAAGAGTGTCTGTGGCCTTCCTGTGAATGAGATAAAAAACAGGACCAAAGCTTTTAACTTCAGCTGACCTTAAGGGTCAGTCTCTCAGGGGTATTCAGCAGCACATATCTTCCCCAGCACTGCCCTGGAAACGTCCCACTGTGCCAAAAGGCCTTTTACTCATCTGTAGGCAAAGGCACTGGAGGCAATCACCACTGACTAACACTACAATAAAAAAATAAAAAAAATCGACTGAATTCAGTTTTTAACATGTTTTTATATCAGCATGACACTTTGATGACCTCTCCTTTGGACACTTTGGGCAACTGGCCGGTCAGCTACATGTGTGTGAATTTGATTTTTCTGTGAACCGTTCCTTTAAAATGCAGCACATACATCAAGGGACCCAAGCTCATCTCACCAGCATCACCATCTACCAGTGCACATGTTATACACCCCTCTGTGACTGAAGAACGATCACAGGTTGTTCAATAAGTGTGTTTACTTTAGCTAAGCCACTTTGCAATGTCGCCTTGCAACAATACTGAACCTGCCACACTGTCTAACAATGTGGAACCGCCACATGGATAAACGGTCATCACTGTAATGCTGAAAACATCCAAAACATCCAGGTCCTCACAGATGTTTCACTACACCTGCAACACCTGAGTGAATCACTAGCGCTTGACATTTGTGTAGCAGAGATGCATGAAGAGCAGTCTGTATTAAAGGGCCCATATCACTAAAAAACCTCATTTTCCCTACTTTTTTTTTAAATAAAGTTAGTTTGACACAGTAACTAAACACCGTGGAAGTTTCAAAAACATTCACTCTACAGTCCTCAAGTCCTCATGTAGAAACAAAGCTCTTTTGTGATGTCATGAAAACCAATGCATTTACATATGTCCATCTACAGGACAGAAAACAACACAGGCCTGCTCATTCCCCCTAAAGACATGAGCGTTTCAGTCCAGACTGCTTTTTGAATGAGGCTACATGGCACGGAAGCCACTTACAACAGAGATCACTTACATGCATCAGGCTCAAATCCAGAGCAACACAAACAGCCTGGCAATGGTACAAAGGAAGAAAACAGTCACATGAAGATGAGAACTGTCACATCAAATGACACGAGGACTTAAAAGGACAAAAAAATAGCTAAGATAAGAAGAAAAATGCAGGATATGCGCAGCTTAATAAGAATTTTTAGACACACAGCGTCTGTCTTTATTTCGACAGTGACATCTATTCTAGCCACACCTCAGTCTCACCAACGCTCCGTAAACCAGACAAAGTAGTACGTCTCATCTGTGAGTGGGAATCTATGGGAACAACTCCATGCTTGATTACAAACAGTTCATCATTTGTCGTGTTAAATGTTATTCAGTGCATTGTAGTATGTGAAAATACTGAATATAAGTCTCTGTACTTAATAGTTTGATGGTATTTTTCTTTAATGCGGCACTACTGGTTGTTATGTATGTTTCTAACATATCTGATTGATTGATAGATAAATAAATAAATATTTTGACAGTGTAATGAGAATATTTCCCAGATTATAATCATACTGTACTTTTGCCATATCGCCTTAAAAACCAAAACAAACAAACAAAACAAACTTAAGACTAACTTAATTAAAGTCAATGCTTAATGCCAGACTTGTAAAATGAATAACACTGTCATGATTTCACTTTAAGGGGTTAAAAACAGACTTGCAGACATGCCACACACACACACACACACACACACACACACACACACACACACACACACACACACACACACACACACAACATAACTTTGCAGGAGAAGGAAAAAACTCTACTTTTAATGCAAGTCAATGGAACCAGATTTTCTCAGTGGTTCTGGGCCATTTCCTCTGGTCCACTCATCATGAAACTTACCCACAATGGAATGGACAACACGCATTTTCAAATGATGTCCAAAACTGAAAACCACCAAAAACGGAGATACTCGATTTTTGCTCAGAAAACAGCGCTAAGGCATGTTTTCAAGATCCTTGTCTTTAAAACAATGAGCCACACCAAAACTGTCTGGCATGAAATAACAGCTCTGTTCGATCACCTTCTCTGTGATCTCCAGCAAATCCAAATACCGAAGACCACATCGCATTTTAACCTCAGTATCGAAACTCGTACCGCGTCTGAAAGCGAGTATCGCTATAGCCCCACCTGTCATCCGACAACCGAGCATATGACCTCCACGTCTCATTCAACTGGTCCTCACAGGCGGCTCTCAGAAACTTGCCCGTGAAGTATTTGGCTCTCACAGGGCTGAACGACAGAGCTGCTGCCAGGAGAACATCCCCATCCGTCTATCAACACGCGCCTGTTTACTGTCCCTTTTCTCTGTCTTCAAGACAGATTAGCAGCCATGAGCCACCCAAACTGGATGGGAACTAATCCTGAAGTGGGCATTTTGTCCTCCTGTGATGAGCCTTATGTCTTCATCATCAGCTGAGCGGCGTGTCTCCTGAAAACGTCCCCTTCTGCTATCAGCAAGATCAAAGAGACACAGGAGGTGAATGTTGGGGTGGGAGGAGGGGGAATGGAGTTAGTTACCTGAGGATGGCGGGAAGGCTGTGAGGAGACTGCGTCCGTCCGTCCTTCCGTCCTCCGTCTGCTGCTGCTGCAGTCCGCATGAAGCGCGGCACCCAGCGCCGGGCTCCAGTCTCCGGCTCCAGTCTCCGGCTCCACCGCAGGACAGCACAGAGTGGAGCTCAGCTCCTCCTGAAGCTCCGCTGCTTGTCCAACAGGACAGACTGACCAGCCGTCCGGACGTCTTTGCTTTAGTCTCGAGCTCGAGCTCCGTGCCCGGCTCGTGGCGCCGGAGGCACTGCACACACTCCAGCACGCGCGCACACACACACACACACACGCACGCACGCACTCTCCCTCACCCTCCCTGCCGGCAGGAGCATGCTCAGTGCGCGCTCTCGTGCAATCGCTATCATTTTGCAGGTGTGACGACTTGCAGTCAGCGCATGAGGGCTTCTGGGAGGCACGTGTTGTTGTTTGCCCTGTGCAGTGGGGATAATATGACAGCAGTAACATTTCAAACTGAGCTAATCATTTAGACATTACGTGCGCGCCACTTCCTGACAAATCCATACATATTTATGAAGCAATTACAGAAGCCATAGCCTGTGGCGCCAGGCTTTAACTCCAGGGCAATGCATGAAGATGAATGACTGAAGGTCCCTGGCTGATGCAGAACATCAGATGTGATTACATGTAACCAGAGCACTTTGAAGAGCAGTGGTGAAGAAGGTGGCTGAACACTGAACGCTGTCCTTAATGTACTGAGTAACATATTCCAGTACATGACATGATACAGTGATGTATTCAGAATACACACTAAGAGGGCAGCAGGAGTCCAGAACAACACCGATGCTTACCTTCTGCAAGCATGTCCACTACTGAGGAGGTCATTAGTTTGATCATCCCTCAAAAGCAGGCGGTGACGCAGAGATTAATAACCAACGTATCACTGATTTATCAGTCCACTCAGGCTTTAGCACTGGTGCATCAAACTCAATCACTAAAAGGATCATATTTAAAAAAAAAAAACTCTGCGTTTCTATTTGATTGTTAAGTGACATTTTGCTATAACCTGAGCCGGCCAGTGTTTATTCGAAATATGGCAAAACACCAACATTAAAATAAAGGCATTGAAGTGAACCTTGAAATCTTTCATAATGAATACTTGAAATATGTAAAAAAAATGAATAAATATATAAATAGGCTAAAGTACATAACATTACGTACATTACAATATGCTATATTACATTAGGCATATCATGCTGCACTGCATGCTGGGGATTGTAGTGTAGAGTGCTGTGGAACAGGCTCATGTTAATAGAAAATGAAAATAATTTCGCAGGCCAGGTAGGATTGTGCTACGGGCCTGATCTGGCCCTTGACCTTTTGTTTGACACATGGGCTTTAGTATGCTTTAGCAGGAACTTCAGTGCTTGTAAAGAAGCCGTAATTAAGTTCTTTTGTGTTCGTCCAAGCAGCATGTTTTCTGCACACTGTGCACCGATTTTCAAGTTTAATAAACAAGTCACTAAACAAGATCCCCAAATCACCCTAAAGGTGGCCATATTCCGAACACCGTCTTTACAATGTAACTGTGGACTGAATACAGATACTGTTCCGTCACATCCCAGCTCTGCATATAACTTAATTTGGAAATGCAACTTGTCTATAAAATACTATGAGTTTTAAGAGCGACACATGCATGGGGAGAGTCGACTTGTAGAAGTCAGTTTTCTTCAAAGGTGGACGAAGTACACAGATCATGTACTTGAGTTAAAGTAGAGACACCCAAGGTAAAATATTCCTCCAGTAAAGTAGAAGTTCCTTAATCTAGACCTCCACTTGAGTAAAAGTACTAAAGTATTTGCCTTCAAATGTACTTAAGTATCGAAAGTAAAAGTACTAAAAGAGTAATTCTGGCTCTGATGTCCTGTTATCATTTTTATAACCAGACTGGCTTCATGAACTCATTTCAGGTGAAAGTCCTCCAGCGTCTCTCTTGGTAAACCAGTCTTTTAATAGAACGTCATTAATTAGTGACGCTGACGTCTATTAAAATGATCATAAGCACAAAACACTGAAGGTAAACAGTTTCCATCAGGGAGAACCGAGTGGCTCTGAAATCACTTTTTACACACAAGCAAAGATTCAGTTTACTTTGTAAATTAGTTACAAGCTGAACAGAAACTGGCTTTAAACTCAGGATCACAAATAAGTTTTCCTTTACTGTGTTGATCTGTAGGCCTCTGTTCATAAACATAAACTAACCCAAACTAATTTACTATAAAATGAAAGTGTTTGTATGAATTCAGAAAAAAAGAAACAGGCCAGTCACGACTGCATATGTGGACATATTTCTATATTGTGGTCTATTTACACAAAGTTAGGTTAGTTCCATAAGTTAGGTAGATGTATGTATTTTTACGCTGCTGCACTGATGTTGATCCGTGTGCTGCACTGGGTCGGTATGAGCAACAGGTCAAAACAAGCTCAGAACAAAGTGACCGCTGGGCCCTGATTGGTGCTCTGGCTTTGCGCTTCTTTCATTTCGACATGTTACGTTTTTATACACACAAAAACCAAAAGGAACGACAGATTTCTCAAAATGTAGCGGAGGAAAAAGTCGGATATTAGACTCTGAAATGTAGTGGAGTGAAAGGAAAAAGTTGCCCAAAATGGAAAAACTTAAGTAAAGTACAGATACACGAAAAACTACTTAAGTACAGTAACAAATTACATTTACTGAGTTACTGTCCACCACTGGTTTTCTTTATGGATGTGAAAGCAGGACCGAAAAAATATAAATGCCTTTGAACTTTGGTGTTGGCGGAGACATTTGAGAGTACCTTGGATGGCAAACTAAACAGATGGATCATTGATCAAATCAAGCATCCCTTCTTACTCCAAGCTCATCTATTTACGAAGAATCAGTTCACTGGAAAAGACAATGATGCTTGGAACAGTTCAATGTTAAATTTGAAGAGGATGGCCAGCAACAAGATGGATGGACACGAGTCAGTGAGGCCATTAAGATGCTTGAAGTCCCAAACAGAAGACTGGACATTCTGGAGGACCGCTATCCATATGGTCACCAGGAGTCTGAACCAATTTGATGCATTTAATAGTAATACTGCAGCCTAATGTTTGTTGTTGAAAACTGCCATCAGCAACAGTTCAGGATGTTATGCAATTAGTATTGGAAATACAGAGGTGCTAATTAGGCTCAGCTTGGCCCAAGTGCAGGATAAACTGAGTAAAAGGGGATACATTATGCAGCGGCAAACAAGTGAGGGGTAGTACAGTATATTTACATTATTATATAAATAACAACAAATTGTGACATAACATAGACAATGTGACAGCGGCTCAATAGATCGGCTAAAAAGCAAATTATTGCCCAAAGTATTTAGCTGCTTCCAAGAACTGCTTAAGTACTATCCAGTAATCTGTTATGACCTAAACAGCACTGTGATTTCACCACCCTTGCCGGCCTACCCTACACTCCACCTGCCAATGCTGCAGGGAACATCTTAGCAGCACCTTCAGTTTACCTGCAAAATTGACGTCATTCTCATAAAGCTCTCAAGGGTTCTACATATATAGAGCCATGAACACTCAAAGAAGGCTTTGCATTATTAAAAAGTTCTTTGCGCCATGAAAGCGTTCTTCAGACTGATGGCGAATGTGTTGTATACGGCATATACAGAACCTTTTTGAAAAGGGTTCTATGTGGCACAAAAAAGGGGTCTTCTATTGTGATGTCAAGCTTGTAACAACAGCAGAACTGTTTCCAAAAAGGTTCTATATAGAACACATTATCCATCAGTGAAGCACCATTTCATCCTTTAATCATGCAAAGGTTCTTTGAGTGCTTCTGTATAGAACCATTTTCTTTACTAAACAACCCTTGAAGAACCATCTTCATGCATCCTAATGTCACTCTCTGAGCTGCTTTTAGTGACTTTTTAAAACATTTTGGTCGTGGCCCAGATTTTCTGCTAGGTACATTGGTTGAGGGTGGGCGAAAAGATGGATCTAGATGACCAAGAACACTAATCATTATAGGACAGTGTCAGAGTGGACAGACATCTGCAACTGTGGTCATACAGATAGCAAGGGGGCCAAACTCTTCTTTGGGAAAGTCACCCACTAGCAAAACATGGACAAGATGCTTTATTGCATCTTGGATGTCACAAAGGCTTAGCACACAAGTGCTGCTGGGACATCGTATACAGATGCTGACTCGCCAGGATTCATCACGTCCATCCATCAGTGATCCATCTGTTGAGGTTATATCTTTAAGTGCCCATGAACAGCTCTGTCTAAAGGCTGAGGTGGGAGAGTGAGCATGATCGACTGTCCTCTCTTCTCTGCCCTGGTCGCCCGTTCGGAACGATCCAGCTCCGCTGAACTCATGGTGACTTTGTGCATGTAGTTTCTTGGTATTTTTGTGCCTTTGGAATTGTACTGAGGATTTCCATTACCAACTTCCTGACTTAACAGCACAACTGTCCCCAGATACCATTTTGACAGTCACATAAGTGAGAGCCAAACTATGCATGGTTTACAGTTTCTTAATATAGCTTGAACATGTATTAGCAAATGTGGATTACATCAGCATGGAGTGAGCGAGAGAGATTACTTGGAATAAAGCCAGCCACAAATATAGCACTGATCCAAATGACCAAAATAGTATTTGCACCAGGATTTCAACAACCACTGGCTTCTACTGACCTCTAGTGGTCATTTTGTTGTACATGCAAGCTCAACAAGAAAAAGTATGCAGTGTTCGGACCCTCGCCATGTTACACGTAAGGCCGACTGTAAAGGATGACTTGAGTGCAGAGAAACCCAGGATGGGGAATTTAGCCCAGGATTATGAATAACAACTGGGTTATGGCAAATCTGCAAACAATTCCATGTGTGTGAAGTTCACTGAACGTTATTGATCATTCACTAACTGAGCCAAACTAATAGTACATAAATCAAAGTCAGACCACTATATTGCAGAAGATGATATATTCCCCTCATACAGCAATTTGCATAAGACAATTACACATCTTTTACAATAACATTTCACAGGTATACAGAATCATAAAAAAAAGACATGATAATACAACGTGTGATACAGTAGAACAGCCTGCCCACAGGAGCTCCAACACCCCTAGCTCAACTCACACAGCATGAGCTGAACCAGGTGTGCTGGTTTGTTATACAGTGGCCATGTCAACACATGAAGTGACTCAGAAAAAAGATATTCGTAATGAAATTCACTCTTAAAAAGGGAATACCACTGATTTTTGAAAACATAACTGCAGGATTATTTATCGTTAAGATGGGAAATGGTTATGTATTTGCTGCCTGATGCCTGAGACTGCTCTACGCTAGTTTTGAGATAGGATGTTGATCTATGTATTTGTAAAAATACATTCATGCTGAAGAGGTACAAGCAGAATGGTGGGAGCAAAACAGTACCCAGTGAAACCCCTTTTATTAAGATTTATGACAATGTCACTGGTTATTTGGAAAGTAAATAATTTGGCTATATTTCTGTTTTAGACATTACAACCCCTGGATTCTACCATTCTTTATAATTACCAGCATCAAACCACTCTGCATGACAGTTTTCATTTCAATCAATTCTCCTTTAAATGGAACAGGTGATTGTGATGGGCTGTTGAAGTCAAATAATAAATGGCTCAACACTATTAAGTGTCATTTTTTTTATTTGATTAACTTCCTAATGAGACCAATCTAAGCCTGGTGCCATTCCTTTCCAAATGCAATTCACATAAAGCTTCAAACCTTAAATAATTTTTTTTTTAAACAATGCCATCACTGAAATGATCAGTACCTTAAGATTGTATTAAATGCATCTGCATGTGGTGAGTTAACTCCAGTTAACTCAATAGGTAGACCTATAATGTCTGTGCGTTAGTTTTTACCATATACAGTAGCAATTCTACTGTGCAGAAATGGGGAAGGTGCATGTATGTCCACTGACCCTGGGACACATCACAATCCGCTTGCTCAGTAAGGTATGACACAAATGGATACTCTGGAAAGTGCAAGTGATTTTTTTTTTCAGTCTCTCATAAGTGCAAAATTAAACAGCTTTGTCTTCACCAAAAATCAAAGCAAAAATAATCCAAATAAATAAAATTAAACATTACAACTCCTGCAATTCGGTGATGAACCAGACGAGCGTCCCATCATAATTCAAAGGACTTCTAAAGCTATTGGAGTGCTCAGAATGCATAATATTGTCATAGTAGAATACAAAGAACTTTGCATTTATACATGCAAACGTCAAGTATGACAGATTCCATAAGTGTTCAGAAAAGTGTTCAAGAGCTAAAAGTTTCTAAAACAGTTGTGTGCCAATGTCCAGTCTGGACAGCTACTGCAATCTCCCCCGTTGGAATGCACCTGATGCTAATATTAATAATCAACAGGGGAGCTGTAGCCTCCAGGATTGGATTTGGACAGATACTGCTACGCTAAAACACTACTATACATTTCCATATTTCATCAATGATATTGCAGTGTGCCAGCACAGAGAGCTGCTCCAAATACATCAAAGATGAGATAACCTGAAAGATAACGAACAACAGAATTTCTTCATCACTAAAATAGATCTGCAAGCAAAACATTTTGCAGTAATAGACTGAAACTAGTTCTTAAATACACTAGACAAAGCACTCACCTGTTTCTAGACTGCCGCAGAGGTCACATGTATCATAATTCTCAGAAAAAGACTTAACTGCTGCTGAGAGACAGCCTAAAGAATATGACTGTAGGTAGAGAAGAGGCCTGCAGATCAGCACTCTCCCTCTGAGATGTATGATGCATGTGGTTCCAGGTTGGTGTTATATCTGAAGATTGATGAAGGGGGCGAAGCCCACGACATCCTGAAGCAGCACTAGCGCCCTTTGGAGGGGAGGTTCTACGTCAATTTCGACATTCCTCCTTCGCAGAACACCCAGGCTGGACTCGCTAACATTGTGACAGTGATTCACCTTTAGGGACTGCAGTTTAGGGCAATATTCAGCCACGGTCCTACACACAAAATCATAAAAATCAGAAACAAATTAAACGTCTTAATTATAGTACACAAACACATGCTTATATATGCATTCATAAGGAGGCAGGAGTACTCAAATCTTAAAACTGAATTTAAAAAGCCCGTTTACTTGCTCTGGAACCGAGTCTGTCATACACCACATGTCCAGAGGTTTGTGGACACTCGCTCATTCAACAATTCTTCCAAAGTCCCCATAACAGCTTCTACTCTTCTAGGAGGCTTTACACTAGATGTTGTAACACTGCTGTTAAGATCTGATAACATTCAACCTGAAGAGCACTAGTGAAGTCATTTAGTGATGTCGAATGATTAGTTCTGGATTAAATGAATGGAGCTCTATCACTCCAGATAACAGAGTTCGACTGCTCCTCAGCCCAATGTTAAGAGCTTTTAACCAGTCTTGCCGAAACCTGGTGACTTTAAGATCATGTTTGGCTGCTCCAGTGTCCCTTTCTATATTCAGTACTTTTCTATGGAGATTATACAAGTGTACATACACACAATTTGCACTTCTGTGTCAGTAACGGGTGCACCTTAAAAGTAGCTAAATTCACTAATTAGAAGGGGTGTCTGGATACTTTTGGACATCTTGGACAGCGTACAAGACAAACTTTAAAGCTGCAGCAAAATGTGCAAGAATTATGGAAACATCAATATTAGAACTGTGGGCCGATGCCAATACCTGATATTTTTCATGTAAGCATAACTGACACACAAACACTTATAAAATGTAGAAATTGGGAATAGATCTACTTGGATTGGCCTAACCAAGAAAAGTGATATTTACCTGTAAAGAGTTACAAATGCAGATCGATAAATATGATTTTAGTGCGGTAGCCTCGCATCTCAACGTCCTGCTCTTTCAGAGAACAATAAACACCAAATATCACTTTGAAACATCAGTCAAATCTAAACATCTGTCTATTGCTGACTCTTTTGAAGCAAATGTCTGCCAATAACAATATGTTCTGCTATCACTGTGCATCCCTAACAAGAACTAACCCAGTGTTCTTCACTTTATATCGGACTCCTAAAATCTTGTGAAGTTCGCACAAACACTAGGGCCACAAAACAGACTGACAGTTAATGAGATTGTCCTTCAGCACTGACACTGCAGAAGACGTTGATATGCATATCAATATGTGCTTATTTATAAAATGTTAAATATATTTAGAAATACATTAACAATGGTTTTATCATTACGTACTGCAAGGTTGTTGATCACTCACAGTTCCAGAATAGTTTCTCTGGGTGTTTTGATGAATCGAGGTATTCATGTAATTCAATTATTTTGGTCAAATGTAATGTAGCATAGTCTTTAACCATGTTACATCACTGAGTCACCAGTTTGTTTATAAAACAGTCCGAGTACATTTCATTTAGCAATATAATCACATTAACACACAATCTAAGGTTGCACAATATATGAAGAATTTAATTCCTAAGATTTGATACATTTGAAAATAATAACAGCTGATGTATAATGGAAAGCACATTATTTCTGTATCAATCATAATGAAGCACTGACATTTCTTGTACATGTAAAACCCACTCCCAACAATGTTTGTCATAAAAAACCAAAGAAAATTCTTTAAAATATTATACAGTTTCTTTTAGAAACAAAACCCTTCATACTGTCTGTGAATAGTTATAACTGATTAGGTTAGTGACTTTCGCAATGCTGATATCACACAAGGCTGTAAAATGCAAATGAGTCTTTGAATCACTTACCAAAGCTTTTACTGTACACTGTCAAAGATTTGACCAATCTCAGACTTTTCAGAGTTTGTGACTTTGTGAAAGTCTCCAAAAAATGCAAAAATTTGGGGCAAATAATAGCGTCTGATCTTTACTCGTGTCAAAATATGCCAGATATACCACAGTCATTAGATGTAAATTTATTTATTTATTTATTTTAAACATACAGTGCAACAGTAACACACTCACCCCTCCCTCTCTGTGCCTCACCTGATGGCCTCGTTGCGTACCCTCAGACACCCCGTCAGGTCAAGCTGCTCCAGCTCCCTGCAGCGCTTGGCCACCTCCTCCACAGCCACGTCCGTGATGTTAGCATTAACAGCCACAGAGAGTGACCGCAATGAGGGCCACTTCGCCACCACATAACAGACAGCCTCGTCCCTCAGCTGCCTGCAGGCAGTGAGGTCCAGAGAGCGCAGGTCTGCACAGTGGTCAGCCAGGCTCCTCAGCGCCAGGCTGTCCACCCACTCGCAGTGTGCCAGGCACAGATGCTGCAGGCGGGGGCAGCTCAGGGACACGGCCACCAGAGCATGGCGACTCAGCCTGACACAGCCGCGCAGGTCGACACGAAGAAGCAGCTGGTTCTGACCAATGACAGGCAGCAGCTCTTTATCAGTGATCCAGTCAGAGCAGCCATGGACAGAGAGGCTGTGGAGGACCTTGTTGTCACGAAGCATGGAGCAGAACGCTTCCTTTGGAATGCGAGGACCTGTCTGGAGACAGAGATGAGGACACAAAAAGCTTATGGCAGAAGAAGATTTGTTAAATGAACACATTATTGTGTTCGGGAATGTGAAAAAATGTAAAACCTTATCCTGCACCTTTAGCCCTGATAATGTTTGACTAAAAAAGGAACAAATTAGCCTTATAGATAAGTGTATCTTTCACATATCTATCTAGATTCATGTATCTAAGTGCCTCATATATATTGCTCGCATTATATTGTATTGTATTGTATTTCAGGGCCTCATTAGTCTGCGAATTTCTCTTGAAACATTCTGAAATAATTCATGAAATGTCAATCAGATTGTTATAAAAGCTCATTTACCCAACTGTAAAATAATGTTCACACTATAGAGTAGGACACTTAGGGGTAGTGGAGCGGTGGCGTGGTGGGTAGCGCTGTCGCCTCACAGCAAGGAGGGCATAGGTTCGATTTCCCCTGCCGGGGGACCGGGGTCCTCTCTGAGTGGAGTTTCCATGTTCTCCCCGTGTCTGTGTGGGTTTCCTCCCACAGTCCAAAGACATGCAGTCAGGTCGTTTGGACATGCTAAACTGACCCTAGGTGTGAATGACTGTCTGTGTCTGTCTGTCTGCCCTGCGATGGACTGGTGACCTGTCCAGGGTGTATCCTGCCTTTCGCCTGTTCCTCATTGGTCACAACTTTTGTATATGTTAAATAAAAAGCCTGAAACCATAGCGTGCGCAAGAATGCTGCTTTATCTAACAACAACCTTGGGAAACTGCAAAGGGGCCAAAAGCTAATGCAGAAATACTCAGATTTATATTCAGTCAGAGCTATACTGTATACAATATGTGGCAAAAAATATGCAGTTTATACAAATGCAGTTTATATAGTTTTTTTTTTTTTTTTTAAGTTTAAACACATTAAGTGATACTTTTTTAATCCACAAACTGGGAAATTCCACCTCCGCATTTAACCCATCCGTGAAGTGAAACACCACATACACACTAGTAAATACACACACACTAAGGGGCAGTGAGCACACTTACCCAGAGCGGTGGGCAGCCCTATCCACAGTGCCTGGGGAGAAATTTGGGGTTAGGTGTCTTGCTCAAGGACACCTCAGTCATGTGTTGTCAGCACTGGGGATTGAACCCCATCCCAGCACTTACTGGGTGGAAAGCAGGAACCACCCTGGACAGATCACCAGTCCATCGCAGGGCAGACACACACACACACACACACACACACACACACACACACACACCTAGGGGCTAAATTGCATCTCTATTTCACATGAACACGTGTCTTTAGTCTATGAGAGGAAACCAGAGCACCTGGAGGAAATCCACACAAACATGGGGAGAACATGCAAAGAACGTGTACAGAAAAGACCTGGGCTCCTCTTGCCAGGGGCGCTACCCACTGTGCCACCATGCCGCCCAGTTACTCGCTGCTTATCTGTCTATTGTTAAATATTTGGGTATTATGCATAAAGTAATACAAATCAAATGAATGCCTAAAAATGAAATTCTATTCAACACACAGATGTTCACGCAAAAGAAGGGTTTGACAGCACAGAACAGATGAAATAATCAAACACAGTATGTATGTGAATGAAAAGTATCCACACTCACTACACAGACTGTATGTTTCCCAGATCCAGGTTAAGGCTAAACCGAGACCTACTTGGACTTTTAAGGGTGAAATACCACTGCCACTGGAATTCATTCCAAGACTTGGCTTAAGCCACATCCACAAAACTAGCTCTATGAGCAGGTTCAGCTCACCTGTGCAGAGTCGAAAGTGCGGCAATTGGCCAGATAGGCCTGAACAAGGGAGCGAAAGCTCTT
This sequence comes from Pygocentrus nattereri, assembly GCF_015220715.1. Lineage (NCBI taxonomy): Eukaryota > Metazoa > Chordata > Actinopteri > Characiformes > Serrasalmidae > Pygocentrus > Pygocentrus nattereri. The sequence goes on from NC_051223.1 coordinate 34,575,856, forward strand.
GCTCACGCGCTGCAGGCTGGCCAGATGCCGCAAAGGTAGGTAGCACAGCACATGGGTCACCAAGACATCCTCCCAGGGCAGGTCCAGCAACTGATACCTGCAACAGGACAGCATGTATTCAGACCTGCACTCTTAAAAATAACGGTTCCTCCTCTATGGTTCTTGGGTGCATAGTTATAATCCATAGAACCTGCACAGTTAGCCCTTATTGTCCACTACATATCAGCCATACACTCTTAAAAAGATGGTTCTTCAGGGTTCTTTAGTAAAGGGCATGGCTCTATATGCTTAAATGGTTATTTACATGATGAAATGGTTCTTCAGATTGGTAGAAAATGGGTGGTACAGGGTTCTAAATGCCACCAAAAAGGGTTCTTCTATTGCTACAAGCTCAACACTGTAACAACAGCAGAACCCTTTTTTGATGCTATACAGAACCATAACCACACACCGCACACTCTCCATCAATCTGAAGAACCATCTCATGCTTAAATTAAATGGTTCTTCAGATTGGTAGTGAATGGGTGGTACAGGGTTCTAAATGCCACCAGAAAGGGTTCTTCTATTGCTACAAGCTCAACACTGTAACAACAGCAGAACCCTTTTTGATGCTATACAGAACCATAACCGCACACTCTCCATCAATCTGAAGAACCATCTCATGCTTAAATGAAATGGTTCTTCAGACTGACAGAGAATATGCTGTGTATGGTTATGGTTCTACGTAGAACCTTTTGAGAATGGTTCTGTATAGCACCATAAAGGGTTCTGCTGTTGTTCCGGTGGCGAGCTTGTAACAACAGAAGAACCCTTTTTGGTGGTTTCTATGCAGAACTCATGGTTCTAAATAGAACCACTCTCTTTCCCAGAGAACCTTTTAGCTGCAAGAGTGTAAAACACGCCGAATGAACACAGGGAGGCAGAGGAGCTTCCATATCTCTGCAGTAACAGTTCAGTCGTTCTACACGGATTAGAGTTCTAGCTACCGCTAGAACACGAACACAGCGACGCTCTGCGTTAGACACGGGGTTAAACAGGTTCTGCGTTATGGAGAGCAGCCCTTTAAACAGAGAGCCCGCAGGCAGGCGGCTAACCCGACAGCAAACACGAACACGCGAGGTTCGCATGCGTTCCCTGCAAAGGCTTCACGGTTCTGCTGCAGATACTAAACGCCCGGTGTAAAAACGCCTCCATACTTGGACCCCACAGGTCGCTCCTCCGACTTGGCGTCCATTGCCGTGTAAGCGACACAGTGACAGTCATTGTTTGTCATGTTTATGCTGTCCGGCTGTTTTTCCCACCGCTGTTCGGCGTCCCTCTGTTGCCATCTAGTGTCCGGGGGGAAAAGCGTCTTCCCATCCCCAACACTAGGTGGCAGCAAGAGGGCGAGTTAAATTTAGCACTTTTAAAAATCAAAGTTAAGTTAAGTGATACTTTTTTAATCCCACAAACGGGCAAATTCCACCTCAGCATTTAACCCATCCATGAAGTGAAACACCACATACACACTAGTGAATACACACACACTAGGGGGCAGTGAGCACACTTGCCCGGAGAGGTGGGCAGCCCTATCCACGGCGCCCGGGGAGCAGTTGGGCGTTAGGTGTCTTGCTCAAGGACACCTCAGTCATGGACATGGACTGCTGGTGATCGAACCAGCAACCTTCCGGTCATGAGGCTGGTTCCCTAACCTCCAGCCCACGACTGCCCCCAAATCTCTTCTTTTATTTTACATTTTATTTAAATTAATCATGTACAGGGATCAATGTTCAGCTCCAAATACCTACTGGGAAGATGAAACATGCAGACATACATGTTTATATTGAACCTGTTAAAATGAAAGGACAATACGTACACCCACTCATAATAAAAGTGCATTTAAAATGAGATGAATGAAATAAAATCAGATTTTTAAAATATAAATAAATAATGATGACAATAACTTTGACCACAAATAAGTCAGAAATAGATGTGATCTATGTTACTCAATGTGTTTTAATAATGTTGTTTAGTCAGGTCTGTTATGTCTGTTTTTTTTTTTTCCTTTCTTGTTTTAAATGTTTTGTATCTTTTATTTATTATTATTATTTTTTTCTCTTTCTTTTTCTCTTTCCTCCCAATTTCTACCATTTTTCCCCCTCCTTTATTCCCCCTTGTAATTTTTGTTTGCTTGTATGTTTGCAGTTTGTTGTCCTCCCTCTCCACGATGGCAGCATATACCAAAAAGAAATTTGCTATACCAGTAACAAAGAAAAAATCGTCCTCTGAAGAGGGGGGGGGGGGGGGGGGGGGTGGTGTTGGGATTAAAAAAAAAAAAAAAGAAGTCATGTCTGTTTATTCATTTTTTTTATTGTTTCTGTTGTAATCATAAAAAAAAACAAGTCATTGCAGAACAGCCTATAATCAGCAACCGATGCCGTGACTCTGGATTTGTGTACATGAAACTTACCCAGTAGGCTCAGTAGTTTCACAACCTCATTTACTTTACTTGAATTAGTATCATAGTTTAGGAAAAGGGCTATTGTAGAAATAAACATGTATAGGATTGTGAATACTATTAAGGAAATTTACTTCCAAAATGCCTTTGAGAAAATGCAGGTACAAAATAAGTGAGTTTCCAAAGCTGAATGGCGAAAAGGAACACAGTTCAGCACTTCAGGAGAGTTTACCAGACTCAGGTTAGATTACAGCCTAGGCCCGCGGTCACCACCTTCCTCCTGGACATCTTTTTTCCCTACAACGTTTAGTTCCAAGCTAACACGCTGCCTCCCTTACCCAGCGCAAATACATCTGATCCAACCAAGTGAGCATCCAAATGAATTAGCTGAAGCAAGTGTGGCAGCAACTTAACTCTGTAGGAAGGTAGATGTCCAGGTAAAGTAAGATCGCCACAGCCCTGTAAAATTACCGGACACTCAATCAGCGGCTGACTTTTTTTTAAACCAACTTTAATGGATGGGTAGCTGTGCTCCCAATGCAGTCTAAGGTAGATAGATGTCTGCTCTGCTACAGGATCTTCCTTTATGAATTATCCCTATGCTAAAGGTAATTAGAACCAATCAAACTCACTGTTTGTGAACAAATGGTTTAATTGGATAAAAGGAGAAATGCTTTTAGGTGCTATTGTTAAAATGCATGGATTTAGATAGATAGATAGATAGATAGATAGATAGATAGATAGATAGATAGATAGAGAGAGAGAGATAAATCTAGACATAAGTTAAAGTACGGGACAAATAAAAGTATATCTATTTGCATAATTACATGGCAAATGAGACAGATTTGTTGTATTTACATGACAGCAGGCACTGAGTGGTATGAGGTAAACTAAAAGCACATATTATAGACAAAACAAACTCAGAGTTGCATCAATATTATAGTGTAAAGTGCACAGTGAAAGTGTCAGTACAGCAATAGTTGTGATATATTGCAGTGTGTATTAATCAGAGAGGAGATACAGTGATGTGGTTCAGCACAGTTCAGACAGCAGGAGATCAGTACCCTCTCTGCAGTAAGGAGGCTCGTTGTAGAGCCATTGTTTATCCAGTGTAGCATGCAGAGAGTGTGAGGTGTTGTCCATTATAGCTAACAGCTTGTTGAGCATCTTCTGTTCTGCCACATTTCAGGACATTCTATGTCCAGGAATAGACCTTTTTCCTGGACAGAGGACCAACACACAGAATGATTCAGAAAAATCTTGGATGAGTGTCAACACTATGTCCAGTACCAGGGTTAGTGACTGCTGGGCTAAACATATCTCCATTGACATTGCAGACTAGGCTTAATCCATGTTAAGGACACTGGATCGCAGAGTAATAAGGGGCAATCACAGCTTTAAACTGGGGGATCCTAACTCTCGGCCTGGGGAAATGAAGTCCAGCTGAGCTTGTTGGTTTGGTCTATTAACTGATGAGCTGCCTTGGTTTAAAGAATAATACCCAGAGCTCCTGCTGATGCTGGCTGGGCGGTAACACAGGAGAAAGCAAAGTTACATTTAAGTCTGAGCTTTTCTTCTGTAAACACCACAGAAACACACAGTTCTTCTTATTGCTAACTTGCTTTGCAGAGTTCAGTTCCGTCCCAGATCTAACAGGTGATCTTCTGAAGAAATTTTAGATTTATAGACTAATAGAGTGGGATTTGAACTGCAAGGTAGACATTCAGGAGGAATGGCCATTGGGCTTTAGACCTTCACCACAAATAAGTGACAAAGGAGAGCACCTTAAATGCAGGATTGTGTTCTTCTTCTTTTTCTTCATCTTCTTTACATACACGTTCTTCAAATCTAACTTGAACAGATAACTAGGCTACCAAATGATGCAGTATTTTTTTTCTGTGCTAGTCTCTTTCAGTGGATATCACTCACTATTTCTCGTTTGGTCCTTATAAATGTACGATTCTATGATTTTTTAAAATTCATTATGTTTTCTTCAAAGGTGGACGAAGTACACAGATCATGTACTTGAGTTAAAGTAGAGACACCCAAGGTAAAATATTCCTCCAGTAAAAGTAGAAGTCCTTACTCTAGACCTCCACTTGAGTAAAAGTACTAAAGTATTTGCCTTCAAATGTACTTAAGTATGAAAGTAAAAGTACTAAAAGAGTAATTCTGGCTCTGATGTCCTGTTATCATTTTTATAACCAGACTGGCTTCATGAACTCATTTCAGGTGAAAGTCCTCCAGCGTCTCTCTTGGTAAACCAGTCTTTTAATAGAACGTCATTAATTAGTGACGCTGACGTCTATTAAAATGATCAGAAGCACAAAACACTGAAGGTAAACAGTTTCCATCAGGGAGAACCGAGTGGCTCTGAAATCACTTTTTACACACAAGCAAAGATTCAGTTTAAGATTACTTTGTAAATTAGTTACAAGTTGAATAGAAACTGGCTTTAAACTCAGGATCACAAATAAGTTTTCCTTTACTGTGTTGATCTGTAGGCGTCTGTTCATAAACATAAACTAACCCAAACTAATTTACTATAAAATGAAAGTGTTTGTATGAAGTCTCGACTGCATATGTGGACATATTTCTATATTGTGGTCTATTTACACAAAGTTAGGTTAGTTCATCATTTAGGTGACGAATGTGCTCCCAGATTTTTACGCTGCTGTCTCTGATGTTGAACCTGCTGCACTGGGTCGGTATGACCAACAGGTCAAAACAAGCTCAGAACAAAGTGATCGCTGTGCCCTGATTGGTGTTCTTGCTTTGCGCTTCTTTCGTTTTGACATGTTACGTTTTTATACACACAGAAACCAAAAGGAACGACAGATTTCTCAAAATGTAGTGGAGGAAAAAGTCGGATATTAGACTCTGAAATGTAGTGAAGTGAAAGGAAAAAGTTGCTCAAAATGGAAAAACTTAAGTAAAGTACAGATACACGAAAAACTACTTAAGTACAGTAACTAATTACATTTACTGAGTTACTGTCCACCACTGGTTTTCTTTGCAATATACTTTGATTTTACTGGTAAACCCTGCCTTCAATTGTCTGTACTGCAATGTCATTCACCAAATCAAACCTCAGCTGTTGTGGACGAAGCCAGTTCTGGAGATCTACATGAATTTTCCACTCTCGTATTTGCCTGATCTAAAACATCTGCCTTAAACCATGACTTGGAAATGAGAACTATTACAAAATGTGGCTTCACGTCATGTTAAGACGTGTCCTGTATATCATCATCATCATCATCATCATCAGAACAAAACTTAACATCTGCAAAATGGCAAATTTTAAAGGAGGACAAAAAGTTTCTTAAAGTTTAGCACAAGCTAAAGTAGCAAGTAATTTGAACCATCTCTATTGGTCCATTTTTGTGCCATGTATAAAGTGTAAAGAAATGAAGAGTTGCAAGGTTTTCATCTGACAGTGATGATGTATAATTGTATGAAGAAAAGCTGCAACTTTAATACTGAATGCTAAATCAAAACACAAACATATCGTCACACAAGCAGCTGGATGGATAATGGCCCATGTTGACCATGTAGACTCTTTGCTTCCTATTACCTGTTCATTCAGAATGAGAATCTGCACACCTTTGCAAATGTAGCACAAAAAAAATCTAGCTTGTCAATTCACCCACAGGGCAGGGTTACAATGGAGGCAGCCATGCAGCACAATTGCTGAGCCATGGAGTTGTAGGACTCTGAATGAAACTGGGCTGGTAGCCTTGCATAAGGTTGAAATACCAGGTTGAAATATCAGGTTGAAACGTGAATCTTTGGCAGGGCCATGGCAGGAAATTCAGTTTATGACTTCACTATGGACTCCCTGGACGGGAAGCCGGTGTCTCTCGGAGTCTACAGGAGGAAAGTACTTCTCATTGTCAATGTGGCCACCTTTTGAGGCTCCACTATTGAGGAGGTAAAACTGTGAATGATTATTGCAGCTGGTTTGTGAAGCCCCAGTTTTGTAGATCAGACTTTGACAAAATTTGTGAAACACATAGAATCCTGGCCCTTATCAATCCAGAAAGTAATATGTGATTGGATAACATCTGGAAGATTATGTGTACTAAGAGAGATTTTCTGACTCATAATGTATGCATGTCTACCAAAGAAGAGCCCAGAAAAGAGTAATAATTATTAGAAAGTATAACTCTGAGTGTGATGAATGGCCAACACGTGATCAATTCAGACCTAAATGTATGCAGTGGGATTTGTGGGAAGGCATGTATTGTAGTAAACCTCATTGAAGAGCAGTATTTGTTTCTATAATGGTAAAATCATAGTAGGTGATGTGTGTATTTGGCTGTAGTATCAGAGGCTGAATGCACTCATGGACACATACGGTGGTCTGAAGTTCATCATTCTTGGATTCCCATGCAATCAGTTTGGACTACAGGCGCCTGGTAAGGAACAATACCTCATAGACATAAAACGCACTAATGGTGTAGTGCATTGTCCCAGCACTCTTTATTAAGCTCTGACTCATTTCTAGCTATTACAAATGTAATTATAGTGGTCTGCAGCACTGCGGTCATTGGATTTTCCTACCTGTAGCCCACTTCAGATCATCAGATTAGTATCATATTTTTCATTATGTATACTGATGCAGGATAAAACATTTAGCAGTGCTGAGGTTTTACAGTGTTTGGTAGCAGGGTATTTGGGCTAGTATAGTCCTCCACATAATATAATAATAGTGCTGCATTATATTTATTGTACAAGCACTTCCCTTACAAAAACAGATGTTTATTTAAGTGTGCTATTAGTATACTTTCTACTTTTAAACTAAAAATAAGTGAGTAGCCTTTCAGCATGTTTTCATGTATTTAACAGATATATACTAAACAAAATACTTGGCTTATACTTACAAGTATTCAGAAAAGTTTAAGTATATTCAACCCATACTTAAGATGTACTTAAGAAACATATTAAGCCCTCACAAATATAATTTTACTTGTGGTATACTTCAAAGTATACTTTTATAAACCAAAAAGTGGGACAATTTAGTCCCAAGAAGTACTGAAATAGTACACTTAGAAGTATACTACTAGTACAATGGTGTACCTATACTTACTACATAAAGTACACTTGGGAAATATACTTGAACTTTACTTAAGTTTACGTAATAAAATGAACTTTAAGTATACTTGTTTGTAAGGGTTAGAACAAATGAGCACTGAACACTGAAAATAAGTTTAGTATACTGAATATAGCAATGGCAACAATAGCTTTAGGCCAGTTATTTGACCAACCGTGACAAGTGTGGATTAACTGCCTTCTTCTATATGATGTGCATGACTAATCAGAATGATTCCACTTATTTCAACAGAGAAATTGTCCAGCTGTGTTGACTGTGCTTGATGCACCAATGTGAAGACAATAAATGCCAGTATATCACGTAATAAAAACTTTGTTACAGTAATTGTTCTTCACGTTTCTCAGAGGAGAACCACGAGACCCTGGATGCACTGCGATGTGTGAGACCCGGTGGTGGGTTCATCCCAAAATTCCCCATGTTTAGTAAAATCGAGGTTAATGGGATGAATGAGGAGCCTTTGTACGCTTATCTGAAGGTAAGTTAGTAATTTTCTGGAAAGAACAGGTGTGCGTGAGTTTTTGAATAGAAACTGTATGGAATCTATGGGGGCAGATTCCATACAAGCCTTCTTCTGGATGGTTTGCTCTCCTGTAGAGTCTTCTTCGAATCCTTACAGCTTCCCTGGCCCTACTCAAGCTCACAACGTTAGTTGACTTGATTAGAATCTGTGCAGAAAGATTACATTAGCAGGGTTAAACTTCTTGATTTACATATTCCGCCCTGACAGGCACCCACAAGCTTTCGGCCACAGCTATGCCTAGCAGCTTCCACAATGGAGGTTTTGAACAGGATTCATTCAGACTCCATGTCCCCTACCTCGCTCTCCTGGAGGTGGGAGTTGAAATCATTCCGTACAGGGGCCTCCGACAGTCATTCCCAGCACACCCTCACTATTTGCTTGGGCCTACCGGGTCTGTCCATCAGTTTTCCTTGCCAACTGATCCAACTCACCACCAGATGGTGATCAGTTGACAGCTCAGCACCTCTCTTTACCCGAGTGTCCAGAACATACGGCCCCAAGTCAGATGAAACGACAACAAAGTTGATCATTGACCTCTGACCCAAGGAGCTCTGGTACCATGTACACTTATGAACATCCTTGTGTTCGAACTTGGTGTTTGTTATGGGCAATCCATGCCTGGCACAGAGGTCCAGTAACAATTCACCATTCGGGTTTAGATTGGGCAGGCCGTTCTTCCCAATCACGCCTCTCCAGGTCTTCCAGTCATTGCCAACATGAGCATTGAAGTTCCCCAGTAAGACTATGGAGTCTGTAGGCGGGACCCTTTCCAGAAAGGAAAAGTAACAGGAATAGTCAACAACTGATATTTGGGTCATCAACTTTCTGAGGTCAGTAATTCAGAAATGTTTAGTGAGATTGACCAGTTACCTTTCCTTTTCGTTAAAAATATTTCAATTAACTTAGAAAACTGAATAGGCTTGGCCATGATCTTCATAAAGTGAGGTCAGCTCACAACAGGATGATCAGTTTCAGTTTTCCTGCTGTAACACACAACATGAATATCTTGATTATTAGTTGACGAATTGAACCAAGAAAACAATAAACTGTGCAGTGATATTGTTTTAATTCCACACAAGAACCCATAAATCAATTGGTAATAGGATCTCTCTTCTCTTCTGGATTTGTTGCAGGAGTCTCTTCCTTCCACAAACCCTATTATTGGAGATATTAAGAAATTTTACTGGTCTCCAATTAAAGTAAATGACATCAGGTGGAACTTTGAGAAGTTCCTCATCACTGCGGATGGTGTGCCATACAAACGGTATGTAACGTGTGTAACAACTGCAGACACTTTCAGCTTGAAATGGGTTCCACCATTCTGTGGGCTGTTAAGGTACTTGGGACTTAATTTCAGCCAGAGTAGTTTATTAGGCCACAACATTATAGAATCCATGTCTAGCTGAAAGAAAGAATTTAGAGGAGCTTTGCTTTAATCTCATTTGCTCTACTGAACATTTGCAGGTCTAAATGGTTTTGCTTAATCTAAAACCTACTCCAACATATATTTTACATGATGGCTTCTTCTCAGATGTGAAGAAAAGTGACATAAATTTCTGGTATTATGATTCAGATTCCCATAAAATGTGCTTATTTGACATAAATTGACTTTTTATTTATTAATTAAATAAATGAATTAGGCTAAGAGAGAGCTTCACTGTATTGAGATACCAACCAAACAGTTTAATGCCAACAAGACTAACATCCTACCAAGAAGTTATGCTTATGGTTGAAGTCTAATTCCTTGCTGTATTGCTATTTTCACTCCAGTTTTCAGTTTTTCAGACTGCCTTTTTATTTTGTTTTGTCAGGTTCGACCCTCATTGTCCGTTTGAAGACGTGGAGAGAGATGTAGCAGCACTCCTGTAGAGGAATCCTCAGTCTCTTTTAGCGCATCAGCTTTACAAGCAAGTCTCTAGAGGATTCATTATCATAAGCACAATGTATGAACTGACCGCACCTTAGCCCTTGTGTTAGACTCTATTTTAGACTGGAAAAGTCTGAGATAAGTAATCTGCAATTTCCTGTGTATTCCTGCTGATTTGATAGTGACTCTTCTATAGTGCTGATTCAGTTTTAAAGGCCTTGATGGCAGCCTGGCCCAGATCTAAGCTCTGTTTTTCCAACTTTAGCTCAATCTACCTCCCTAGGAGCACATTCCTAATGAATACAACGATAAAGTCAGAGATCACTGAACTTTTTTGACTTACTCTACACACTTGATGATGGTTCTTCAAGGGTTCTTTACTAAAGACAACAATTCTATATAGATCCATGAACACAAAAAGAGCCCTTTGCTTAATTAAAGGGCTCTTTACATTCTTCAGATTGATGGACAATGTGCTATAGAGGGTTCTATACAGCATATTTTTGAAAAGGGTCCCATACAGCACCAAAAAGGGTTTTTCTATTGTAAAAGCCTGAAATTGTAACAATAAAATAACTGTTTTGGGTGCCATATAGAAGCCTTTTCAAGAAGGTTCTATATATAACCCTCTCTAGCACGTTCTCCATCAATCTGAAGAACCTTTCCATGATGCAAAGAACCCTTTAATCATGCAAAGGGTTCTTTGAGTGTTCATTTTTCTTTATAGAGCCATGGTGTCCTTGAAGAATGATTATTTTAAAGTGTGTATTAGATTTAAGTCTGTATGTTTTGGGCCAGTACATATTTTTGATAAGCTCATTATGAGTTTATCTAGAGCAGAACATTTCATATCAAACCTCTTTGAATAACTTTCTGTATGTAAAATCTTTATGGATTATTTATGCAGATATTTAGAAAGTATGTAGAATTCACCCTTAAGCCAATTCAAGCTATAGACAAATAGCTAAAACAATTCTACACTTTAGTTGAGTTTACATTGGTTTACTTGGCCTCCAGAAGGAAAGGGCACAGGGTATGATTTGGGACAGACCTTAATAGCCCAACTCCTCGACCTCTCTTCAGCTCTGTGTGTGTGTATGGACTGGTGGTACGAGCAGTGTGATGATCCCTCAGTAAAGGCCCTCCAGCAGCTGAGTGGGGTCTGATGGGGCAGGACAGGAACTCTGAGCTTCAGTGTGTTCACTCAGAGATGCCAACTCCACCCAGCTCCAGACACTGAGTCCAAACTCTCACAGCATGCACACTTACTGCTCCTCCATGGAAGTGTGATGGTGTTTTATACATGACGAATGGAGAGCGCAGTAAAGGTGCTTTTTAACCTACTGGGTGTGTCAGAGATGTATTTGCTTTTATTCTATAGGATGAATGTGTGTGTGCTCGAGATTCACTTTCTTAAACTCTCCTGGAATTAAATTTCTGCAAAAATGTTGCTTTTCTATGATTTGTGACACTTGTCCAAACAGTCATTTGCAAATGTTTGGGCACCCCTGGTCAAATACTTTGTATTACTTAAGTGAAAATGAGTGCACGTCTGCAAACCCCCAATTACTGCTATCACTGTTGATTGGCTAAATTTAACAAATGTGTGCAGAGTAATGGCACAGTTCATATGGCATTTATATTTTGTGTTTTCCAAAATGTTAAGCTCCGTAAATAAATAGTAGAGAAAAAATGCCATTTTTAAGTTTGCTATGAATAAATCTCCTCTAGACATTTATTTCCATTCACACATCAATATTTACACGGTATTTGCAATATTAGTTTTTATCGCACCTTTTAAATGTCTCTTCTTAAAATAGGTCTCACACACACACACACACACACACACACACTCCTTCTAGGTTGCAGGGGGTGCAGGAGCCTATCAGGTGGTCATCAGGTGGAAGGCAGGATACACCCTGCACAGGTCGCCAGTCCATTGCAGGGCAGACAGACAGACAGACACAATCACTCACACCCAGGGGCAATTTACCATTTCCAGTTGGCCTAACTGCATGTCTTTGGACTGTGGGGGGGAAACCAGAGCCCCCGGAGGAAACCCACACAGACATGGGGAGAACATGTATACTCCACACAGAGGGTACTGTGGTCGCCTGGCCGGGGAAGTGAACCCAGGCCCTACTTGCTGTGAGGCAACAGCGCAACCCACCAAAATGCCACATCATAAAAAATTAATTAATTAATTAAATAATCAACTAACTAAATAACTAACTATATATATATTTATATATATATATATATATATATACACACGGTGGTATAAAAGATACACATTAACAGCAATTAAAGCAAAAAATTTAACAGACCAATCAAAATCACGCTGCAATTTGACGCAGCATATTGAGGATGTGATGTCACGTTTTGAGGGGCTCGGGTTTGAGAGTGAAGTTATGAGTAGATTCGGGTTGAATGGAGGAGTTTTTTCACCAAACCAGCAAACACTACATCCGAGCTTCAACGACTGCCTGCTGGGCTTCGAGGGTGGCTGGAATGAGCTGCTCTGGAGAAGCAGGTGAGCGGGCGTTTTTAGCGAGCATGTCCCGTGTGCGGTGTGGGTGGAGTAGACTGTGTGGCCGTTAGCTGGCCGCTAGGTGGCACTATTACCTTATGAATGGCGAACCTCGCCATGGTTCGTCTCCTTGATCTCCGAGGGGGCCTCGTGATTTCATGTGATGATTGAGGCGCAGCGGGTCTGCGTTTATGTGAGTGATGGTTCTGGACGGATGTGCTGTGGAAAGCTTTGAGGTAAGTTTCAGCGTCCAGGCAGTGCAGAAGGACACCTTTGGGAGTTTAGGGGTAACTGCATGGCCTGCTCCTAATTTAGGAAACTGTACGATTAAAAGAGACAAAATCTCAAGGGTTTGTCTGTACTATTAAATATTGAACTCTCAAAGTTTTCAAAAACATCTGCATAATTAACCGGTTAGGATGAGGAACAGTTCCTCAGAGCAGTTTGGTGCGAGACCAAAGAGAGTCAGCATTGTTCACAGTGGTGGTGATAGGAACCATCATTACAGATAAAACTCAGAGGACTCATGTAGGCTTACTTTATGGATAATAAATAAAATAAATAAAAAAATATATATATTTGCCATTTTGACCTCTGGTTCCTATCACCACCACTATAAAGAAATCCTATATAAAGGACTCTGTTTACATTTCAAGGACGGAATTATTCAGAATTTAATCTCACAATCACACTTTGAAAGAGCAAGCAACGTTTATTTATATAGTGCTTTTTACAGCAGGTGTGGTCACAAAGCAGCTTTACAGAACAATCAGCATTAAAGAAAGAAAATCCAGGCGTGAGGCCCCATGAGCGTCACCAGTGGTGACAGTGGCAAGGAAAACTCCCTAAAGAGGAAGAAACCTTGAGAGGAACCAAGACTCAGAAGGAGAACCCATCCTCCTCTGGTCGACACTGGATAGCAAACCTTCTTAACATGAAGTATTATAGCACAAAGTGGGAAAAACAGGTGGGGCAGCAGTTAATTTGATTAGCTTATGATTATACAGTGGCAGCAGCATCATCTGAGGGTGAGGACTGCACAGCGTTGTACAGCAAGAAGCTCGATGGTGGTCAAGCCGGTTCAGAAGGCTGGCGAGCAGTGGCGCCTGTTTAAGGCAGAAGAGGCAGCAGCATCAGACGCACAGGATGGGCAGCTGTTCAACTTGGCAAAGAAAGAAAAACACACAGAGTCAGTTCTGTACAGAGTGACTGATCACAGATTACAGAGCAGCAGAGACTCCAGCAGGTCTAGATCTGACAGGGAAGACTAATCACCAAAGGCTGGACTATACAAGTAAGTTTTTAACCTAGACTTAAAGACTGAGGCTGAGTCTGAGTCCCGAACATTAACAGGAAGATTATTCCAGAGCTGGGGGGCTTTGTATGAGAAAGCTCCCCCCTGATGTAACTTTATTAATTCTAGGTACCAGTAGTGAGCAGCACCTTGTGATCTAAGTAGGCGTGATGGTTCATAGTAGGAGAGAAGTTCACTCAGGTACTGAGGGGCGAGTCCGTTTAGAGCTTTATAAGTCAGTAATAGAATTTTATAATCAATGCGAAATTTAACTGGTAACCAGTGCAGGGCTGATAAAACTGGGTTGATATGGTCAAACTTTCTGGTTCTAGTAAGTAGTCTGGCTGCAGCGTTCTGGACCAACTGAAGCTTGTTGAGGCTTTTGCTGGGACATCCAGACAGCAGGGCATTACAGTGATCCAGCCTTGAAGTAATAAATGCATGAACTAGCTTTTCTGCATCCTGTAGAGATCATGCATTTCTTAATTTAGCGATATTGTGGAGATGTGGAGATGCAGGAAGGCTGTTCTAGTAGTATTAGTTATATATGTGTTGAAGGACAGATCAGCGTCCATCACGACACCAAGATTTTTTTTTTTTACAGATGAGGTTCATGCAACTGAGAAATTGTTAAGTTTAAGTGTAAAATTAGACCGTTTGTCTAATTTTAGTAAATAAGTACAAGAGTTTAAAGACTTTGTGTAAGAGTTTATAGAGTGTGTTATTCAGCATTGTCTTAATGAGTTTTAGAGGAAGAAATCTAACCTAATTACACAGTTATCATAAACTGCCACACTACATTTAGCATTTAAGCCCCAAGGCCAAGTACCATTTACCATTTCAATCTCAAGTTCTATTTTTATCTACTTTTATCTTTTATTCACTGTTATTTTAAATTTTCTTTTAATTTAAAATGATTAAATGTAGTTATTATTTTCTTTGTCATGTCAATCCCTGTTTTTGTAAATGCTCGGCTACATTGAAAATGAGGGTTGCCCTCAATGTACATCCGAGTCAAAATAAAGGTTGATTGATTGATTGATTGATTGAAGTAAACAGGAGCGCTGGACTTCTTAAATGGAAAAGAACACCTGGAACTTCAAAGGGAATTCTGCCACTTTTTAGAAATGTCTGCTTAAGTCTCATGTTTAGTTGTAAAGGAAGTCATTTAGAGTCCTTTGATGTGAAATTGTTCATTGTAAAAAAAAAAAACGTACCAACTCAGATTTCTTTACAGTGGTGCTGATAGGAACCAGGACTCACAATGTCTCCAACACAAATATAGCCATTTTATTTAATATCCAAAACCAACAGTGAACCTACACGTCTTCTGAGTTTTTACATGTAATTATGATAAAAACGAGGTAAAGCTATTTTACCTTCCGACTCTCTGCATGTACCTCTCCACCATGAATGCATTAAAAATGGGCAAAAGAATTTCATAAACCTCCCATGAGACAATGTATCAGACATCGGGCAGTGTGTTTTTAACAATGTCATGTAATAACTTTCTGTGAGGGAGCTTTTAGAAGCAGTAAACGCTTTGGACGTCTGGTTCCTATCACCACCATTCAATTCTGACTTGGTAAGTTTGTCTGGACTGGAACTTTTCTCATCAGTGCATTCTGACTAGAAGACTTTTTGTCTAAATGGTTTCATTTTGCAGAAATGTAGAAAAATCTGTGGAATTCTACTTTTTTATGTAAAGAATATAATCACAATTAAATCACAAAGGTGGTTAGAAAAACGGATATTTTCCCCAAATCGTGCAGCACTTTTCAGCACTAGATGGTCTCCCTCCATGCAGTGAGAACAGGGTCTTGTTCCATTTGTGACGGCGTCTTTAAAGCAGTTGCAGGGAAATGTGGACTTACATTTTCATTATTTTCTTGTTACCTATAACATTTCACGCTATGTTTCATTTCACATTTTTAAGTTAACTGAAGTCGAGAAATGGGTTTGCATGAAGCCACAGTGGAGTCCAGCTTATGCATTACATTACAACTGAAAGCGAGTCTGAAAATGCACCTTGTTGACTTTCTACATAGGTGATGATGATAGTAATAATAATAATAAACCTACAAATACAGTGATTTTTCTATTGAATGTTATACAAACTACACTGCACAGTTAAACAAACCTAATCATTTCCACTTTGTAATGAAACGGTTGGTTTGTCAGTGTTCAAATGCTGATGACATCCTTGATATGCTCAGAAAAGTGGGTTGAGACATTATTTATCATCATAACAATAAAATCTCGCCATATTGCCCACCTGTACTTTCACAGACAGGCTGCTTTGCTCATGGTCAGAAATTTGGGCTAAGCTGTGTTAATATAGGATAGTCTAATGTCATATGTCTAACCCCCCCTCCATGCTCTACACACACACACACACACACACACACACACACACACACACCTCTTTTGGTGCTCTACTTGCACTATCGGGATAATTGCTGCTAACACTGTGTTTACACTGTTTACTCGAGTTTTACTACCCCAGTAACTGCTGTGTTTATGTCCGTCATCTGACTGTGCGGCTCACAGATCACAGCATGTTAAATATCTCTGCACCTTATTCCACGACCTCATGTCCAGAAATGTGTGCCGTGTCAGGGCTGCACTGTCCTGTCTGTTTGCTGTGTCTAATGTCTGCTTAATGTATCATATTTATCGTTTCTAGCTTAATTTTTTTGTTTGCACACGATGTCCGCACATTTGCACTTAGTACTTTTTATTCCTTGTTGCGCCGCGTTGTTCCTGGAGGAACGTAATTTCACTCCACTGTGTGTTTGTACATAGACAGAATGACAATAAAATCCTCTTGACTTGACTTGTTTATTGTGCATTATGCTCCTCATTGACAATAACTGACAGTATTTGACTCTGTGAGCTCAGAAAAAGGTTTGGAGTTCAATGAGCATTAGAAAGCTGTTGGCAGTTATTGGGAATATTGGGATTAGTGGTGCTGGTAGTAGTAGTAGTGGTCAAGAAAGAGACAGAGTTGTACCCATTGCTGACACAGCCGTGGAGATGACTAATGTATCGTGGGGTAGTGTGAAATGTGATTTATGTCTTGTTGGCTGCTGCTGGAAGGACTGACTAATGTGAATATTCTTTTTTTTTATGCTCTCTGACTGGACTGCTCTGGGGTCAGTCTGAACCTTTTTTTTTTTTTTTTTTCACTTTTCAGTGACAGTCAAATTCTTTGACATTATCTTTTGGGTGCGAACTTTAAAATGCAGTTAAATTTTACTCAAGGATGAAATGATGCCATCTACTAAATTTACTTTTTAAAAAAAAAAAATAATTTAAATTTTTCAAGAGGTTTTGCAGAAATGTACAAACGGACTGGAGATCAGAGCCTACAAGTGTCCATATCGAAACAGCACCTTAGCCCCTATGTAACCTAATTTTAGACCTGGAAAGTAGGAAGGAAGAGTCCTGAGATTTTCCTGAGATAGGAGTGTTCCTCCTAATTTGATGGTGACGCTTCTGTTGTGCTGATTAGGTTTGTAAGGCCTGGACCAGATCTAGTCTTTGTTTTCCCAACTTTAGCTCTATTTACCTCCCTAGAAGCACATTACTAATAATTGCAATCAGACAGTCAGGGTACACTGAACTTTTTGGACTTTCTCTATTAGATGTAACTCATGTTTTAAGCCAGTACTTATTTATTTATAAGCTTATTATAACCTTAAGCAGTAATAGGTTATTCAGAATTCAAAGGTTATTCAGAATTGTTTGATGTAAAACAGCAAATAGCAGAGAAACTTACAGACTCTGATTTCTTCACAGTGGTTAAAACATCTTTTCAACATGAATGCATTAAAAAAAATTATCTTTTATTTTTTTAATCACCACCAGTATGAACAGTTCTTAGTAAGTTAGTAACTTAGTAAGTTTGAATGACTAGTAACTTAGTTTAAGTAACCAGTAACTTTTGTTTAAAAAAGTTTGAATGACTTTGTTTTTTGTTTTTTTTTACATCTTAAGGATTTATGTATGCAGATATTTGGAAAAAGTTGCAACAGCAATCTATGGGACAGTGGTTACACCTCAATTCTACACAATTCCACACTAGTCACATCACTAAACTACTAACTGCACTTCAGCCAATATAAACACTTAACATTAGCTCAGCAGCTCAGAAATTGAACCCAATAATTTGAGCTCACAGCAAAGAAAAAATGGCAGGTGTTGAGTTCAGCATTTAATAAACCCATTCCTGGGGACATTTAAATGGAGAATAGTACACATATTCATGTAATATTTCAGGGTCTACTGTAAGCGCTTATACTGATGTCTTTGCATATTTTGAATAAACAATGTTCAGTTTGGTTTATAGCAAAATGTTAGTTAAAAATGAAATAAATCATCCACATTATCTGGCCATTGGCTTTGTTGAGATTTTTTTAATAAGGCCCTTTTAAGTGGAGTTTGACAACCCTTATAAAATTCTATTACTGACCTATAAAACTCTAAACGGACTCGCCCCTCAGTACCTGAGTGAACTTCTCTCCTACTGTGAACCATCACGCCTACTTAGATCACAAGGTGCTGGCTTACTACTCATACCTAATAAAGCTACATCAGGGGGGAGCTTTCTCATACAAAGCCCCCCAGCTCTGGAATAATCTTCCTGTTAATGTTTGGGACTCAGACTCAGCCTCAGTCTTTAAGTCTAGGCTAAAAACTTACTTGTATAGTCCAGCCTTTGGTGATTAGTCTTCCCTGTCAGATCTAGACCTGCTGGAGTCTCTGCTGCTCTGTAATCTGTGATCAGTCACTCTGTACAGAACTGACTCTGTGTGTTTTTCTTTCTTTGCCGAGTTGAACAGCTGCCCATCCTGTGCGTCTGATGCTGCTGCCTCTTCTGCCTTAAACAGGCGCCACTGCTCGCCAGCCTTCTGAACCGGCTTGACCACCATCGAGCTTCTTGCTGTACAACGCTGTGCAGTCCTCACCCTCAGATGATGCTGCTGCCACTGTATAATCATAAGCTAATCAAATTAACTGCTGCCCCACCTGTTTTTCCCACTTTGTGCTATAATACTTCATGTTAAGAAGGTTTGCTATCCAGTGTCGGCCAGAGGAGGATGGGTTCTCCTTCTGAGTCTTGGTTCCTTTCGAGATTTCTTCCTCCTGCCCTTTGGAAATTTTTCCTTGTCACTGACGCCACTGGCGACGCTCATGGGGGCTTGGATCCGGATTTTCTTTCTGAAATATTGATTTTTCTGTAAAGCTGCTTTGTGACAAGACCTGTTGTAAAAGGCGCTATATAAATAAACTTTGCTTGCTTGATCTGGATGGTGTTGGCATGCGTGTGGGGCTTTCCCTGTTTTGCTTGTGTTTTGTATTATGCAGCATATCGAGCGTGGTGTCGTTTTCGAGTGGTATCAAACCTGTAGTGGATCATTTCTTGGGTGTTGCATTCCCTCTTAATACGTGGCGTGAGCAGAGATTATGCATCTTTTGACTATTGTCCCTTGTAGTAGCTGAAATAATTACTCCTGCTTGATTTTGTCATGTAGTATTTTTTTCTGGTCAAAAATCTCTCCCTTTTTTCCTCATTTGGTCGAAATCTAAAAGTATTTTTCTATAGTTTGTTTGCGTCCTTCTCGTGTAGCCTAATTAGAAACTGTACTCATTTTTACTCAGCTTACAGTTCATTTATTGTTTACTGATAAACAGGAAATCTTCCTGATATTTACATTTTTTTCTTTGATACTCTAAAGCAAGCTCAGTATCTCATATCCACATGTTGCATGCAGTCTCTGTCTGTAATGTGGGTTATATGTCTGTCCTGTAATATATAGAAGTAGTTTATAAAAAGTCTTACAGTGTTGGTCTCTGTTTACATATTGACTTGGATTAAGTAGTAGTAGTAGTAGACTAGAGGTTGTCAATGGACAATCACTACTGATTTAATAGTTTAGTCTAAGACCAGTTTTATTCATCTCTGACCAGAAGATGGTCCATGGAGATACACACGGCAATTTAAGCTGCTCTGCATTGGTTTGACGCTCACTGGGGTTAAATGCACACAGCCAAAGCCATCCATCATCGCCAGAACCTTCTGCATTACCATTGATCTACATGGACAGTAAGAATAACACGCTTTTATTGTTCCGTCCCCAGCAGCCGTTCTTGCTCCAGTGATTGAGTACACAGCTACATCTCTTTAGACACACTCGCTCTGCCCTATTCTGTCTTCCTGTCAATAACGTGGCACTTGCCCAAATTATGGATCAATACCTGCTGATCCTTTTACGCTGTGCCATTATGAAGTTGCTTCTCTGCCGCCGTCACTGACAGTGCAGTTTTTTTCGTCTTTCTCTTTTTCTGAAATATATATTTCTGTTCTCCTTGGGAAAAAAATGCAGAATTAAACCTCTGATGGGTAAAAGCTACATCATATTTAATGGTTTCATATCTGGATGTTTAATTTTCTTTGGGCTTTCCGCTGTCGCTCATGTGTGCGACGGCTGGAGAGAAAAGCAGCAAAGCAAGTCCCGCCGGGGGAAACAAAACATCTGCTGTAGCTCTCGGCTCTTGGCTGAGAGGGTTTGTTTAGGAAGCTTGGTGTTGAGAGCTGTCTGTGACTCTCCTTATTTCCACTAAAAGGAAAGCTGGTATATCACCACATATTCATAAGTAACTAGTATCTATCTAGTTATTTATTTATATAGAATTTTTGATCATTTTAAAGAGGCATTTGAGTCATTGGAATATCTGTGTGTACATAGATACCAGCCTACAGAAGTGTTTACTGTTTTCTTTAACCTGTTACATGATTTAGAGGCTGTAATTTAGAGATAGCACGATGCCACTCTCCATTTTCTGATACTAAAGCTGCAAAATTCATGCCTTTTTGTGGCTGATTCAGATTTCTTTCTCAGCCTAATTTATTGGTGGTGGGTTTTAGTTATTTGTTTGTTTGTTTGTTTGTTTGTTTAAACATGAGCCTCAAGCTTGTGGCCACACTAGCACATTTTTCAGCCATAGTTGCAGTATAAATAATCCTGTTAACTTTTTAATAGGGAAAACTGGCCTATTAAATTTTAAAGGACATTTAAACAGCCTGGTTAAACATAACAAACACACATATTTAAATATAAATAAAAAAAATGGCCAGTTGTCTCTCAGTTAAGCACAATGAATGGTGCATAGTTGTGCTACTGCCTTGTGGTACAGGCGTAGTGGCGACATTCAAATACAGCTCACGTGCACTTGCCCTCCTCTTGTTATTTATGTCATAAAATTGCTGCACCAATCTGCCAAAATGAAAAATAAAAAATTGGCTGATTTACTTTTGATTGGATTTCAATCTTAAGTATCGGTTGGTCCAGTTTGCCCGAGTACTCTTCTGTGAGGTTGTGTGCTGTTACATATGTCTGCAATTTCCTAGAACTTACATAGTGTAGTTTTAAAATAAAAGAACTGTATTATAGTATTTTAATGTTGGCTACATAAAGCTTCTCTTTAAATATGTGACATACTTTGTTTTTCATGCTGCACTACCAGCAATTCTGTGATACTTCAGGCAAGACCTGATATCTAACACAGCAATTTCTACTGCCATTGGCCCAAACCAGCACTAGGTATATCATTCATGCCATGCTATATGTGACTTATATTTAAATGTATGGTGTTCTATTTCAAATTATGAGTTCAAATTGTTATGAGACTTATGAGGAGCGTACCTTTTCAAATGTCTTCAAATTAACGTAAAACATTATTCACAGTAAAGCTGCATTTTAGAAGTTACAGTAAATAAAACTACAGGCATTTTGCCTTTACTACTGCATGGCTGTAATGATTAATAAAGTGCTTTGCACGGATGACAGTTCTGGGTGTTTGCCAACATCCGTGTATTGAGATTTTGAATTATTGAAATGTAATATACAGATGATCAGAGTCAAGGAAGCATAATTTGAACCTTTTGACACACTTGTGGTGTGTTATTGCAAGAATCGACATACATGAGCACTTGTGGATGCCCCATCTGTGGAACTGAACCAATATCCTTCTGACAATGTACTGAGCCTCTAGCTACCGCTTCACTGCAATACCTTTTAATGACTGGCTAAAATCAGCACTGACATGAGGAAATCACATCCTGCATCAGCACTCTGATCTGCTGGTAGGCCTTCAGCCAGGGGCGGCGCTCCGCAGAGCTGAAGGGCCACTCACTCTCTCCTGAGTCCAGCTCATATGCTATTTATCTTCTGTCAGCTTGAATCTGCCCACGATTTTTCATCTACACAACACATTAGTGTCCAGTCTCAACCAGAGAGGCCCTGCGTCAGCTCCACTTCGGGCCAGCCATAAATAACGTCGCATCTCGGTCTGTAAATAAACGCCCAAAACAAGAGCTGCAATTCAATCTGATCTCTCACGGATGACTCTATTACAGTGCCGGCCTCCTCCAGTCTAGTCTCTATGAAATCGACTGGAGTCATTTTGCCATGAATTATTGCTGTAGTAAACACTGCGATCGGATTTGACCTGCAGTTGTAAGGGACGTACTTGATTATTGAAGTTAGTTCTTTTTATTGCAGCTTTGACTTTGCATGGCTGATTGTTGTTGCGCATATTTAAGTCCTTTTGTTCACTGAAGAATTTTTGAAGTCTGCTGCTGGAGTGGAATTTTGTCAATTTCAGCTGAGAAAAAAATACTATAACTTTAAGAATGAAGTCCTGAGGACTTTTCCTCTGTCTGCTGTAACTTTGATAAGAAAAACCTAAACTCTCTTAAACTGCACAGATGTCTACATTTTATGGCCTGTTGCTTCGTAACTGCAATGCTGTGCAAAAGTGAGAAATTGTGCTTCATTTCTTTAATTTTTGGTCAGAGTATGATTTAAAATGTTTTTTTTTCTCAGCATCAGGAGAAAGTAGGAAACAGAAAATTACATTGAAAATCTTAATAACTAAATATAATATCAAATGTAAGTATATTTTTCAGTGTTAAGCACGTTCACTCCTCACTTTTATTACAGATTCCATTCTTTTCAGGACACTTGCCTTCAGCTTTTTAAAGAAATAGGCAGGAAATATTTTTCCACACCGTCAAAGTTCAGTCTCAGAAGTCGGTTGTATTTTCTGATTTTTATGATCGAAATAATCCCAAACCATTTCAGTGGTTTTGACGCCTGGACTCTGGGGTGGACATCCCATTGTTCTGAGAAATGCACTTGGGTGGGGGGGAAGGGGCGCTACTAAGCAAGCCCTGGGGCGGTGCCCTTCTTGTCACTGGGTATGTCTTCAGTGCGTTTAGTTAGGGAACATAACTGCACCATATTTCATTATAATTGTTTTTTTTTAAGTTGTAATGTCATCACACACCCCGCCTCGTCTCCAGGCTTTTGATTTTATTGTTCTGTTTTAAAACTTTAGGCTATTAAGAGCTACAAATATATACCTTTCCTATACCGTGGAGTAAAATGTTTTTAGGGTGCACAGTTGGACCTTAAAGCCATAAAGAGGATGCGTTTAAAACTGTACCTTGATGACCGTACCTGCACCGTGCAGCATCATCCTTCATTTGCACATTTGTTTCCTTTTCTCAGCAGCTTCTTGACGGCTACACATCCTCTTTAAGAGGCTCTCATAGTGTTCAGTCGTCTTCTCGCAGCGGAAGGATGGACAGAAACACCTGTGGGTATTTTTCAGATCTGAAGCAAGAGTGGAGCTTGATGTTCTCCTGTCTCTCAAGGATGAAAGCTTTGGAAACTGTTACGGTGTTGGTCTAAAAGACCCTTCACAATTAGTAGAAACAGGTTTTTGAAACCTTTGAGTGTCTTATCTAATTATTGTTATTATTTATTTATTTTTTATTTAGAAAGCTGAGTAAATAAAAAATGTGCCAGTAAATAGTCATTTATCTGATGTAGTAGTTTTCCTAAATAGTCATTTTCCGCTTAATTATTTCATTTACTGGACAGTCCAAACTGGGCTTCTCTCAATAGATGCCCAACTAAACTTTTTGTTTCTCTAAATAGTTGCAGCTTCTGGCAGTTTAAGATGTTAAATAGCCCACGCCTGCTGGTGGGCCCAAAGTTTTATTACACACTTATCTATATGACCTAAGAATAGCACCAATTTGCACTGCAGTCCCTGTAGTTACTGAATAATACGCCTTTATATGTAATAGACCTGGGAGTTTAAGGGGTAAATTCATTCTTGTTGGTTTTCCTACAGTAGCAACAATAAACCTGGGAGCAAACTGCCTGATGCTGAATACTTTGAGCTGCTACTTTAATGGTGCAGTCTAATTGCTAAAGCCAAACTTCCGTTTTTCTTTTGTGTTGAACATTTTCATGTTCACTTTAAATCCCCCAGCATTAATCAGACTGATCAGAGACCTGTGCAGGAGAGAAAATGAAACGTTAGGAGTTTACAAAGGTGCGTAAAAAGGGGCCACAAATGATGCTCCAGATTCTTGTTTCATTTTCATATTTCTAATTAAGCGACCTTCTCTAGCGTGTTGGGCGGACAGACTAGCCTCTTTTCTCTGCTTATTTGATGTGTTTTATCTCTGAGCACCATTCACTCACGGCTCCACGGGATTGGGCCGGCTCCTGGCCACCACAGAGGCAGAACTAATGATGACATTAGTCCGGCTTTGTGCGCGAGGCCACAGGATATGGATTAACCAAGCAAGAAATAATCTAGGATTTCATAATATGCATGAATAAACATGTGATGTGTTTTTTTTTTTTTCTTTCCTTTTTTTCTGGTTTAGTTTTTTATCAGCAAAAAAAAAAAGAGTTTGTGATTTTTTTAAAGAGGCTTTCTTTGGAGGGAAGTTTTTGAAGATGCTGGAAAAAGAACAGGGAAGAAGAGCTCCTCCTTTCAAAGATGTGTTCTTCTTTTTGCCACTCAGACATTGAGTGCTGCGTCCAGTGACCCCGTGTCCTATTTTCCTCCTCTCTTCTGTGCTGCCTCCGTCAGTCTCTGATGTTCCTTAGCTTTCTGAAAGACTATGTTTGGCATGTGGTGGATGTATTTAACATCCGTTACTAAACCTTGTGCAGTCTACCACTTCATTAAAGTGACATTTCAAGCTTCTCAAACCTCCGTAACCTTGAGCCTCTGCGATCTTTGTGAAGAGTTATTGCGAGAGGAGTGTGTTTCTAAATCCTGACTGCATTGCAGTTGAAGCTGGGCGCTGTGCATGGACGTGTCCTGGGCCAGTTAGCTGCCTCAGTTACTCGCTGGAAGCCCAGTGGCAGCTGCTTTTATCACTGAGCTATCAAACTGTGGTCTTCTGCTTGTGGAGAGAAAATCCCAGTTCCAACTGCTTCACAAAGCTCGGCGGTGTCTGCTTATTGAAACAAAAGCACTTTAACGATGTAAATGTGTCAAATTGGAAGGGAAAAAAAGTGGTTAATAATCTGAAAGTTGCATAGTGCAGATTACACAGTGTTCATAAAAATGTGATATTGTAGAATTCAGAATTAAAATTCTTAATCTTAACTGGATGTGCTTTTCAACAGTAGTAGCTATGGCTGGTAAGATGTGTAATGCTGTGGCCAAATTGTGTATGGAAAAAGAAACAATAATCTATATGCATACAGTATTACTGCAATTACTATTAAATAAACTGATCATTCATCATTAAAAATAGCATTAATTATGCATTTTAAAGTTTTAAGCATGCAAGTTCAATCTTTAATCAAGTTTGTTGATCTTTTGAGTGGAAATTACTGTTTGTGTGCTGAATTTAATGGAAAACATTGATTCTCTCTCAAAAAATAAATGCAAATTGTGCACTCAATTTACAGGAAAAATGCCATATTTAAGCGTGTTCTCTGGAGATGATGTTTGACTGGGGTGTTCAGACGTTTGCAAACGATTGTATTTGTGTTATAAAGAAAATGTAGAATAAGAGAAGGTATAAGAAAGTGTGTTAAATGTATCGAGGCATCTAGAACAGGGCATTGACGCCGTCTCTGACTGCTGCAATTTCACTACCTAATCTCGTACTAAAGGCATATTAATCCTCGTTAAACCGTCAAACATCCACTTGAATAAAATTGTTCAAAATCTTTAAGCTATTTCTTCTCATTTATCCCTCACACTCCCCCACTTCAGCTGCGAAGAGATTAGTGTCCTGCAGATGGCAGCTACTTCTCTTTCTTTCCTTCTTTCCTTTTTTTTTCTGTTTTTCTCCCCGTCTTTTTTGCAGCCTGTGTGAGTGCCTGTCCGTGGAAGAGCAGCACATGACTGATGTCTGGTGGTTTTGCGTTAACTATACCGGTTTGGGTCTACAAATGCTTGGTTGGTGTGTGTTAATGGTTCAGTCACTTAGACTTACAGAAGGTGACGAGACTCAACTCCGTGGTGGCCTCAGATTCCATTTACCTTATGTGAGTGTGTGTCTATATGTTTGTATTGTGTGTGTGTGTGTGTGTGTGTGTGTGTACCTGCATGCAAGTTCACTGTGTTCTCTTTTCACTCTTCCACATTTTACTTGCAGCTCATTTCCTAAGCATTTTTCTTGTTTCTTTGAAAGCTGTTTAGGAAATGATAAAACATATAAGATTGTAGAATTTCATGCAAGTTTTTTTTCCAACAATTAAGTACATTGTACAGTAAGTGCTCTTGGCGTCTGGATTAAAACTACCACGTTTGTCTCATTGGGTGAATTTGGTGTGAGATGTGGACTGATGAGCTGAATCGGCAAAGCCGGTTTAGACACGGAGAGATTATCTGCGATGACACGTATTAGTAAATAATTCTCACCTCATATTTTAACTGATTGATGAAAACTCAGTAAATTACAACTAACTGAAAAACGATAAAATGGAAATAAAATTGTGAGCTGATGGATAGTGTAAAATATGTCAGAGGTAACCAACGGCCTGTAGTTTATGAACAAAAAGAAAAATATGATGGTGTCCAAGTCAGACAGGTCTTTTGTCTGTTTTGCCTGAGGGGTGGAATCGTGTCTGCTGTACTTTCTTGTTAGCTGTTCTATCATTTTGGTGGCCAGTCTACATAATGCTTTGAACTTGAGTCCACTATCGAGCAGAGGTCAAAATTCATCAGAGCTTCACCCACAGTAATGTCCTGTTTATAAAGATTTCTAAAAGATTTTTAGGAAAAAGGGGAAAGTAAGGGGGGTGGGGGTGGTGGGTAGGGGGGGTGCTGGGGGGGTGCTCTGGATCTGTTTTTATTCACTGATCATTTTTCAGTCTTTTAGGAACTACACATATTGTGGCTGCTGCTGGAGTGTGTGTGTGTGTGTGTGTGTGTGTGTGTGTGTGTGTGTGTGTGTGTGTGTGTGAACTGTGAATGGCTCATGCTGGCTAGCGGTCTCCAGGTTAATGATGGACTAATCTAGTTTAATTAGGTTCAGCCGTCCGAACAGTGGCCCTAGTGGAATCTAACTACTTTCCTTTGTTCCCTTATAAAAGTCCACTTTTTAAAATGAAAGCATACTGTTTTTCCTCCACTGTGTTTAATTGATGCTTTGTGGGAAGTAAACTTGACAATATTTTAATATTAATCAAATATTTAGCTTTCATTGAACAGCATTAATTCAGCAGGAAAGTAATCCGCAGAAGACCTATAACCCCGCAGTCTTTTTTAAGAAACATACAGGTGCAGATATTTCCTGTGTAGGCGAGAATGGAAATAAGGCCACGTCTGCCTCTGTGGTTGATGTTTGTTCATCGTTGTCTAGTGTGTCCACGCCCCAGAGAGAACTGCAGTGCCTTCGTCACAAAAAAAAAGGCTTTTTCTGTTTGCCATGGCTGAAACGGAGATCTTAGAGAAACAAAACAAACTGAAAACAGGGCTGGTGAAAGTCCTCGAGTGTGTTGCTACAATCTCATCAGCGGCCGCTGTGGTGAACCCCATCTTTGGTTTGGCGGGCTCGCTGATCCATCTAGTCCTGCACCACGTTGATGACGAAGAGATCCAGACACTAAAGCGTGAGTTCAGCAGCATGAACCGGGCACTGGATGAGATCTCCCAGCAGAACCGCACAGCCCTACTGCAGATCAGAACGGAAACGCTGGCCAGCCAGTACTGCGGAGTGGAGGAGAACATCCGCAATCAGTTCCGCAAGTTCATGGAGGTCGTGGAAGCGAAGCCTGAGCACCAGCAGAGCAAAAAGGATGACTTTGAAAAGAGCTATGCCTACGACATGGGCGACCAGAACCTACACACGCTCTATGATGGTGTCATGGGGACGCCCAAGCTCTTCAGCAAACCCATCCTGGAGGTGTACATGACACACTCCAAGGGCGACCGGCAGGTGATGGAGCGTCTATGCACCCGCCTCACCTACCTCTTCTGCATTGGGCTGATAGCCCTCATGGGCTATGCTGCCATCATCGGGGATGATGAGGAAGGATTGAGCGAGGAATGGGCCAAGAAGATGGAAAACCTGCAGGAAAGGATGCAGGAGGTGCTGAGAAAGTGCAATTAAATCTTCCTCCTTTTCCTGACAGCAGACTCCTTTGTATTTTCTGGAGTGGGGGGTCACCAAACCTGGTGCTGCAGAACTGCCTTCCTGTGGAGTCTAGTTGCAACCACAGCCAGGCATACCTGCTCTAGCTACACTTCAAAAAATTGGATTGTTGGAAAGGAGTTGGATTTACCTAAAAAAAAAAAAAAAAAAAAAAATCAAGGCAACTTTTTTTTGCAAGCAGCTTTTTAATAGATTCAGCATGAGGTACTTTCAAGTAAGTTGAACAAAGCAGCTTTTGTTGTACCTACTGAGTTTTCTTAAGTCAAAAGTTACATCAGGTCAGCTCAAAGAAATAAAGTCCTATTTAGCTATAAAAATGTGTTGCACTTAATTTATTGAATTTAAGCTAATTTAAAATAAACTTATAATCCTGTAAGTTGCATTCATTGTATTCCATATATGCATGCACATGTCTTGAAAATCAATACTTTAATTAAAGCCTTTTATTACTGTTCACCAACTTTCACAGTCATTCTAGACAACCTGTGCATGTAAACCTATAATACACTGAAAATGTCTCATTAAAAACAAAAGCACGCAACATTTTAAAGTATAATTTTAGAGTTATACAGCGTGGCAAATGTGTGACGAATCAACGTCTGCCCCAAAAAGACTCAGAGGAAGGTTCCTCTTAGGCCTCAGCTGCTGCAGTGTAGTTCAGCTCAGGCAGCTGGCCTGGGAAGCCTCGTAGCCCAGAAAGAGTTTTTAGCCATGGTGGATGATTCCCTCTCTGCCTGGTAGGTCTGTAAAATGAAAAAGCTTATATTATTCTCATGCTGTTAGTCATGACACCACCCAAGTATAAATACAACCCTGTTTTTAAAAAAAGTTGGGATGGTGTGCAAAATGTAAATAAAAACAAAGTGCAAATAATTTAAACCCTATATTTAACAGAATATAAACATGGCAGATGTTGGAACTGAGAAATTTGTTTATGAAAAGTTTATGCCCATTTTGAGTTTGATGCCTCTAACACATTTAAAAAAAAAAAAAAAACAGGACAGGTGCATGTTTACCACTCTGTTGCATCACTTCTTCTTTTAACATCACTCTGTAAGCGTTTGGAAACTGAGGAGACCAACTGCTGTTGTTTAGAACGGAAAATGTTTTCCCAATCTTGCTTGATATATTATTTCAGCTGCTCAACACTTCAGGATCTCCCTTGTCATATTTTTTGTTTAATGATGTGCCAAATGTTTTAAATGGGTGATAGATGTGGACTGGAGGCAGGACAGCTTAGCGCCCACACTTTCTTTACTGTAGAGCCACGCTGTTGTAATACCTGCCGAATCTGGTTTGATGTTGTCTTGCTGAAATGAGCAAGGCCTCCTAAACCTGTATATGGGTCATTCCATGGAAATGGCACATTTTGAGTCCTCATCTCCTCTTTAGGTGTATTTTATCTACTGGGTCACAAAAATCTATATTTTAACAGCTTTACACATACATTGAAATATCTCCTTTAATACAGTGTATTTTTTTTTTATTTGATCTTTTTATGAGAACTTTGTTTATTTGTTTATTTTTGCTGACACCACCTATTTTGTCATGTCCCTCATGGCCTTCAATGAAAGTATACTTAGAATATACCAAATACAACTATAAAAAAGTCCATATATTTTGATGTCAACCTAAACAACTGTCTGTGTTTAATTGTTTGTGATATTATTTTTCAAAATTAATTGATAATTATTTATTAAAATCACATTATTTAGTTCTGTACCTAAGTAACCCCTCAACCCCGTAACACAAATGAATCTCCCCCACAAAAACAATGGTATGATCCATATGATCCATATACATCAAGAAATGACATCACTCAAGTCTTTTGGACAACAGGACAGCAAAGACAGGCAAGTGGCTTCCTTCTTTTATTTAATTTTGGTCATTTATCTTGTGATATTGTGGTCGCCAAACTCAGTGACTCAACACCGTCACATGAAAAAAAGATAGAAAACTATTACTTATAAAAAAAGTTTTTTTTTATTTCAAAACTATATGCTAATTCTGAATCTCATGCATGCCATGTGCTCTCTCTCTGGTATACAGTATGTAGAGCAGCGGCCATTTTGTGCAAAAATCACAACCCCGTCACACTCGACCCCGTTACATGTTTGACTGTGAGGTCTACAGATCAATGATACATTTAAACAAAAAATTTGAAAATGTCAAAGTCCAATTTGAACCATTCTAGTGGAATGACCCAAATATCATTCAGCATTAATGTTGCCTTCACAGATGCAGAGGTCAGTAATAACTAGTAACATTTTCTTAACATGTCCTTAAGTCAAATATTGATGGATTTGTACTTGTATGAGCATTTCAGGTGTCAATACCTTTACTTCTACTCAAGCATATTAGTGAATACAAAAAAACGACTTTTTACTCAGTTCCCTTTTTTAAGCCATTCACATTCAGTTCCCAGTTCCTTTTGTTGTGTTTCATTTCATTACATGTTGTTGCTACCATCTGTACTTCCATGAGATTGGTCACATGTGTCTCTTTGGAGTTTTCACATCGTACTTTAGCCCAAAACAAACTCAAAAAGAGAAATATTGAGCCATACCAGCTTAATTTCCTATACTGATAGATGCTGGATGGGCAAGTTACACTGCAGTTCTATAAGTTACTCAATACTAAAAACTTTGTAATTCAACTCAACTTGTTTTTTGAAAGGCACTTTTACTTGAATATGGTTTTAGGCTACTGGTCCCTCTCCTGTTTTGCCCGAAAGGCACGGCATTCAATTTGGATGGGTGAGTGAATTATAAGCTTAGCTGTATTTTTATATCAAGTATTTAACTTTAATCAAACAGCCCAAACTTTCTGCCTGGCAGTCTCCAGAAGACACATAGCCCAACATACTGAGAATTAATCTATTTAAAGTGCAGATATTTCCTGTGTAAGTGAGAAGGGAAGTAAGATAGCATCTGCCTCTGTGGTTGGAACCTGAATTAATTTATCACATACTTCTAGAATCTCTTAAAGTTATCCTTCAGCCCTGAAGGACCGACGCTGTGGCATTGATTAAATATCATATTACAAAATCCAGATTTGGTATGGTTTAACTCTGTTACCAGTCACAAGCTTTATACTGTCTGTTCTGAAGTGCCTTTATAATTGTCAGTTGATGAATGTTAGACTTTTTGTCGCACAACAAAACTGTCTCAGTGCTGGAATAAAGGAAGATTTTTCATTAATTCAACTGCACGACTTCCCGTCTTTTGTCTGATTGAGTGATCTTCCCCAACAGCTTATACAGGGTTTAAACTTCATTCAGAAACACAATATATTGGCAATTTATTAGTTCAGTTACACTTATTACAGGTTATGTCTTTTTACCAAAGCCTTGTACTGAGTGAGAAATGTGATAGAGTTCTTATGGAACGTACATTTAAATACCACAGTTTGAGCATAAAAGTGTACTGTGTATTGGGGGGAAAAAGTTCCTTGACCTTTTTGGTTCTACCTGTAAAGTTGTAAAGTTTTTGTTTGTTTGTTTGTTTTTGTTTGGTTTTTAGAACAGACCTAATAATAATACTTGAATAAATAAAATTGAATTAATAATAAATTTGGTTAAAAAACACACAGTAACTGAACATCATAACCTTGTGTAGAGGCAACTGTAGCATAATTAGTATGGCATGCATAAAAAAGCTGTTTTCAGACCCAAGGCCAGTGTTTGAGATCATTTGGATGTTGAGAAGCTGAAAATGCAACCAGCTTCTTCGGCTGAACTTTAGAGGTGTGGAAAAAAAGCAGATTTCTTTAAAGACAAAGTCTCCCAAAAAGAATGGAAGCTGTAATGAAAACAAATTGTGGCAATGCTTAATACAGATGGACTAAACTTCAGGTTCATTATTTTAAAAAACGAATAAGTTGCACTTAATGACTGTACTGGAAATACGTTTAAAGTCGTCTCTGACTTTTCATTTTGATGAATTTCATTTTCTGTTAGTGTGTTTGGCAGCGTTTGAGTGTGTGAGTTTTATGATGGCTTTTTTTTCGCTTCTCTTTGCTTGTCCTCGTACACACAGACCGACACACTGAAAACGAGGATAGTGGTTTGTCCTGATGACACTGAAACACACACACTCACAGAGTTGCACATGCGAGTGACAGCGACCTGTTCTGCTGTTTGGCAGTAGGTTATTGCGTTAGTTCACACACCGCGATGCATGATGAGTGTGATACTTCAGTAATCATGCAGACAGAAATGAATTCTGTCAACAAACGCTGCAGCATCTGTCCTCTCACTGCGTGCGTGTGTGTGTATGCGTGCGCGCATGTGCACGTGTGCTGTGGTGCTCGGTGTAAATGACTGACTCTGAGTGCTACTGGAGCGTGCTGTAGTCATTTGTTTGCTGGTTGTTTGGGATGAGTTTATGCAGTCTGAATACAGACCCTGATTGAGGGCAAATAAGTGCGTCACAATTTCCTGTCAGATCAGTTCAAGACTAATTTTAATGTGTCCTTTCTGTCACTTTTTCCATGCTTGAAAATGGCTCAAACATTGGGAAGTTGTTCCAGTCTTATCGTCACACTGTGTATTTTTTCCCTTCTCATCAATTCATAGGATTGGATGAAAATGTGTGTATATTATTGTGATGAATTACAGCACATTATGCTTTTCTAAGTATGTTGTGGATCTTGTCAGTACTTAAAGAACACAGACCAAAAGCACGTTACACTCTCAGAAAAAATAGGTATGATGCTGTCACTGGGGTGGTACCCTCAGGGGTACATCCCAGTACCTTTAGTCAGGGAGCATGTCTGAACCATAATCCACTGAAATTATATTTTCTAAGTTGTATTGACTCCACACACCCCGTCACACCTCCAGGCTTTTTATTTTAATGTTCTGATTTAAAACATTTTCTTATGAAAAAGTACAAATATCTACTTTTCCACTAGGAAAACCACATGTAACACCATCGGACCTTAAAACCACTGTTGTACCTTTGTTGTACATTGGTTGTACCTTGATGAATGAATCATGTACCTGCATAGTATCTTTATTTCTAACAGTGTACATACTATGTGAAATGTAGGAATACTTTTTTATTGTGCATGTTTAATATTGAGATATAACAGTTGCCAAATACCTGTATGTCTAATCACCCCATGGCCAGAGAAAACAAGTACTCAAGTACTTATATTACATAAAATAAGATGCTTTTATGGGGTAGAACACAGTGCTCACAGTTTATGGCCTAGGATTAATGAGAATAACACTTTGCCAAAGTTACCCACAGTGGGAATTACATAAATGGTTCATGCGAGGGGCTCATGTAAGGGGAGCATATGATGACATTTAAAAGTTCCTACGCTGTTAGAAATAAAGGTGCTATGCAGGTACATGATTCATTCATCAAGGTACAACCAATGTAAGTGTACCCTCGAAGGTACAACAGTGGTTTTAAGGTCCGATGGTGTACCTTACATGTGTTTTTTCCTAGTGGAAAAGTAGATATTTGTAATTTTTCATAACCAAACGTTTTAAATCAGAGCATTGAAATAAAAAGCCTGGAGGCGAGACGGGGTGTGGAGTCAGTACAGCTTAGAAAATATGATTTCAGTGGATTCTGGTACAGTTATGTTCCCTGACTAAAGGCACTGGGATGTACACCTGCGGGTACCACCATAGTGACAAGAGCGGTCCTGCTCCATTGACAGTGTTGTATCTTTTCCTGAGAGTGTAGTGATACACTAAGGGATAATTCCCTTTTTCCAGTATACCGTGTGCCTTGGGCTTCGGAGCTTTTCAGATTTCAAAATGTTTCTGGTTGTGCTGGGTTGCAGATTGGCGAAAGAGTGAGTGAGGAAAGTCTAGATTTAGGTGAGGATAAAGTGAAGTGCATACACCAATACAGACAAGATAATTGGAAGTTTAAAACATCCATCCATCCATCCATCCATCCATCCATCCATCCATCCATCCATCCATCCATCCGTTTTCTAAGCTGCTTCTCCCTCAGGGTCGTCGGGGGGGTGCTGGAGCCTATCCCAGCGGTGACCTGTCATCGGGTGGAAGACAGGATACATCGCCAGTCCATCGCAGGGCAGTTTAAAACACACTTGTGAACACAACTACTGCAATGTTCCCTCATGTACATCACAGAAGAGAGCAGGACTGAGAAGAAGACTTGATCTGAGTGAAACTGTGTTTATGAGTGTAGACAGGTGCATGTGGAGTTGAGAGGTTAACTGGGTCTCCACCAGTGGAAGCAGTGTCTTTGGGTTAATCTGGAACTAAAGTGATTATTAACCCTAGCCCTAACCCTAGCCCTAACCCTAGCCCTAACCCTAGCCCTAACCCTAGCCCCAGCATTGGGCAGATATCTAGAGCATCTTCAGTGTGGGTTTGGTTTGCTAAAGTCAGTGATGCAGTGTTTTCTGATGATGCAACTCATTCTGTTGACGATTTTTGCTTATTTTAACATTATTGTTATGCATTTTGTCATTGTGATAAACAGTATGCTTCTCTGAGCATATCGTGTGTAACTGCAGTACTTAAAGTAAGCTGAACTGCATGTTTCATTACAAAGAGAGCATCATTTGTTTAATTTGGCACAGTGCAGTATGTGAAATGTTGAATAAAATTCATTGTACCCAGTTTTTTGTGCCTGTTTTTTAATTGTGACACTACCCGTTCGTTGTGCTTGCGTCAGAATATTGTGATACGGATCATATGCTGTGGAAATCTGTTAGATTATCATGATATGATATTTTTTCAATGTTGGCCACCCCTACTTTAACATCTCACTGTCATACTGAAAGCTTGTATCCCTGAAATGGTGGCTTCTTATGGGAAGGAGAAATGTTCGCTTTAATGTATGTTAATGCCAATATATTTCAATCCAGATAGTTGTTTGTCACAACATTTCAAAGGGCAGCTGGAATTTAGAAATGGTGTTAAGAAAAAAAAAAGTGAGTAAATTCTAATGAAGCACACTTTAGGGTTGGTTTGGTTTTTTTTTTCCTCCCAGGTTCAAACCTGGAAAAAGTTGGTTAAATGTACTTGTTTGACTTTGCCATTCACTTTCTCTTGTGTGATGCAAAGCTTTTAATACCTTTTGTGGTCCAAAGAGCACACCGAGCCTTCAGACAAGGCTCCAGATTAGCACGAACACTTCCTGCTGCAAATTCTCTGTTAACAAATCCCATGAGTCAACAAAGCCTCAGAAAGTCAAGTAAACAGTTCAAACCTACAGCTCTAGTCCCTCCATCCTACAGTTATCAGAAAAAAAAGTTTTACTGAACTGCGACAAAAATGACATTTTTAAAAAATACTGAAATGTTCTTCCTTTTGGCCTTTTAGTACTTTTGTAAAGTATTTTTAGTACGTACTAATGTAATCTCTTTCCTCATTTCTTCTTCCCTTTGACCCTTTACAGTGTATATGCTGCTTCTAAATGACCCAATAAGCAAATGCACTCTCTTAGTCTTTTAGTACTGTTTGC
The DNA here is from genome assembly GCF_015220715.1 of Pygocentrus nattereri. Taxonomy (NCBI): domain Eukaryota; kingdom Metazoa; phylum Chordata; class Actinopteri; order Characiformes; family Serrasalmidae; genus Pygocentrus; species Pygocentrus nattereri. The sequence goes on from NC_051223.1 coordinate 34,611,571, forward strand.
ATTTCTTGTTTAGTGATGTCAGGGGTGTGTGTGGCTGAATGGTGTAATTCTGTCACAACTGAGGACCCTTAAGCGTCTGAAGAGGCTTTTAGAAAGTCTTATCACAGGAAGCCTTTTAAAGTGTTTCTGAGAGGAAAGAGGCAGGCATGCACGCACACACACACACGCGCACACACGCGCACACACACACACACACACACACACACACACACACACACACACACACGTGCACGTTCGCAGCACAAAGCTGATGTGTGTTTGCCATATGGTTCTAGAGGGTCCCAGCTGAGAGCGGCATTTGGGTTGAATCACCAGTGATTTGCAACAGTCCCTTTAAATACCCTCTGTTTTTTTATTAGATAAAGTGGTGACCCTTACACTTGGCTTGATCTAAATCTCTCTTAAGCACCTGGTGTCATGGTTCCCCTTCCAGTGTGTAGTAACATAGCTGTTTACTGTAAAATCCAAATAGGTTAACAAATACGTTGTTAATTTGGGAAAAAAAAACTGTAGTCTCTACTCCAGTGTTATTGTTTAATATTTAATATTAATTACAAAATGAGCTGAGTGTTAATTCGTATGGGTAATTGGAGTCTTGCAGGCATTGTAAAGTCAGTTTTTTATAGCGTTTAAACCTTGGCTGTGAGGATTCCTGCTGTTTGATTGAGTGAGTGAAACAGTGAGGAAGGGTGCAGTACTGTCTGTGTCCAGTGGGGGGCATGCTCTCCTCAGCTTCAGTAGAACTGCTCCGGCAGAACATTTCAGGTCGTGGTATCAGACACAGATTAAGCATAACCTTGAATGAAATGATATTGTCAGTTGGGATTTTCCTTTTCAGCCTATAACGAGACGTAATCTGTGTCTATGAAAACGACCCTTCAGCTTCTATGGTTTAAATGTGTCGTGCTATAGCACAACAATAAAAAAAGTCATCAGGAACAAAACAGTTATTAGTATGGTTGGGATTTTCCAGTGAAATGTACGTATGTCTGCTGTCAGAGCAAAACCTTGAGTCTCTAAAATGGGAACTTTACAGGAGAAGCGAAAAACAGAGTTTACTTTTAATGCAAGTCAATTTTTTCCAAGTCAGTTTGGCTCATTTCTTTTAGTCCAGTCATCATGAAATTTACACACAAAATTACAAATTAGGTCAAATACGAGGTTTTGTTCCGACTCCAGTGATATGTACATTTCACTGGCAAATTCCACGCAAAGCAAAGCACTGATAAATCATAAACACTGACGCAGAATTTTTTTTTACAGCTCCTGTTTTTTGTCAAGATCTTGCTATCATTATATTGTCATTAGTCATCAATGTCGTTAATAAATCAAATACAGAACATTGTAGGTCTGAATCTAATTCTGCATTTTGTGACAGAATTATTTGAAGTAAATATACTCCTGAGCCCCTTTCCTTTAAAGGCTTAACCTTAAATTAACATTTGCTTCTTTAGAAAAATATTCAGTGTGACTTCAAAATCATACCAAAAGAAATATGATCACTGTTTCTCTTACAGCACTTTGCGTCCTTTGTTGACCTGATGCTGCATAGTTCTGAGAGGATGTAAGATACAGAAAGTAAGAGTGTGTGTGTGTGTGTGTGTGTGTGTGTGTGTGTGTGTGTGTTGGGGGGGGTGGGGGTGGGGGGGGGGTCTCCTGGCTGTCTCTGGAGGTTTAAGAGGTAATGAAAGAGCTCCTGTCAGGCAGCTTTTGCTGAAGCTGTGGAGTGAGAGGAGAGAGGGAGTGTAGATCTTTTCCTCTGAGCGGATTTGTGCAGACTATACACAGAGAAGCCAGTGTGATAGCCAGGCTCAAAGACCACCCATATGCAGGTAGAGAGGTTTTTATAGAACGAGGGATGTGGGGTCATACAAATGTCTTGCGTGTTTTCATATATTATTTTTATATATGTTATCACGAGCAGATAACCTTCAAATTCTATAGACAAAAATAACCAAAATAGAGATAAAATGTCTTTTTTTACAGCAGCAATTTATAATTGGAAAAAATATCTTGTTACATTGACTTCTCATTAAAAGCTGAAAATGATCTTCTCTTTTGTCGTTTTTTACTTTTTAACAGAATGTGCAACGTGCTAAAATGTCAAGATGAGCAGAGCAATCGAAATACTACAGTATTACTTGAAGAAAGTCTAGTTCCATTAACGTCCATTCAAAGTTAAAAGGTTTCCTTCTCCTGTAAAGTTACCATTTTGGAGATGAGAGATTTTGTTCCGACAGCATCGATATGCGTGATTATTTCATTGCTGTTGAAACAAAAACTTGTAAATTGAACTTAATTTAATGAAGAGGTTAATGTAAGATTTTATTCCAAGTAACTTTGCGCCATTTGTATTGATCCATTCCTTATGAGAATTAGACACATTGTAAAGAGCAGCTGACAATTGTAATTCATTTAATGAATCAATGAATATGACAAAAAATGGAGATTTAACATTTTTTCTAAACCCAACATTTTGTCTAAACCCAAAGCCAAAAATAACAGTAACAAAAATAAAATGGTTTTGCACGTTGAGTTTGTAATACAGTGTAACTTTGGTTCTGTAGGTTTGCTGTTTTTCTCTGGTTCCCTACAAAGTCAACATTTCTGTTCTAAAGTGTGACACACACACACACACACACACACACACACACACACACACACACACACACACACACACACACACACACACACACACACAGACTTAAGATAAGGGACCAGCTTGTAGTGTGTATATAGAGCAGCTCTGTAGCAGCAGAATGTCTTTAGTTACAGCTCAATGGCAGGAATTCCCGCTACTGCAGGTGGATCAGGTTGTTCACCTGAGACACACGTGTACACACACACACACACACACGCACGCGCGTGCACACACACACACACACACACACACACACACACACACAGGAGTGCATGAATTAAAGTGTATGTGATTATGAACTCGAAAGTGTTGCAGAAAGTTTTCCAAATCTGAATTGGTTCTGGCTGCTGAAGGGCTTTCCCAGCGTGCCCACATGACTGCCTCAGGTTCATTTGTGCCGACCTCATTTAAGCTTTAACAGATCTGCTTGTTCAGTAAGTGTGTATGCAGTGTTTAAAAATCCCTTAAGCTAACAGGATAAACTAACAAAGAACATGCATACGCGTAACTTAATATTTCATAGTGGTTATTGAATGATTTGTAGTAGGTGAATGATTTATAGTTAGAGTAAGACGTCTTGAGAGGAAATCAGGTAAAAATGGTCATTAGTGTGATTCTACATAAAGTCAGATGTACATTTTTTTTCTCTCTCTGTCCCTCTCTCTCTCTCTCTCTCTCTCTCTCTCTCTCTGTCCCTCTCTCTCTCTCTCTCTCTCTCTGTCCCTCTCTCTCTCTCTCTCTGTCCCTCTCTCTCGCGCTCTCTCTCTCTCTCTCTCTCTCGCGCTCTCTCTCTCTCTCTCTCTCTCTCTCTCTCTCTCTCTCTCTCTCTCTCTCTCGCTCTCTCTCTGTCCCTCTCTCTGTCCCTCTCTCTCTCTCTCTCTCTCTCTCTCTCTCTCTGTCCCTCTCTCTCGCGCTCTCTCTCTCTGTCCCTCTCTCTCGCGCGCTCTCTCTCTCTCTCGCGTTCTCTCTCTCTCTCTCTCTCTCTCGCGTTCTCTCTCTCTCTCTCTCTGTCTCTCTCGCTCTCTCTCTGTCTCTCTCTCTGTCCCTCTCTCTCTGTCTCTCTCTCTGTCCCTCTCTCTCTCTCTCTCTCTCTCTGTCCCTCACTCTCGCGCTCTCTCTCTCTCTCTCTCGCTCTCTCTCTCTCTCAGTCTCTCTCTTTCTCTCTCTCTCTCCCCCCCTCTCTCGTTCTTTCAGTCCTGCAGCTTCTTTCAGTCAGAGTTTCTGGTCTTAAAGCTTGCAGCTTTGTTGAGCCTCCTCTAATGGCTGATTGTGTGTGTGTGTGTGTGTGTGTGTGTGTGTGTGTGTGTGGCAGTCATGTGGGCACGCCGGTGTTATCCTTTGCTCTGTGCCAGATATTTGAGTCATGTAAACATGGGCTGGTTTCTGAGGCCTCTCAGAGCCCTTCTGCTAATTGGAGAGTTATATAAGTGGCTAAATCCTCTAAGGAAGGTTTAATTTTTCCCTTTTTTGGTCTTTTGTGTGTTTTGAAAGGCGGGAGGCCCACTTGGTGGTAGAAATACAGAGGGAGAAAGAGAGAGAGCGAGAGAGGGCGAGAGAGAAAGAGGTTAGCGCATTTAGCAGTTCGCTGAAGAAATCTCGCTAATTACCTCCTGCTGCGAAGTTTCTGTAGAAGGTGGTTTTACAAATTAAAGCCCGTCCGGCCATTGTGAGAGTCAGGGTGGCTTACAGAGTCAGCCGTCCATTATGACTCCGCAGGCCACTGACCACACAGACGTTTACAGAGCTTTAGAAATCACCGTAGGCTTTGTTCAAAATATGTTATGTGCTGTGAGCAGCAGCATGCAGAGGGTGTTTATGGAGCTTGTCTGGAAAGTTACTGTATTATGATGTGCTGCGTTTTTCATAGTGAGGTTAAAATTTATCAAATCAAATCACGTTTACTGTCACATCACATTTACACAGGTGGAAAGTGAGTAAAAACATAGGTGCGTAGCCCCCTTATAGAATTTAAATACAAAATATATGTAAATATCTAAGAAGATATCGTAATAAGCGTAATAAGTATGTCCTTTAAAGTGTAAAATGTGGGAGTAAAGAGTAACAATTAAAAATGTCATTTAATAATTATTTTAGCTAATAACTGGCTTTGATTAAAATAAAAATATGTAAAAAAAAAAGATATTTTAAGTTTAAAAAATGCAGCTGACACAGTCTAAATGAAAATGAACTCAAAATCCTCAAATATTCAAATTGCAAATCATTTCAGTTCATTTTATTGTTTATTACACAGAAATAATGCTATTTTATTAAATGATCATGTTCAGATTTGATTGTATGATTCTGATACACAGTTTTTTGAAATGTGTGAATCTGTTTTGTTTTGAGTGAAATTTCTCTGAATTGTTCTTGGCTTTTTGTTAAATAGGAGAGCTGTGTGCGTGTTGGACTTCCATACTTGAGTAAAGGCCGTAGTTCTATTTAGAACCATGAGTTCTTAATGCTTATGCTTAAAATCTTCTTCACATGGCAAAATGGCTCTTCAGATTGGTGGAGAATGTGTTTTTATGAAAAAAGGTTCTACATAGCAATAAAAAAGGTTCTTCAATGTCAAGCTCGTAACAATAAAAGAACCTTTTTTGGTGATATATAGAACTCTTTTCAAAAAGGTTCTGGTTAGACTCGTATAGAACGCATTATCCATCAAACTGAAGAGCTATTTTGCCATGCAATGAACATTTTAAACATGCAGGTGGTTCTTTGAGCATCCTTGGTTCTATGTAGAGCCATTTGCCATCTTTTAAGAGGGTATGTTTTAATTAATCCCACCTGTTTTTAAAGTATTTATTTATTTTTATTTTGGACAAATATAAAAATCAATTGTTTTTTTTTTCTTTCTTCGAACTAATATACAGTATTTGTGTGTGTGTGTGTGTGTGTGTGTGTGTGTGTGTGTGTGTGTGTCTCCTGGGACTCTAGTACGTTATGCTTAAACATTTTCATGCTGGATTTGAAATGAGATTGTGTGCGTTTGCTCAATTGTCCTAATGGATTTTAAAGGACCAGATCTTATTAATAAAGGGAGCACCCCAAGGCACTGCATTCACCTATAGACCACTAATCTCCCATGCAAATTAAATCTTACCCTGTGTGTGTGTGTGTGTGTATGTGTGTGACAGAGTGTGAGAATGGAGAATGGGTGAGAGGGGAGTGCTTGATTTTAAGCAGAGAGATTGATGTATATACTGTAGTGAAGGGTTGCTGTGGGGTCTCCATTATAGCCACAGGCTTCCATTTAACTCCATTGGTAGAAACCGTGACTGTCCTGCACATAATGCAGAGCAGATCCATGACAGTGGTCAGTAGTAATGGACGTTAATGTTGTTTTTTTTTTTTTTTTTGAGACAGCTTGAAAACTGATCTAGTGGAATAGGCCAAGATATATAAATATATGTAAACTTTATATTATTGTACTGTAACCTTAATTTTTATTTTAAATATTCTAGGTTTATATGTGTGTATGTGTATGTATATATGTGTGTATATATATATATATATATATATATATATATACCTTTTCAGCAAATTAAAATCAGAAATTTCCTCTTTTAACAACAAACACAAATGTGTTACAATATTGCCTGAAAGTTTAGAGTCCAAACTACTAACAGAATTGTTTATTATGATGGGAAATGATTATCTCATCACTTTTGTTACCGCTGGTGATAATGGCATCTTCTATAAGGGTTAATGTTAAGATGGGTTTGTACTGTGAAAAATCTGGGTCATTTATCTGGTGCTTCTCACTTCACTGTGTCGTGTGTTGGTGTGTAAGAGCTGCAGTGTTTCCTGACCAGTGGCGTGTGTTGTGAGTGTATTGTTGTGGTGGTGTTGGGCCTAGACATGAGATGTTAGAGACACAGAGAAATCTCCTTAAGCCCTTACATAAGTGTCTGTACTACAGCCACCAGACCTCACGACCCATTTTCACCATCCCCTGCAGCTCTACTGTTTAGAGAGAGACAGAGAGAGAGGGAGAGGGAGAGAGATAGAAGGAGAGAATGTGGGTGAGAGAGAGATTGACCACCTCAGTGACCCCCAACAACCCAAACTCTCTCACCAGTGCTGCTTCCCAAAGAACAAATGGAGAAAACCAAATTATGAAACAAAGCAAAAATACCTACCTGGAACACTGGAAACCCCAAACGCGCTCACAAAACAGACTGAACACCGACGGATGGATCCTCATCAAATACAGACTCAGTGACCACAGCCTGGACATCGAGAAAGGCAGGTTTAAAAAGTCCTGGCTAGCGAGAGAGGAGAGAGTGTGTGGTCACTGCAGGACAGGTGAGGTAGAGACAGAGGTGCAGTTCCTACTAAACTGCCCAAAATATGAGGCTATTAGAAATAAATATTGTCAATAATTTGAAAAACATAAACAACTTCAGGACATTGGGAGATAAAGATAAATTAGTAATTATATTAAAGAGGGTCCAGTGTGTTGTCACTCCAGGACAGGTGCAGTGTGACGTAAAGTGTAGATGCAGTGTGACGTAAAGTGTAGGTGCAGTGTGACTGTAAAGTGTAGGTGCAGTGTGATGGTAAAGTGTAGGTGCAGTGTGATGGTAAAGTGTAGGTGCAGTGTGATGGTAAAGTGTAGGTGCAGTGTGACGGTAAAGTGTAGGTGCAGTGTGATGGTAAAGTGTAGGTGCAGTGTGATGGTAAAGTGTAGGTGCAGTGTGACTGTAAAGTGTAGGTGCAGTGTGACGGTAAAGTGTAGGTGCAGTGTGATGGTAAAGTGTAGGTGCAGTGTGACTGTAAAGTGTAGGTGCAGTGTGATGGTAAAGTGTAGGTGCAGTGTGATGGTAAAGTGTAGGTGCAGTGTGACGGTAAAGTGTAGGTGCAGTGTGACTGTAAAGTGTAGGTGCAGTGTGACTGTAAAGTGTAGGTGCAGTGTGATTGTAAAGTGTAGGTGCAGTGTGATGGTAAAGTGTAGGTGCAGTGTGATGGTAAAGTGTAGGTGCAGTGTGACTGTAAAGTGTAGGTGCAGTGTGACTGTAAAGTGTAGGTGCAGTGTGATGGTAAAGTGTAGGTGCAGTGTGATGGTAAAGTGTAGGTGCAGTGTGATGGTAAAGTGTAGGTGCAGTGTGACGTAAAGTGTAGGTGCAGTGTGACGGTAAAGTGTAGGTGCAGTGTGACGGTAAAATGTAGGTGCAGTGTGACTGTAAAGTGTAGGTGCAGTGTGACGGTAAAGTGTAGGTGCAGTGTGACTGTAAAGTGTAGGTGCAGTGTGACTGTAAAGTGTAGGTGCAGTGTGATTGTAAAGTGTAGGTGCAGTGTGACGGTAAAGTGTAGGTGCAGTGTGATGGTAAAGTGTAGGTGCAGTGTGACTGTAAAGTGTAGGTGCAGTGTGAATGTAAAGTGTAGGTGCAGTGTGATGGTAAAGTGTAGGTGCAGTGTGACTGTAAAGTGTAGGTGCAGTGTGACTGTAAAGTGTAGGTGCAGTGTGATTGTAAAGTGTAGGTGCAGTGTGATGGTAAAGTGTAGGTGCAGTGTGATGGTAAAGTGTAGGTGCAGTGTGACGTAAAGTGTAGGTGCAGTGTGACGGTAAAGTGTAGGTGCAGTGTGACTGTAAAGTGTAGGTGCAGTGTGACGGTAAAGTGTAGGTGCAGTGTGATTGTAAAGTGTAGGTGCAGTGTGACGGTAAAGTGTAGGTGCAGTGTGACTGTAAAGTGTAGGTGCAGTGTGACTGTAAAGTGTAGGTGCAGTGTGATTGTAAAGTGTAGGTGCAGTGTGACGGTAAAGTGTAGGTGCAGTGTGATTGTAAAGTGTAGGTGCAGTGTGATGGTAAAGTGTAGGTGCAGTGTGACGGTAAAGTGTAGGTGCAGTGTGATTGTAAAGTGTAGGTGCAGTGTGACTGTAAAGTGTAGGTGCAGTGTGACTGTAAAGTGTAGGTGCAGTGTGATGGTAAAGTGTAGGTGCAGTGTGACTGTAAAGTGTAGGTGCAGTGTGATGGTAAAGTGTAGGTGCAGTGTGACTGTAAAGTGTAGGTGCAGTGTGATGGTAAAGTGTAGGTGCAGTGTGACTGTAAAGTGTAGGTGCAGTGTGACGGTAAAGTGTAGGTGCAGTGTGATTGTAAAGTGTAGGTGCAGTGTGATGGTAAAGTGTAGGTGCAGTGTGACGGTAAAGTGTAGGTGCAGTGTGATTGTAAAGTGTAGGTGCAGTGTGACTGTAAAGTGTAGGTGCAGTGTGACTGTAAAGTGTAGGTGCAGTGTGATGGTAAAGTGTAGGTGCAGTGTGACGGTAAGTGTAGGTGCAGTGTGATGGTAAAGTGTAGGTGCAGTGTGACTGTAAAGTGTAGGTGCAGTGTGATGGTAAAGTGTAGGTGCAGTGTGACTGGTAAAGTGTAGGTGCAGTGTGACGTAAAGTGTAGGTGCAGTGTGATGGTAAAGTGTAGGTGCAGTGTGACTGTAAAGTGTAGGTGCAGTGTGACTGTAAAGTGTAGGTGCAGTGTGACGGTAAAGTGTAGGTGCAGTGTGACGGTAAAGTGTAGGTGCAGTGTGACGGTAAAGTGTAGGTGCATGTGTGACTGTAAAGTGTAGGTGCAGTGTGACTGTAAAGTGTAGGTGCAGTGTGATTGTAAAGTGTAGGTGCAGTGTGACGGTAAAGTGTAGGTGCAGTGTGATTGTAAAGTGTAGGTGCAGTGTGACTGTAAAGTGTAGGTGCAGTGTGACTGTAAAGTGTAGGTGCAGTGTGACTGTAAAGTGTAGGTGCAGTGTGATGGTAAAGTGTAGGTGCAGTGTGACTGTAAAGTGTAGGTGCAGTGTGACTGTAAAGTGTAGGTGCAGTGTGATGGTAAAGTGTAGGTGCAGTGTGACTGTAAAGTGTAGGTGCAGTGTGATGGTAAAGTGTAGGTGCAGTGTGACTGTAAAGTGTAGGTGCAGTGTGATGGTAAAGTGTAGGTGCAGTGTGACTGTAAAGTGTAGGTGCAGTGTGATGGTAAAGTGTAGGTGCAGTGTGACTGTAAAGTGTAGGTGCAGTGTGACTGTAAAGTGTAGGTGCAGTGTGATGGTAAAGTGTAGGTGCAGTGTGATGGTAAAGTGTAGGTGCAGTGTGACTGTAAAGTGTAGGTGCAGTGTGACTGTAAAGTGTAGGTGCAGTGTGATGGTAAAGTGTAGGTGCAGTGTGACTGTAAAGTGTAGGTGCAGTGTGACTGTAAAGTGTAAGTGCAGTGTGACTGTAAAGTGTAGGTGCAGTGTGACTGTAAAGTGTAGGTGCAGTGTGATTGTAAAGTGTAGGTGCAGTGTGACTGTAAAGTGTAGGTGCAGTGTGACTGTAAAGTGTAGGTGCAGTGTGATTGTAAAGTGTAGGTGCAGTGTGATGGTAAAGTGTAGGTGCAGTGTGACTGTAAAGTGTAGGTGCAGTGTGATGGTAAAGTGTAGGTGCAGTGTGATGGTAAAGTGTAGGTGCAGTGTGACTGTAAAGTGTAGGTGCAGTGTGATGGTAAAGTGTAGGTGCAGTGTGACGTAAAGTGTAGGTGCAGTGTGACGGTAAAGTGTAGGTGCAGTGTGACTGTAAAGTGTAGGTGCAGTGTGACTGTAAAGTGTAGGTGCAGTGTGATTGTAAAGTGTAGGTGCAGTGTGATGGTAAAGTGTAGGTGCAGTGTGATGGTAAAGTGTAGGTGCAGTGTGACTGTAAAGTGTAGGTGCAGTGTGACTGTAAAGTGTAGGTGCAGTGTGATGGTAAAGTGTAGGTGCAGTGTGACTGTAAAGTGTAGGTGCAGTGTGATGGTAAAGTGTAGGTGCAGTGTGACTGTAAAGTGTAGGTGCAGTGTGACGGTAAAGTGTAGGTGCAGTGTGACTGTAAGTGTAGGTGCAGTGTGATGGTAAAGTGTAGGTGCAGTGGACTGTAAAGTGTAGGTGCAGTGTGACTGTAAAGTGTAGGTGCAGTGTGATGTAAAGTGTAGGTGCAGTGTGATGGTAAAGTGTAGGTGCAGTGTGACTGTAAAGTGTAGGTGCAGTGTGACTGGTAAAGTGTAGGTGCAGTGTGACTGGTAAAGTGTAGGTGCAGTGTGACGGTAAAGTGTAGGTGCAGTGTGATTGTAAAGTGTAGGTGCAGTGTGACTGTAAAGTGTAGGTGCAGTGTGACTGTAAAGTGTAGGTGCAGTGTGATTGTAAAGTGTAGGTGCAGTGTGACTGTAAGTGTAGGTGCAGTGTGACTGTAAAGTGTAGGTGCAGTGTGACTGGTAAAGTGTAGGTGCAGTGTGACTGTAAAGTGTAGGTGCAGTGTGACTGGTAAAGTGTAGGTGCAGTGTGACTGTAAAGTGTAGGTGCAGTGTGACTGGTAAAGTGTAGGTGCAGTGTGACTGTAAGTGTAGGTGCAGTGTGACTGTAAAGTGTAGGTGCAGTGTGACTGTAAAGTGTAGGTGCAGTGTGACTGTAAAGTGTAGGTGCAGTGTGACTGGTAAAGTGTAGGTGCAGTGTGATTGTAAAGTGTAGGTGCAGTGTGATGGTAAAGTGTAGGTGCAGTGTGACTGTAAAGTGTAGGTGCAGTGTGATGGTAAAGTGTAGGTGCAGTGTGACTGTAAAGTGTAGGTGCAGTGTGACTGTAAAGTGTAGGTGCAGTGTGACTGTAAAGTGTAGGTGCAGTGTGATGGTAAAGTGTAGGTGCAGTGTGACTGTAAAGTGTAGGTGCAGTGTGATGGTAAAGTGTAGGTGCAGTGTGACTGTAAAGTGTAGGTGCAGTGTGACTGTAAAGTGTAGGTGCAGTGTGACTGTAAAGTGTAGGTGCAGTGTGACTGTAAAGTGTAGGTGCAGTGTGATTGTAAAGTGTAAGGTGGCAGTGTGATGGTAAAGTGTAGGTGCAGTGTGACTGTAAAGTGTAGGTGCAGTGTGACTGTAAAGTGTAGGTGCAGTGTGACTGTAAAGTGTAGGTGCAGTGTGATGGTAAAGTGTAGGTGCAGTGTGACTGGTAAAGTGTAGGTGGCAGTGTGATGGTAAAGTGTAGGTGCAGTGTGAAGGTAAAGTGTAGGTGCAGTGTGACTGTAAAGTGTAGGTGCAGTGTGACTGGTAAAGTGTAGGTGCAGTGTGACTGTAAAGTGGTAGGTGCAGTGTGATGGTAAAGTGTAGGTGCAGTGTGACTGTAAAGTGTAGGTGCAGTGTGACTGTAAAGTGTAGGTGCAGTGTGACTGTAAAGTGTAGGTGGCAGTGTGACTGGTAAAGTGTAGGTGCAGTGTGATGGTAAAAGTGTAGGTGCAGTGTGACTGTAAGTTAGGTGCAGTGTGATGTAAAAGTGTAGGTGCAGTGTGACTGTAAAGTGTAGGTGCAGTGTGATGGTAAAGTGTAGGTGCAGTGTGACTGTAAAGTGTAGGTGCAGTGTGATTGTAAAGTGTAGGTGCAGTGTGATGGTAAAGTGTAGGTGCAGTGTGACTGTAAAGTGTAGGTGCAGTGTGACTGTAAAGTGTAGGTGCAGTGTGACGGTAAAGTGTAGGTGCAGTGTGACGGTAAAGTGTAGGTGCAGTGTGACGGTAAAGTGTAGGTGCAGTGTGACTGTAAAGTGTAGGTGCAGTGTGACGGTAAAGTGTAGGTGCAGTGTGATTGTAAAGTGTAGGTGCAGTGTGACGGTAAAGTGTAGGTGCAGTGTGATTGTAAAGTGTAGGTGCAGTGTGATGGTAAAGTGTAGGTGCAGTGTGACTGTAAAGTGTAGGTGCAGTGTGACTGTAAAGTGTAGGTGCAGTGTGACTGTAAAGTGTAGGTGCAGTGTGATGGTAAAGTGTAGGTGCAGTGTGACTGTAAAGTGTAGGTGCAGTGTGACTGTAAAGTGTAGGTGCAGTGTGATGGTAAAGTGTAGGTGCAGTGTGACTGTAAAGTGTAGGTGACTGGTAAAGTGTAGGTGCAGTGTGACTGTAAAGTGTAGGTGCAGTGTGATGGTAAAGTGTATGTGCAGTGTGACTGTAAAGTGTAGGTGCAGTGTGATTGTAAAGTGTAGGTGCAGTGTGATGGTAAAGTGTAGGTGCAGTGTGACTGTAAAGTGTAGGTGGCAGTGTGACTTGTAAAGTGTAGGTGCAGTGTGACTGTAAAGTGTAGGTGCAGTGTGACGGTAAAAGGTGTAGGGTGCAGTGTGACGGTAAAAGTTGTAGGTGCAGTGTGATGGTAAAGTGTAGGTGCAGTGTGAACTGTAAAGTGTAGGTGCAGTGTGATTGTAAAGTGTAGGTGCAGTGTGACTGTAAAGTGTAGGTGCAGTGTGACTGGTAAGTGTAGGTGCCAGTGTGATGTACAGTGTAGGTGCAGTGTGACGGTAAAAGTGTGGTGCAGTGTGACTGTAAAGTGTAGGTGCAGTGTGACTGTAAAGTGTAGGTGCAGGGTGATGGTAAAGTGTAGGTGCAGTGTGACTGTAAAGTGTAGGTGCAGTGTGACTGTAAAGTGTAAGGTGCAGTGTGACTGGTAAAGTGTAGGTGCAGTGTGACTGTAAAGTGTAGGTGCAGTGTGACTGGTAAAGTGTAGGTGCAGTGTGACTGTACAGTGTAGGTGCAGTGTGACTGGTAAAGTGTAGGTGCAGTGTGACTGTAAAGTGTAGGTGCAGTGTGATGGTAAAGTGTAGGTGCAGTGTGACTGTAAAGTGTAGGTGCAGTGTGACTGTAAAGTGTAGGTGCAGTGTGACTGTAAAGTGTAGGTGCAGTGTGATGGTAAAGTGTAGGTGCAGTGTGACTGTAAAGTGTAGGTGCAGTGTGACGGTAAAGTGTAGGTGCAGTGTGATGGTAAAGTGTAGGTGCAGTGTGACTGTAAAGTGTAGGTGCAGTGTGATGGTAAAGTGTAGGTGCAGTGTGACTGTAAAGTGTAGGTGCAGTGTGACTGTAAAGTGTAGGTGCAGTGTGACTGTAAAGTGTAGGTGCAGTGTGATGGTAAAGTGTAGGTGCAGTGTGACTGTAAAGTGTAGGTGCAGTGTGACTGTAAAGTGTAGGTGCAGTGTGATGGTAAAGTGTAGGTGCAGTGTGACTGTAAAGTGTAGGTGCAGTGTGATGGTAAAGTGTAGGTGCAGTGTGACTGTAAAGTGTAGGTGCAGTGTGATGGTAAAGTGTAGGTGCAGTGTGACTGTAAAGTGTAGGTGCAGTGTGATGGTAAAGTGTAGGTGCAGTGTGACTGTAAAGTGTAGGTGCAGTGTGACTGTAAAGTGTAGGTGCAGTGTGATGGTAAAGTGTAGGTGCAGTGTGATGGTAAAGTGTAGGTGCAGTGTGACTGTAAAGTGTAGGTGCAGTGTGACTGTAAAGTGTAGGTGCAGTGTGATGGTAAAGTGTAGGTGCAGTGTGACTGTAAAGTGTAGGTGCAGTGTGACTGTAAAGTGTAAGTGCAGTGTGACTGTAAAGTGTAGGTGCAGTGTGACTGTAAAGTGTAGGTGCAGTGTGATTGTAAAGTATAGGTGCAGTGTGACTGTAAAGTGTAGGTGCAGTGTGACTGTAAAGTGTAGGTGCAGTGTGACTGTAAAGTGTAGGTGCAGTGTGATGGTAAAGTGTAGGTGCAGTGTGATGGTAAAGTGTAGGTGCAGTGTGACTGTAAAGTGTAGGTGCAGTGTGACTGTAAAGTGTAGGTGCAGTGTGACTGTAAAGTGTAGGTGCAGTGTGATGGTAAAGTGTAGGTTCAGTGTGATGGTAAAGTGTAGGTGCAGTGTGATGGTAAAGTGTAGGTTCAGTGTGATGGTAAAGTGTAGGTGCAGTGTGATGGTAAAGTGTAGGTGCAGTGTGACGGTAAAGTGTAGGTGCAGTGTGACTGTAAAGTGTAGGTGCAGTGTGATGGTAAAGTGTAGGTGCAGTGTGATGGTAAAGTGTAGGTGCAGTGTGATGGTAAAGTGTAGGTTCAGTGTGATGGTAAAGTGTAGGTGCAGTGTGATGGTAAAGTGTAGGTGCAGTGTGACTGTAAAGTGTAGGTGCAGTGTGACTGTAAAGTGTAGGTTCAGTGTGATGGTAAAGTGTAGGTGCAGTGTGATGGTAAAGTGTAGGTTCAGTGTGATGGTAAAGTGTAGGTGCAGTGTGATGGTAAAGTGTAGGTGCAGTGTGATGGTAAAGTGTAGGTGCAGTGTGCATCCAGGACCACGTTTTGGACACAGTGATTTTAATGATTTTTTTCACATGAAAGTTACTATTACAAAATGAGTTATATTTTAAGCTAAATAACCAGTTCATAGTTTGCTATCTAATGCATGTAACTCTGACAGGACGAGTTGCAGAAAAATAAATTATATGACTGCTATACAGACAGACAGACAGACAGACAGACAGACAGACAGAGGAAATAAAGTGAGAGAGAGTGGAGTGAGACATGGGAAAGGCAGTGATAATGGTAGAGGGAGATGTTTTGGTGTGGGTGTGTGTGTGTGGGTGTGTGTGTGTGTGTTAGTGGTAGAGTGAGAGAGAGAGTAAAGAGGTGGAGTCTGGGTGTATGAGAAGGGGCATATAAGGGTGAGAGAGGTTACCCTGCCTCATAATCGGTTTTATAAACACACTGAGGGTCGTGTGTGTGTGTGTGTGTGTGTGTGTGTGTGTGTGAGAGAGAAGCTGGTTAGTCTGACACTGATGGTGTTGGAGGGAATGGGGGTCACTGTGAGGTCAAACTGTGTGACAGGGCAACATGGGCACACAGTGCGTGTAATCTTTTGTTTCTAAGAGTGTGTGTGTGTGTGTGTGTTTGTTTAATTGCATCACTTTTATATAACTGTCTTTTAGGGTTGCACTTATATGGGAATGGTGGGCCGATGGCGATGTCCAATGTTTATCTTCTGATGCCGTTGTAAACTTTTTTAATATAAAAATGACTTCCAATAGCGCAATCTGATTAGTTGAGATCATCGAGAGCATCCCATCCATGCTGTAATTTGTAAAAAAAAAAAAAAAAATAAAAAAAATAATAATGTATATTTCTGCTGAGCAAGTAAAGCAAGTAACGACTTTCTTTACCCTGCAGCTAACCATAAGTTTCTGCTTTAGCATATACATTTGCACATAGACCGTAATGATAGTATATATCTGTCATTGCCCCCACTAAGCAAGCTTTTCTGTGGGCAGCTGTGACAGCAGTACAACTAAGTTACCAAAACCAATAAACAATAATACAGCCTGAAATTACAACAGTTTAATTGATCTGTAACAGGAAAGGTTACTTCCTTTTGATGCAAAGAATTGTCAGTATTAAAGCACATGCTTAAACATTCTGTTTTTGTGGAGTACAATAAATATGCAATTAAATATCAGATTGAAACGTCAGATAAATATAAACACCATGTAAATAAATACACCAGTTAGGCGTAAAATTATGACCGCCTCCTTGTTTCTACACTCATTGTCCATTTTATCAGCTCCACTTACTGTATAGCTGCACTTTGTAGTTCTACAGTTACAGACTGTAGTCCATCTGTTTCTCTGATATTTTGTACATACAGAGCAGGTCCTATTTGGGTGGTGAATCATTCTCAGCACTGCAGTAACACTGATGTGGTGGAGGTGTGTTAGTGTATGTTGTGCTCGTACGAGTGGATCAGACACAGCAGTGCTGCTGGAGTTTTTAAACACTCACTGTCCACTCACTGTCCATTCTATTAGCCACTCCTACCTTGTCAGTCCACCTTGTAGATGGAAAGTCAGAGATGATAGCTGATTGTGTTGGTCATTCTCCTGGCTTTTATCAGTGCCCACAGGACACTGCCCACAGGATGCTGTTGGCTGGATATTTTTGGTTGCTGGACTCAGGCCAGCAGTGACACTGAGGTGTTTAAAAACACCAGCAGCACTGCTGTGTCTGATCCACTCAGACCAGCGCAACACACACTAACACAATATATAGTAAGTAGAGCTGATAAAATGGACAATGAGCATAGAAACAAAGAGGTGTTTTGCCTGACGGGGTGTGTGTGTGTGTGTGTGTGTGTGTGTGTGTGTGTGTGTGTGTGTGTGTGTGTGTGTGTGTGTGTGTGTGAATACATAAACATAGGTCAGTACAGTATCATTGTGCATCCTGACTATTTCCCAAAATCTCTGTATCCATTAGAATCTGTATTGTGCCTCATCCAATCAGTAGTCCAGGCTGAAAAACACACCGAATGGGTGTGGCTAAACTACCGTAGGCTGACCAGGTGAATATTTGTACATACTTTGTACATTTTTTATTTTTTTAATCAGTTTTCTATGATTGGTGTCTCATATTGTGCAAAATCACAGTAATGAGGCTGCAGTATATGATGTTTGTTCATTCTTACTGGCTTTTTCAGTACCAATATTGCAAATAACATGCTACAATATACAAATGAGCCCAAACGAACCAATCACAGTGTTTACTGTGACGTTTCTGGGTGTTTTGATGAATCAAAGTATCAATGATATTCAACAAAAATAAATAATTTAGGTGCAAACAGTGCAGATCTTTAACTTTGTCACTTCACTGATCCAACATCAGTAGTAAAGCTAAGGTAAAGATTCTCCTCGGTGTCAGTCGTATTCCCAGTGTAATCCATACTCGGAATATCAACCTAAAACAACAGTCACTCTTTACAGATAACATGTTCATGTGCATAATATTGCTTGTTGCATCATATTGTGAAATATTCCTTCCATTGTTGCATTCACCATCCAGCTCTGTCTGGTCACATGAGTCAGTATAGTGGTCAGTAGTGTGTTAAGTGTCCTCTGTTGCGTGCCTTTAAATCCACACCTTTGCAGAATACATAATATTTCTGTTTTATCTCACAAATCAGACTGACGTGAATGACTGGCTGAATGGATTAATGCATGGAATATATATGCAGATAAAATACCAAAATAAATAAATAAGTCACAGCTTGTGTTGGTAGGCCTGTGTGTATGTGTGCGGGGGTGCACACGGTTGTGTATACCTCATTTCAAGCACAATTAACTTGAAATGGAGTCCTGTAGGATCAATAGTCCCCAGTTGAGCCCCAGACCCTTCCATGTCTCTAGAAATGACACACATATGGTAATAGAGCCAACCTAACAGCCACACACACAATTTACCATCCCCGTTCTCAGCTCTGCCTGAATAACAAACAGTGGGACACCTCTGCAGGAACCGCATGTGTTTATTCCGGCCTCTGTTAATCTGCAGGGGGAGTGCACTATTTAAAGCTAATGAAGGAGGGGGGTATTACAAATGCTTTTGTTTTTTGATTTTCCGTTTTTTTGCCTTTCGCTTTTGGTCTTGCCTGTGGGATATTGTCTCTCAAACAGATTTGCAGAGTCAACGAGCATTTAAAAAGCTATGATGAGCTTGACAAAGAAAAGAGTGAAGCACTTAGGCCTAAATATTCCATTTATGTCCTCTCAGGCTACATTTAAAAGCGTGTGTGGGTGTTGTATGCATTTCCCTGTACGCTCATCCTGTAAAACTGTAACTTCCCATCTCGCACAGACTTGTTGGGAATTAATTCCAATTCAGACTGAACAAGAAGGAAAGAGCAGTTTTAGAGGAGGCCCTTGGGAACACCTCTTATTTCCACTCTGGTAATGGCTGTAGGGGAAGCGAAAGCTGGAGCAAGAGCCAAGAACTGAATTCTGATTAGAGCTGAATGATTTGGTGAAAAAATCAAGTTGCTGTTTTTCTGACCAGTGTTGCAATTGTGATTTAAATGCATTGTTTACTTATAAATGAATACCCAGCCTTATTTGTTTTTTGCCAAGAGCATCAATGCAACCATTTTTTGGGGTTTAAGGCTTTAACCCTGAGTGCAGTCCACAGAGCTCTGTGTTATTAGGTAAAATATCCTCACTTCAAATTTGTCACAAATTTGAATAATATTGGCTATAATTAAAACTGGCCCTCTCCTCTCTGATAGACAACATGCTGGTAATTCCAGGATTAAGAACTAGGGATGTGCACAGGTACACAAGCACTCAGTTACTACTACTTACCCCACTATTACATTTCATCACAAAAAGGGGAAAATATACAGGCTAACACTTCAGTGAAATGGCTTTGTTTTGCTCTTATTTGCAAGTATATATGTTATATTGAGGGTGAGTAGTAACGGAATACATGTAAGGGTGTTACACAGTCAGGATACAAGAAAAGTTTTCTATTACAGTAGAAAGATTACAGGTAAAAATAGGGTGTTTACCTGCAGGTTTACAGTCAAATACAAACTTGTTGCAAATTATCCAGTTTTGTACATTTGCAAAGTTTTTCATTTTTAGGAATAAAAAGTGTGGAGGAGGGTCCTGCTGACAAGAGATATTTCTGAAGAATTCCTTCAGCCAATAGCAGTTCAGTGTTTTACTCAGCCAATTAACAGAACCTTTAGTAAGTGTTTTTTTGTTGGCAGAACTGAGATTTGCAGTGTTTTCCTCAAGATGCCTGAATTAGTGTTTTACCTCTCTTATTCTTTCATATTTCTGGTTAAAAGTACAGGTTGACTTGCTTTTCAACTAATAGTTGTAATACTGAAGTGACCAAACATGTAAACAAACAGTCCTGAACGGTGAAAAGAAAGCCCAGCTTTATAAGAGGCAAAGTTGTTTTCATTTTCGCATGTCGGGTTTGTTTCTTCAGCAGTTGAGCAAACTGTTAATTGCGTAAATTATATTGTTACTCATCAGCTTCCACTTAGTTTTCTTGTGAAATTAATGCCGTTTAAACTTGTAGAACATGCTGATTTTCTGTGGGCTGCTGAAACTGCTGAGAGCTGAGGGAGCGTCTACAAATAGTGATCGCAAGTCCAATCACTGCGCACCAGTATGTAACCTTTCAGCAGACACATTCCAAATTCTAGCGAGTCTGACTTTTTAGACTGGTCTCTATTTATAAATGTTATTGATGGAGGATCTCAAGAATATTTCTGCCAGGTTGATCTCTTGTTTTTGGTGTGGTAAACAGCAGGTTTTTAACAAATAAGGCAGAATTCCAGGAGAACCAAATTTGAACTATATTGCATTTGCTTGTTGAACCCAATGAACTGACCAATTTTACAGTGATTTCTTGTTTCTCCTGTGTTGTAGAGCTTTTAGTCCCAGTGTACCAAGATGTTTCATTTTCTTAATATATTCACTCAGAAGGTCTTCTACAGAACTGTGCCTTGATTTCTAGACACATAACCTTTACGCCTGCTCACAAGCGTGCGTGTGTGAACTCACACAGTTTATACTGTACAAATTTCTCAGCTGTGTAAAATATTTCCATATATTGCTCCTCATAGATTTGCTTGCTACGCCAAATGTGAGGTCAGTGGTCAGTTTGTGTGAGGCACAGTATTCACCTATAGTCGTCTATGATCCACCATTCTGTTTTTGTGTATTTATCTGCCAAACTAACATGTTGGCACATCATTCGTTGTGTGCTTAGTGAAATGACCAAATCTACACTCTCAGAAGAAAAGGTACGACGCTGTCACTGGGGTGGTACCCTCAGGGGTACATCTCTGTACCTTTATTCAGGGAACATAACTGTACCATAATCAATTGAAGTCATATTTTCTAAGTTGTACTGACTCCACAAACCCCATCTCGCCTCCAGGCTTTTTATTAAATGGTTCTGCATTAAACCTTAGTTTATAAAAAGGTACAAATATATGCTTCTCCACTAGGAAATTTATTTAAGGTACACAATTGCACCGTAAAACCACTGCTGTACCTTTGAGGGAATGTTTACACTGTTTGTACCTTGATGTACGAATCATGTACCTGCATGGTACCTTTATTTCTAACAGTATATAAGGCAAGGCAAGGCAAGTTTATTTATATAGCACCTTTCATACACAACAGTCATTCAAAGTGCTTTACAAATGAAAAAAATACAGAAAAATGTAATTAATGTAAATAAAATAAAATTTATGTAAATTAAAAAAAAAATTAAACATAATTAAAACAATAGATTTAAAAGAAGTTAATCAAATTTAAAAGAAGGAGATAAAAAATTAGAATAAAAATAAGAAACATGATTAAAAAAATTGATATAAAGAAGTTAAATGATATAAGGAGCACTTATGGAAATATTTTGCACATAAAACTGAGAAATTTGTATGAATTATGTGAGATTAGACATGCACACTTGTGAGCAGGGACAACGGTTTCATATCCAGAAATCAAGGCACATTAATCACTCAGTAGAACGTATGTAAAAGATAACGTGTCTTCTACCACATCCAGTGTGACGGTGGTTGGCCTCAAGTACTCATCCCACACAAAAACCTACCGATTTCTCTCCACTGTTTTTGAATACTAGAATATTGTTTAAATGTGTTCCTCTGAGTGCCGCTATATTTTTGTGCACCAACAGTGCTGTCGCGTAATAAATATGGCTCCAGCTCTACATTATTATTGTTTATTCCTTCCTTACAGTCACCTGGATATCCATTTGTGAACTCTTCTATTTAAATTTGAATTAGTTGGAATGCACATCCGTGTTATGAGAGACGGTGCTGCTTTGCGTCCTTGGAGCTTGCGTTTGCTTTGGTTGGGTGTGTGTGTGGTTACTGTGTGTAAGTGTTTTGGTTAGTGAGATGTTCACACTTGCTGAAGTGCTGAAGTGTTGACTAGTGAAGCACTTAGCAGTACCCAGAAAGTGACAGCTGCTACTGTGGTTGAGTACACTTACCCATCTGGTTTCAGCTACACAACTAAAGGCGTTCATTTGCCCCGCTTTTCTGATGACATTGTCACTGACAACAGTGCACACACACACACACACACACACACACACACATTTGCTCTAAATACAATGCCCTGATGCATCTCTAATTTTGATTTTATTTTCCTCTGCTTTAAAGCATCTCCACCATGTGCATGGGCGCATTTGGCTGAGGCCAAGAACGTAACTTTCAGCTTCATCGGCTGAGGGTTAAAAACGGGGCCTGACCAATGTGAAAGTTGTGTGGCTGATACGATGCTGATTTTACAGGGTCCAAAATTCTGATATCTGATAATATTGAGCAGTTTAATGCTATATTTATATTTTATATTTATCTTTATCTAGTTTTAGTTAAGTGCTTTACTGACTGATTCGCTTCTTATCTATCACACTTCTCCAACTCAGACAACAGAAGTTACATTAGTAAATATAATGTAATATATAATATAATGAGCCACCCAGAATACTTTGTTTTTTGTTTTAACATGGTCGATTCATTCTGAGGGTTAGGTTTGGATGCAGTTAAAACAAATAAATCTCAGTTTACAATTACAGCTTACTTACTTTTGGTCCCAGCTAGGTGTGGGCCCCCTCATGGGCCTGCTGGCTCCGCCTCTGGAATGCATGAAGTTGCGTTTTTATAGGATTTGATTTAGTTTAATTGGTGGTGTTCGTTCAATTTTGATTAAAATAAGGAAATTTTGTTTTGTGTCTGTTTTCAATAGCACAGCATAAATAATAGCTCAGCTAGCTACGGCCGTTAGCAGGAAGAAACTGGAACCAAATTAGCAAAGAAAATATAACAGCAAACTAAGTTATGAAAGAAAATATGATGGCAGTTTTATGCCATACCCCTAGCTTGTGCTGACATCAGAACACGTGACTTAAGTCTGTCACTTTCCCTAAAACTTTACAGAAGGAAGCTGGAAAAAGATGTTATTCTTGTCTTCACTCATAAACAATCAAAAGAACAAATGATAAAGTACCACACTGTGTTTTTGTCGCATGCCAGTTTAATTGGTGTCGCTCTTGATGTATCCTGCCTTTTGCCCAATGACAGCTGGGACAGGCTCCAGCACCCCCTGCGACCCAGAAGGAGAAGCGGCTTAGAAGATGTGTCTGTGTGTGTGTCTGTGTGTGTGTCTGTGTGTGTGTGTGTGTGTGTGTGTGTGTGTGTGTGTGTGTGTGGTGTCGCTCTTTAAATTCTGGTCCTCCTGTTGCACTTTGAGTGTGCATGGATTTGTTTTTGTGTCCATATCTGTATACGTACTTGAAGAGGGTGTGTGTGTGTGTCTGTGTGCACCCTTAGCACTTGTTATGTCTATTGCTGCTGTATGCACACAGAACAGTCAGTGGTGAAATCTGACAATGATTTGGGGGGCACTGATGTAAATGACACTGAACAATAGGCCACATGCTGTCGGGAGCAGCGCTATCCTCTGGAGAGGTGACTCTTCTGGATTAATAGGCCTCCTATGGCTCTGGAAGAAAGGCGAGCAGAGTATGGTTAATATTCCTCATACTTTGACTGATGGAACAGAAGAATAGGAACAGCAGGGACCTCCGAGACGCGAAAGGGATGCCGGGATGGTCAGGGACAGTTTGGGATGTGAAATTTCAGAAGGTGGTCGTCAAATCAGACATGACACAAAACATGAGCAATTAAGGACACAATTTGCTTTATTTCTGTAGTGAATCTTATCAGTTGAAGCACTGAACATTTAAAAAAAGAACAAGAAAATAAAGAATGATAAATTAAAAAAAAAAAAACTTGAAATATGAGCAGCAGTCTTTGGAATGGAATATGATACAAATCTGAATAGTGGAGGAGGCGACAAAGTGCTCCCATCTTGACTTTGGGTTGGGTTGGTGGGGGGGACGCCAGTTGAAAGACCAACATATGGGCAGCAACTGCCCAAAGGGTTAATGTTGATGAAAATGCAAACAGACTTGGCTATAAATAGGTGACCGTACACGAAATCCAGGCCTTTTCTGCCACAGGCTCATTTCAGATTCAGCTAAATGTTTCACAAAATCGGCGTAACACCCCGCCTGCCAAGCAGGGGGTAAATTAGACCTCAGAGTTGAATGATCAAACAATTACCAAGTCAAGAACAAGCCCCAAAAAAGAAGCCACAACAGCATGGAGTGTTTTTAAGTGCACAGCACGTTATGGCTTTCCCAGAGTCTTTTTTTTTGAGTCTATATATGCAAATGAAATTCAGAATTACTCTTAAAAAAAGCTGAAAACTTTTAAATTAAACTTGAAGTTGTACCAGATTGGAACTTCAGTTCAAAAAGCTTCAATTAGCTCTTTGATACCATATGGAATTGGTCCTTAAGTCATCAATGAACACAATGTGGGTGCCATTCTGGGAGCTGCCATTGACTTTACAATTTTCAGCTATTTGTTGCCATCTGCCTCGGTGACCGAACGTACACTCTCTTCCTCAATCTTTCAGGGCCCTTTTTTTTCCTTCTGGTATTTATTTTCTTTTCAATTAAAGAGTTTGAATGTGCGATGCTGAAATTGCTTTCCTTTTAATTAGCTCTTTTAGTGCGGAGGTTTGTGAATGCAATTGTTACTTTCCCAATCTTGGCAGCAGTTTTCATTTTGATAAAGTGAGGATCCCATTTCACTGCTGTGATTGAACGAGGTCTGGGGCCATTTTCACTCTTTGCCCTGATAAATGTTTTTTTTTTTTTTCTCTCCTCCTTTCAGCAGTGATGGAATGATACTCCGTGTACTCTCCCCTCTATCACATCATTCATAATCTTCCCCTCATTGTATGCATTTTTTAGAGTCGTTTTTAGTCATTTATATAATTTATACATTTAATATTAATTTAGCATGTTCCTCTTGTGCAGGAGATTGAAAAGCCCCAAGTGACTGAATAAGGAATTATTGAACTAGTCAGTGTATTCATTACATCGTATGCTGCAGGACGAGTCTGTGTTGCCCCTGGTTATCTTATTGACCATTACCTGCAATTCCTGACTTGTCTGGTCTGTTAGTTCTGTGGGGCTGTGATGGTATGGATTTTTCTTACCGCAGTGACAAAGCAGCGCATCTCTGCAGTTTGCTGGTTTAACTTAACAGTAGATCAGCGAGCGGGCTACAGACCCAAACAGTGCATTCAGCTTTGATTCTGACTAAACTACTGACAGAAGTTCAGAAGATAAACAAGTCTGAGAGAGCAGAAGTCGGGTGAGTATCAAAGCCGAAATCAAACCTGCACTATGGTGTTTGGGACTGTAGTGTTTTAGTTAGCAGGCCAAACATGCCACACAGCACAGGTTTGGTTCCAGCAAGCTGACTATAAAATAACACCCATTTAGAGGACATTGATAGCGTAAAAAGTGACCATGTAAAAGCCAAAACTGAACATGTTCTGTGTTGTGTAGCCGTCGCTGAACCATCCAAACATTCAAAGCCATTGTTTTTAACAATGCACACCGGCTCTGGCACTCTGAGCACTGTTTGTTTTGTTATTACTATAAATTAAACCCACGTTGAGACAACAGAAAGCCACAGTAGCTAGAACCCTTTTTGATACTGTATAGAACCCTTTTCAAAAGGGTTCTATATCTCCGTCAATCTGAATCCGTTCATGATGCAAAGGACAGTTTAATTTTGCCAAGAGTTTTTTGAGTGAAGGACACTTGAATTATGCAAAAGGTTCTTTGAGTGTTCATGATTCTATAAAAAAAATCATTTTCTTTACTAAAGAACACTTGAAGAACCGTCATTTTTAAGTGTAGTCTTTTTCGGCTCACTAACAGAGTAGTGAAGTGATGCCAAGCCTAATTCCTGACGTTGAATCGGCTTTCACTAGCAAAAAATAAATACACTAAATAAAAAAATAAACAAAAATAAACTAAAGGAGTGCATCGATGATGCTACCTAGCCCAAACCCTCGGTAGACATCGCATCACCCTCGTATTGCAGTAACGTGGTTATCATCACAGCCCTATAGTTCAGTTTTCCCACAGCTGTCATTCTCTGTTACAATGCCCACAAATTGTAACCCAAAAAGTCAAACCATTAGGCCACGTTCCTTGGAAGCATGCCCCATCAACAGTCTCACATAGTAAAAAACTTTTACCCAAATGTCTTTTTGTTCATATAACAACAAAGACGATCTGAAAGATGTTTCTAGAGAGACTTAAACTCCAAATCTTTCCTGTTTTAGATAATGTCATCATTACTTGCTGTACAGTAACGTCTTAAGGGGTTCTTAAGCACTGTATTTTTCAGGTGGTCTGAATTATTTGGTTTCGTTTTGGTTTTCAGCAGAGATGCATACTGTGACTGTTTTTTTCTGTTAGATGACTTTTTGATAAACTCTGGGAGTATATGTTACTCTGTCAACTCAGTATCTCTTTAGAACGATCCTGAGGTACATCCCTTTAAGCACTTGCAGGGACCTCGTGCTAACTTTCTCGCAGCGTGAAAATATCAGTGTATATCTTTTTGCCACACCCAGTAATACAGCTGGTCGTATTTTTAAAGTGGATATTAGGCATATAAACCGCTAATAATGGCAGTATCTATTAAATTCTGCAGGCATTATGGATTTTAAGCATGAAAGGACATCAACTTGACAGCTCTTTGGACTTCATATTGAAAGTTAATAGCTACAGATTTTATATGCAAATGCCACACTTGACATCAACTCTAGACCTTTTATCTCCATACCTTTAAGTCAAATAATGAAGGAGTAACACACACTTGGCCACGGAAGCAGCCAGTTCCAGTTACTTTTTTTTCAGTGTCCAGTTACTTTTGAGCCCCCTAACAATGCATCAGAATGGTTTTAATTCCTTTTTCAGTTAATTTCATTTTCAATGGATTTGGATGGAAATAACTCTCAAATTAGAAGTGAAAGTAGTCTGCACTTTACACTCTTCTTAAAGCAAGAAGCCACTAGAGGCAGTGCGTTACTGTGATTTCGTCACAGAGACGGTTGTTGTAATGCATGACATCGATCACAGCGATCAACATAAAATGTGTTACAATGCACAATGTGTAAAAATGGATTTATTATTGATAATAATCAACAAAGTATTCTGCCAAGAGTATAGTAGCATTGCAAAGAGAACTTGATTCAGTTGCCCATTGTTGTACACTGCAGTCACTTCATGAGCTTGTTTTGTTGTATAGCAGTGAACATATTATAACACAATGAAAACCTTTGCTTTATAAGTACTTTTTGGTCACCAAATTATCACCGAGAGTCTTATTATCTACCGGCACTGGGGCTGAATTTCAAATGGGTCCCTGCTCCCTGCATAGTGCACTACATAGGAATTTAGATACTGGCTCCTGAATCCCAACAGCGCATAATATTGCTAAAAATAGTCATTCATACTCAATAGACAGTGTGCAGTTTGGCTGTAGAAGCAAGGATTTCAAAACTTACATAGCACACTCTTTAGCTGGGTAGTTGTACAGTGAATCATATCATGAGCACTTTAATTCAAGCCTGTGATATTAGTGAGGGAGGTGTTTAGCAGGTTTGCTCTCTTTTAGCCTGTTAGTTAGCTGAATAGTTCTAGTTAAGAAAGCAAGTTGTCAGCCTCTCAGTTTAAACAATAGCAGGTTCTTACTTCATCAGTACACTTGGTGGTCCGTGTGAGCAGCGTTAGGCATAAAGATCATTCCATTAACAGCACAAGGGTTATTCCTGACATGGTGCTGAAATCCAGAGTTCAGTTGTTGTGAGGTGGTCAAACACAGCTCAGCCGATCAGATTTTAGAGCTAGAACCAGAATCCGTCTTATAATCATTATTTAATTTCATCACCAATGTGTTGTACTAGACAGCTGAAATTACAGTAGCTTCCAGATATTTATGGACCTTACTGTAGTTATCGTCAGTGAGGGTTTAGTCTCTGCCCTTGCCTTTGATCATCTAATTCCTATAAGCATCTCTTGATAGCTGACCACTATAATCATCTCTTAATGTCTGATCCCCTTTCAGCCAGCTCTGTGGAGGCCTCATGTCAGGCTGTGAGGAGCATAAGGAAAATTAGCCGCACCTGAATGACAAGGCAGGCGCTCCCAGTGGGTCTGTGATTGGGGCACAAACTCCCTTTTAATAGACTTACACCTCATTTGGCCCCTAAAGCTGACTGAAGGGTCCCTGGGGGTAGAGAAGCATGGGCCGGGGTCTGTTCCCTCCCTCCTCCCGCAGTGAAAGATGGCCGCTTGATTAGACGTCCAGAAGGGTTCCAGCAGGGACAATGCCCCGTTCTCTCTTTCAAAAGCAACAGCGGCTTTTTGTTCAAGCTGTCAGTGATAATGTGTGTCACAGGACCGGGGAAGGGAAAAAAAACTGTTTTCAAAGGAAGCCTGCCGGCATCCACCTCTTCCAAAAAGTGCTCTGTTAATAGAGTCTGAAATTATTGATCTGGCAATTAGAACACAGCCTCATTAATAATGCTTAGTTGAACATCAGTTGAACTGCTTTTGTTCAGTGTAAATCTGGGAAATTGGGCGATTATAAATAGTCAAAGCGTTTGCAAGCTCTGTTATTGGTCACAGACAAGCCTTTAGCACAGTTATTTCTTTCTTTATTTATTTATTTACTTTTTTTTATTTTATTTATTTATTATAAGAAAGTTTATTCATAACGATGAAAAACCTGTTAAATTTCCAATTCGATATCGTTTTATAGACAGAAGCCTGAAATGAACACACGTTGAATTCTCAAGTGGGACTTTGTTTAGTCAGGAGTGTTGATCTCCTCGGAGTCATTGTTTTTCCCCACACTTCATCCGCTGACATGCCTGACATTGATGCTTAATTACGTCTAAAGAGCCTGTGCACGGTGTCTGTACTCCTGGGTTAATTCAGGCGCATTGCTGGTCCTCTCCCCCGGGTGTACAGTTTGCATTTTAAGTGGGGCTGCCGCACAGATTTTCAGCAGCGCCTGAACTTCCTAAGTTGAAATGCTGTTGGGGTTAAGTGGTCCCTGAGCTCACGACACCTATCTCTGCCCAAACGTGACAGCTGGGGACCCCGCTGTTGCTATGGAAATCACCCCCCCCACCCTTCACCGCCCACCCTTCAGTTTGAAAATACCACAGACTGCTCATTTGTGGCTGTGGAATACAAAACTCCTTCTCCCCCGCAGTGTTAAGAATTACACATAGGAAAATCATTTTTGTGCTCAGAAAAGTGCAGAAAAGTTTAGACCCCTTCTGATGGTGAAATTTAAGTGGTAGCTGTTACTGTATATAGAACGAGTATGAAGAGCTTCAGGTATATGAAGAGAAAATCCTTTGCACATGATGCTGATGGGCTTTGTTTGTTCATTAACAGGAGGAATTTCATTTGTATAGAAAGTAGAAATGCCCTATTGATCGTTTTTATTAAGTGACCTTTATTAGTCCCACAATGGGGAAATTTCATCTCCGCAATCTAACCCATCCGCGCACTACCGTGAAGTTACATAAGCACCACCACATACACACTAGAGGGCAGTGAGCACGCTAGCGTGGGGCGGTGGGCAGCCCTATCCGCAGCGCCCAGTTGGGGGTTAGGTGCCTTGCTCAAGGGTACCTCAGTCATGTAGTCGGCTCAGGGGATCGAACAGGCAACCTTGCACATGCAAGGCTGGTTCCCTAACCTCCAGCTCACGACTGCCCCCTGTTTAACTGACAAGCGATAAGCTCAATTCTTTTATACATGATAATATGCTGCCAGTCTAATAATTAGTCACCAGTTCTTGTAAAGTTCCTTGCAATATTCTTGATTATACTGTGGCAGTAAATAAGCCAGTATTGTGTTAAGTATTTTCTCTTTTGCACCTGATCACTGTCTGTCTGTCTGTCTGTCTGTCTGTCTGTCTGTCTGTCTGTCTGTCTGTCTAGCTAGGTGTCTTGCATCTGTCTAGCTGTTCATTCATCAGTACATTTTGAACAGTCTGTCTGTCGGTTTCTCTGTTCATCACTACCAGCGTTCAAAAGTTTGGAATTGCTGTTGAAAAGTTTGAAAGCCTTGTTTTCAATAAAATAAAAGCAATTAGATAAAATGATTATAAAATGTTAGTACTGTTTAAAATGTTAGTACTTTGAAGAAGTTGTGAAGTTGTTCAAATCTATAATAATAATAATAATAATAATAATAATAACAATAATATTTTAAATGTCTTAAGAATAATGAAAAAAGTTGTAGTTGATCCTGAAATGACTCAGAATATGATCTCACATATGATGTAATAAAATGATGTCAAGTGATTCCAAATGTTTGGATGGTCGTATGTGTTTGAATAATTTAGCTGCCTATCCAGATCTGTTGAAAAAATAATGTAGAGAGTGGTAAATAGTGGATCATGCTAAAAGTTGTTCTTAACTCAAGGGTAGAGAGTATGTGAAGGTCATTGTGACATTCTTTTGGACAGGTAAGAGCCACCATGTTGCCTACACAGTAGGCGATTGGCTGCAGCTGCAGGTAGTGACTCACTTTAAGAATGAAGTTTTGGCACCCTCAAAAAAATCTCTCTGATATGGGCTTCTGACCCCTGTCAGCTTCTGCTACCCGCTTATTTCCCCTCTGTCAAACAAAACATGGTAAACCAGGGTAGAGGTGGGCTGAGGTTGGATGTTGAAAGTATGTATGTGTGTGCGGGTGCATGAGTGTGTGTTGTGTTCAGACTGTGGGAATAGCACGGAAGAGCCCACCTTGCTTTCCATAGTCCCAGCCCAGCAGGTTCACATTAGGATAAATTTGTTCCACAATATTGCTGCCTCCTGCTTCTCTCCCACGCTGGAGGCCTGCACAGAAGGTGGAGGCAGAGATTTGGGCGATGGCCAAGCGCTGCGCGCCCGTCACTCGTTCCTTGCCGTGCGTTGAGGACAGGATCCCCGCTGGTCCTTTTCGCAACCGTGCAGACTCCCCGCCTGTCAGAACAAATGCTGGATCGTGGAAAATAAACTTATCTCATTCGGATGACAACACGTTCCCTCAGGTTATGATGCGACGCCAGTTTTGGAGAATCAGGCAGGGTCAATTGCTCATTTTCAGCGCAGGGAGGGTGTCTATCGCTGGTAATGGCTGCCTCGCTGTGTGTGGCATGCTGCAATGGATAATGTCTGGACTCTTCAACTTGAAAGCGCATCTATTCTGTATGTGCATATGTGAAAGCTGTGTAAAAGCTTTTTGTAATAAATATATAATAGCCAAAACAACGTTTTTAAAACGTGCAGCACAGAACGCTAATTCTGTTCACATTTTGCCTAAATTCATTAATTTAATGTGCTCAGTATTGCTCATTTGTGAGAGTATGTTCTTGTTGGGAAATAAGTGAACACGTTCTTATGATCTCTGTTTATTGTACTGCCATCTTATGGTATCATCTCATTTTATATCTGCATACTGTATCAGTACTACATGGACAAGCAAAACAAACGTACAATAATGTAATAAGTGTTTCAGATGTTCATTTAATGAAATTACATTTATTTAAAAATTAAATGTGGTGCTGCTACAGTGTTTGTGCTGGTTATGGGGCTAAAAATGCAAAAAAGTACAGACATGTGCATGAAGGAAGGTACATAGTTGAATTTCACATCTAGGTTTGTTTGTTTGTTTTTATATAGTGACTAGTCTTTCAACATTTCCCCCCGAACCCTTGCTAGGGTCTGAATTTGGGCTGGTGTCAGCTGATCTCTGCACAGAATGAAAACTGAACAGTGTTACACATTTTACACCAGCTTCACGCCATACCAACTTCATTTCATTGTTCACACTAAGAGGTCCTCACAGCAATTATGGATTTATAGATTCTCATTCTTTGGAGATAACTGATGCTCTGAATGGCTTCTGAAATTGGTCGTTGCTTCGTCTGAAGCCTTCTATCATGATTATACTCACATTCGTTGGTCACTTTTTTTAATCACTGTTCTCGTAGCTCTTATTATCACATTGATGCTACATTGTTGTGTTATTGTTTTGGCATCCAGTGTCGACCAGAGGAGGATGGGTTTCCCTTTTGAAACTTGGTTCCTCCCAAGATATTTCCTCTAAGGCTCTGCAGGAGTTTTTTGTTTCTCCTATTGCCCGTGACTTACTCGCTATGCACCTGGAGCCGGATTTCTACAACCCCGTGTCCAAAAAAGTTGGGACAAAATGTAAATGAAAACGAAATGCAGTGATGTACAAATCATTTAAACCCTATATTACAACTGTTGAAACCAAGAAATTCTGTTCTCTTCTTTTAACAACACTCTGTGTTTTGGAACTGAGGAGACCGACTGCTGTAGTTTTGAAAGTGAAATGTTTTCCTGTTCTTGCTTAACATAGGATTTCAGCTGCTCAACCGTTCGGGGTCTCCTTTGTCATAGTTTTCATTTCATAATGCGCTAAATGTTATCAGTGGTGATAGGTCTGGGCCGCAGGCAGGTCAGTTTAGCACCCGAACTCAGACAGAGCAATGCTGTTGTAATACCTGCAGAATGTGGTTTGGCATTGCCTTGCTGAAATAAGCAAGGCCTTCCCTGAAAAAGACGCTGTCCATCATTTCCAAAATGATGTGGGACCACAGGACGCTTTCCCACATCCCCTCAGTCCATTTTAAATGAGCTCAAGCCCAGAGAAGGTGGCAGCATTTCTGAATCCTTTTCAGTATTATTTCTTCTTTGCATTTTAGAGTTTAAATTTGCATTTGTGAATGACAAACTGTCAGACAGTGGTTTTCAGAGGTGTTTCTGAGCCCATGCAATGATTTCCACTGCAGAATAATGTCTGTTTTTAATGTAGTGCTGCCTGAAGGCCCAAAGATCACGGCCAGCTGTATTCTTGTTTTTGGCCTTGTTCCTTGCCTACAGAGATTTATCCAGATTCTCTGGTTCTTTAAATGATGTTATGTAAGCAGAAGTTCTTTGTTATTCTTGAATTGTTTCACTATTTGATCATGCAGTCTTTCATAGAGTGGTGAACCCCTCTTCATCTTCACTTCTGAAAGCCTCTCTGGGATGCTCTTTTATACTCAATCATGTGACTGGCCTGTTGCCAATCAACCACCAGATTTATTTTCTTTTTTTCTTGTTTTTCAAAATTGTCTCTCTCCTGTCACGCTGTTCTATAATGTTCTGTTTCAGTGATGACTTCTAGAATGTTCTATGTTGCTCACACTGTTGTAGAATGTTCTCCCCTGTTTGCACTGTATTAGAGTATTGTCTCCCATTGACACTATTCTAGAGTATTTCCCCCTTTTAGCATGTTCTAAAATGTTCTTCCTCTCTTCATGCTGTTCTACAGTGTCCTCTCTTATTCACACGGTTCTAGAATGTTCTCCCTAATGCCGTCCCAAATGGCATTTTTTGGGATCCAGTGCACCAGCAACAGCGAATATTCGAATCTTCGCGCCAAGAGAATGCTTTCGACACAATCTGTGTTCGACGCCCAGATTGAAAACACATCTGCGGCTTCAGCCACCATAAAATCCGAACCCCCAGACTAGCTGCTTTCATCGCAGTGCGCTGCAGTGCTCACAGCATGACTTCGCTCCTCCTACCAGGCCTGCTATGAACAGGATTTGTCATGTAGTCAAACATCAGGTAAAAGTAAATGCGTAATAGTTACATATTCAAGTTCCTAGCAATTTCTGCAGTTGAGCTCAGACTGCATCTCCCTGTTTTACCAGGATGAAGAACAAACAAATTCAATCTTGTTTTAAATGGCATCATACTGACCATGCTTCGGTTAGTAGTACTGAGCAGTACATTGTACAATCACAAATAGTTTTTCATGATTTGTGTGTCTATCGCATTCAAATCTGTACCTTTTAATTGAGCAATAATGAATGCATTTTGCACAAAGGGTTCATGTCTCTCTTTAGATGAGGGGGAAAATGTACCTGCAGAACATGCAGCTCTAATGGATGTTCAGAAATTTGATAATTGTAGTGAAGACCTCACATTAATATATGTGGAAGAGATGACCTCAAACTCACTATTGTACAGACTCTATTCTCTCTCATCTCATTCCCTTTCATATCATCCTCCTAATAGACCTATCTGATCACAGAGGGCCTATTAACTAACGATCTGTTTTCATCTCAGAGACACTGCGAGAAAGGGTTGGGGGGGGCTGAAGACAAGTGAAAGTCTACTATAAAAGAGCAGTCAAAGCTAGATGGGGATTTTTAAAAAAAGGCAACAAAAAGGAGTTCATTATACCCAAGTTAATTGTCTCTTGGGCCTCAACTGCCCCTTCCCTGGGTAAACCATCAGAGGGCTTTAATTGCGTTATCACCTATCCCCGAGGTTTCCAAGAACCACTTCATTTAATTTAAGTGCCACACGATGAGGAGGAACTTGATGCTCCCTGCAGACCCCCCTTTACGCCACACATACTCTACCTCCAACGCACAGCACTCACCCTGAAGCACAGACAAGAGGGGAAGTGGGAGCAGGGGGAACACTCCAAATGCTCCAAACTGGCATACGGCAAGCCAATAAATTAATGAATCAACAGCACTTTGCCTCTGATTAGGAAATCTACCCTGAGGTATTTTTGGAAGGCACAGCTTTTCTGAGCCACATGGTTTTACCGTAACAACATCATTGGATGTTTGCAGGCACTGCTCATGACCCTAAGACATAATAGAGCCCAGGGATTTACAGGCAAACGCTATGTTTGGGATCAATTAACAGCTTCTACACTGAGCGAGCAAAGGGCAGATGCATTCTTAAGTGCACAATCAAGATTATAAGATATTCCTTAATTAGAGGCGGGCTACTTCATTAGCGGAATAGGAGCAGTGTTGGTGGTGCCTACTTATGTTTTACATTGTGTGGTCTGTAGGGAAATGCTGTAGCGTTGTCTACCCTCACCTCGAGTTGACTTTCTTCTTCAAGTTTCTGTTTAAGATTAAGGCATATTGGATTTACAATGCAGTGCTGGTTTTATAACTTTGTCGCTGTCATACACTCGTAGAAAAGATGCCAAAGAGGCTTCTTTGGAGCAGTGGTAAGAAGAGCCACATGTGGTTCCCTAAAGAACATTAACATTAGTGGTTCTTTAGAGACATATATTTTTGTTACTGATGGTTATGAGCTCTTTTAATACTTTTCTTCCAGTTAGTACATACAAATCAAAATGTTGTCAAGTGGTTCCAAGCCTCATAACTGTTGTACCTTTTTTGCCAGATAACTTTTACATTATGTGAAAATTTCATGATAAATTGTCCAGTAAATA
Source organism: Pygocentrus nattereri (assembly GCF_015220715.1). Taxonomy (NCBI): domain Eukaryota; kingdom Metazoa; phylum Chordata; class Actinopteri; order Characiformes; family Serrasalmidae; genus Pygocentrus; species Pygocentrus nattereri. The sequence continues at coordinate 34,645,996 of NC_051223.1, forward strand.
CCAATAACAATTTACTTGAACCGTGCCACATAACATTGCCATAACCATCCAATAAAAGAGATCATAAGCTATCATGAGTTGTCATTATCTGTTGTCCATTAAACAAAGTGGTATCTTATCATTACCAGTTGTCAAAACAATAGTGTTTGATGTCATGATGGCAAATGATGCTATATTATTTTGCTAACTGCCCTCTAGTTAGCGAATCTTTTATTTTTCAACAGATTTCATGGCGGCTCTTTATGCAGCACAATCCTTTAAGAATGTATCATAAACATGTGGTTATATTTCATGTCGGCTTATTTTTGCAAAAAAGTATTTTCCAGTAAAATACTAGTTTTTATTTTACAGTATTATACATAGAAGTACTGGCATTTAGAGTACAGTATTTACTGGCAACTGATGCCCCTAAAGTTTAAAATAAATTCTTAACAGTGTAACGATGTCATGTTATCAGTTACTGCCGTTACAGCTGTCACATTTGACAATGTCCATCTATATTATATGCAAATCTTTCACAGTTTAGATTTTTTTTTTTTTTTTTTTTTACATTTGACAAGATTTGAATATATTACTGTAGTACTGTAACTGGTAAGAACTTAGAATACTCTGCTAATAATATTACTCATTTACAACTTTATTTTTTTAAAGATGTAGTGCACATTATGAACCAGCCTTGTAAATCATTTGCTCATGTGTCACTGGCTGAACCCCCCCCCACAACCCCCCCCCCCCCCCCCCTCCATAAGAGGGAGCTATTAACACTCAATTAGCATAGTTGAAAGGGAGGAAACCGTCATGTCAGTAACTGATATGAGAAGCATTACGATGATCAAAGTAACATAATTTAGCTAAGTTGTAAAGATAACCACAGTAATGTCTGTTGGTCATGCACATGTCAGTGTTATGTAAGAAGGTTCGAGTGTTTCCATTTTACTTTTAGTTAGGAATTTAAATGCGATGTGAGGACTCGTCTGTTTTATTGTCGAGTCTGTTGTATATCGAATGTGTTAGACATGTGCAAGTTTCCTTCCTTACTCAGCACTGAGGCGTACAAATTCCATACTTAAGAGTTCTTTACCTGGAATGGGCGATTGATCTCCCTGTCAGTTCGCTCTATTCTTTTCTGCAGCACACACAAATTGTTAATGGTGGTCCTCCCCCTCAACGTCAAAGATAAAGGGCACCTCCCTGACTCCTGCTCTCTGTCTTCCGTATATGTGAGAAGTCTTCCTCTGTGGGTTAACAGGGTTTAATTTAAATCCAAAAGTCCTGACAGCACATTTTCTGAGGCTTTGACCAGACTGTTCTGCATGGCTGTTTGGATCAAAGACTGGTTATCTCCTGTATTGAGCTGTTCTAACCCCTGTCCTGTCTCATTATGGACAGGGGGCAGTGAAACTGCTACTAAATGAGAGATAGCGTTTAAGAAACTGTCATAGGGAGCTACGCTTAGAAAGAACGCATGTAGAACATGACTAGCAGAGAGTTGGAACTTGAGCATAGATATTTTATGATTAGTCAAAAGTTTGAGTGTTAGGAAAGCACACATCTGCTCTTTGTTGCTCAAGTCATAATCAGTTATTGTTTATGTAGTTCATATGGAGTTCAGAGTAGATTACCATTAGATTTCTTTTGAAAAATCACAAATCCACACTGGCTCAAATCCACACTGGCCTGCAGGTTAATTGTGCTTTGGGTAGAGTGAGGGTGTGAAGGGGTTGGTCTGAGGGTGCAGTGCAGAGGTTAGAGGCCATGTGGAGAGCACGTTCCTTTAAAGACCAAGTCTGACCAGCTGTGTTTATCTCTGCTCCCTGCACCTGCGGAGGTCAACCATACATGCGCATGCCTACACAGATGCATAAATGCACAATGGCAAACTGAATTAGCAGTGAAGGGGGTTTGAAAACGCAACCTTGTAATTAAAGGGGCTTATCCTACAGATTTGGGTGCACAAATCTTTTACTTTGCGGTGCTAAAGTGCGGTATTTGTGGCAGGGCAAGTGGCAAAATGACAAAACAGCTAAAGAATAGCTAAAAATTAGAATAAGAATTCTAACTGGGCCAAATCAAATGTCCTTGTCCACCAAATTTGTCTCATGGGTCTCACTTTAGCCAGTTCTGTGAAAGTTAAAGATGCTCAAATAACAAACAGTAATGTTCAAATACCCATGCAGTGGCAAGGTACTGATAAACCTCCACATGTTCATTGGTTTGGAAAGGTGCACCTGACTTTTTGGAACTGACTTACCCATATTTCACATTATCTTTTGATAGATCTCTACAGATTGGTAGTGATCGTTGAGTAGTGCTTTACAGATAGGTAATAAGTTGGTAATAATATGATAATAGCAAGATAACCAGTTGTGCTTCCCAAAAAAACACATGTTAATTTTCTGTTTTTTACTCCGTAATACGATGAGTAATTGTAGCAATGTAGTAGTGATAGTAAAATCATAGTTGTTAATAATAAAAACAACAATTAGTTAAGATAAAGAAAGATAACCACACAATACAACCCTTGCTGAGCTCATTTCTAAGCATTTTGCCAGATCTTTATAACAGAGGAACAGAATTTTGTTAATGGGTAACACAGAAGGAAAACGAGATGTTGCACATTCAGTGTAATCTCAGTAAATTTACCCCACCTATTCCTGGTAATAGCACTTATCTGTAGGTGTGTTGACATGTGAAAGTATTAGGTACTGATGTCAACACCTGATGTACACTCTCAGAAAAAAAGGCACTGTCACTGGGGCAGGGCCCCTCTTGTCACGGGGGTGGTATCCTCAGGGGTACATCCCAGTACCTTTAGTCAGGGAACATAACTGAACCATAATCCACTGAAATGATATTTTCTAACTTGTACTGGCTCCATACTCCCCATCTCATCTCCAGGCTTTTAATTAAACGGTTCTGTTTTAAAACATTAGTTTATGAAGTTTATGGGTGTAATACAACGACTGTCTGACTAATTGTTCAATTTTTGTGTATCAACTGGAAAATTACCATTTTATTTACAAGGTAATTCATACCATTATTTTTCTAACTAGTTAAACTTACAATCTCTAACTTTTTATCACCAAGAAATTTAGCAATGAATGTTACTTTATTATACATGTTTCAGGTTGGTAATCACTCAAATTAAACGGATGCATCTCCAATAGGGCTTATGACACTAGTATGCAGTTTTTAGGTGTGTAATATTAACCACAATATTACCATATCATTACCTATTTATTACCGATCTGTAAAGCAAAACCAATCTTTCCATCCTCCAGGTTTGTGTGGCATCACTGTCTGTCCAGACAATAAAGATTCTCGGCAAAGTAAAGGGGAAATGTCTGTAAAAGAAGCTTAGTGCCACTCCAGGTACCCCCACCCCCCCTTTGCTAGAGTTTGCTAATTCTTGATTAGAACGTTGACATTTTGCTCAGAATTAACCCGATTAAAGTAATTGAATGTAAAAAGTCTGTAGCTCAGCGTTTCTCATGATCAGAGCAGATGGATTAAGAAAGAAGGCGTTGAAATTGAGCACACCTCTCCCTCTCTCCTCTCGCCTGCTAATTGTGCTATTTAACTGAACCACAGCCACTCACCGCCGCTGTTTAGCCTGGCTAATGATGATGCACAATCTCCACCATCCCCTTGATAATTAAAAAACCCGCACCCTCTGCCTCGCCATCAACACCGCCCGCAATTGACAGATTCACACGTTCAAAAAATATCGAGCTGTCTGTCTTCAGGACTGGCCTAATCGCTTCTGGCAGAGTTTGCCAGGGAAATCACTTTATTTGAGCATCTACTCTGTCGTGAGTTATTGACTGTGCATCGTGGCACTGCTGTAGGCTTCAGGGCTTTAAAGATGTCACTCTGGGTGTCTCTTCTGAGGCAAAGGCCTTATTCTTGTGTCCACTCCGTCCAGCTCATGTAAAACTGTTTTTTTTTTGTCAGTGTTAAGTCTGATGAATGTAAACGCAGAAACTTGCAAGCCATCAGGAATTGAGCCATCATGCTTATCATTAACATGAAGGAATTTCAGTGTATTGTGATTTGAATGTAGTTTCCCGCATGTAAATGTGGTGCTGTTTGTGCTTGAACTGAAAGACTGGGTGGCTGA